>NC_092352.1:12645991-13245991 GCF_963676685.1 Mytilus edulis
GGATACTGAGCAGAAACAGCATTCACTAGCCAACCAGGTAACAACTATCAGATACTTAGCAGAAACAACTTTAGTTAATGGTCATCCAGGTGACAACTATCAGATACTGAGCAGAAACTGCATTTACTAGTCAACCAGGTAACAACTTTCGGATACTGAGCAGAAACAACTTTAGTTACTGGTCAACCAGGTGACAACTATCGGCTACTGAGCAGAAACAGCATTTACTAGCCAACCAGGTAACAACTATCAGATACTTAGCAGAAACAACTTTAGTTAATGGTCATCCAGGTGACAACTATCAGATACTGAGCAGAAACAACTTTAGTTAATGGTCATCCAGGTGACAACTATCAGATACTTAGCAGAAACAACTTTAGTAACTGGTCAACCAGGTGACAACTATCCGATACTGAGCAGAAACAACTTTAGTTACTGGTCAACCAGGTGACAACTATCCGATACTGAGCAGAAACAACTTTAGTTACTGGTCAACCAGGTGGCAACTATCAGATACTGAGCAGAAACAATTACATTTGTCTAGCCATCCAAGTAACAACTGTTGCATACAGAGCAGAAACAAAACAAAACAACTTCTGTTACTAATCAACCAGGTAACAACTATTGGATACTGAGCAGAAACTACTAACTTAAAGAGACAACTATCCACTAAAGTTCAAATGACATGGATAGAAGCAATTAAAGGTCACCTTATCAAATAATGACAATGGAATGCAAAGGCAGAAACAATAATGTTTATTGTTGGATTCATAAACTTAAATTTCTACTTTTACATGCCAAATATTTTAACTAGCTCAAACAGTTACATCAACTTCACCTGTACAGTCATGTTAACCACTATATAACCATACGTAATGGAGTGTGACTACCATACACATCCATGATGAGTGTAAATAAAATACAACAATAAATATCTTTTATTGTAGAGAAAACTCAGATTTTAACAATCACAAGGTGTATTGAGGAGGATTAAATAGATGGTGCAATGGCTGTCCCTACTTCACAAGAAATCCACCAATAAAAAACACAATTAATTGTCCTTCATTTTATGATGCTCTATATTTATAGTCTTAAAAAGACCATTAAATTTTATACACCTGCAAATATTTGCTGGAAACATATGGTTGTTACCCTTGCGTTAAATATCAGCTTCAAATGATAATATGCAAAATAGAATCTTTCTAATCTTATATTTTTATAGTTTATATGACAGCAATAAATATTATTATGACAGAACTGGACATGTATTTCAAGGTTGTTATAAAACTAGAACAGAATTTTAACTTAGTGAAGCTACTGAGAAGACAAGTCTTTACATGCATGGTTGGAGGTTATAAATAAACTTTAAACGCAACTTTTTGTCCAAAAAATAGCTATCTGAACAGACACTTATGTCATACTCTTCAGAACTAGTATGTGTCTCAATGTGACTATGTATAGAAAGTCTAAACATGAATATGCATTACCTTGTGAGTGCTTCATTGACTGTACGTAAATATTCTGCTGGCAAGAATTGTGCATTAGATGTCTCGGATGACTTCACAAAAGCTGATGTACCATCATCTTGGCGAAAACCACGTCTGAAAATGGAAATATATAAATATAATAATATTATAATATCAATACATGAACTTAAAGAGGAAAACACTCCTCCTCAAAAGAGAAGGGCTTTTGGCAGTTTCTTTTATAGTTCTTTTGTAAGGTGGATAGTACTCAATTTGCAATTATGATTTTTTGCAATGCCTTATAAGATGTTATTGTAAGTGTTTATGGGCAATTAAGATATCTTTCAAGGTAGAATCTGCAGGTATTAATTTTATTCTTGTGGAGTGAAATTGACTAAATGACCTAAGCCCTAAGAAATGACTGGATGAGATTTCCACCAGACTGACTGCAGATTTAAAGCCATGACAATGAACTTATGTGACAGATTACTGTTATACCGTGTCTTGACATGATCAAGGACAAAGTTCAAGTTTGGTCACTGCTCACTCAGAAAATACTTATTGTTTTGTTATCCTTTTCAGGTTAATACAAATGCTTAATTGAGAAAAGCAGTGACCTTTACAAGTACCAAAATTCGGTACGATAATTACACCCAAAAATTTGAGGAAAATAATTTCTTTCTTACAAAGAAAATATTTTCTTGTGAAACAAAATCAGATTTAAAAATTAATTTGAGATTGGTTGATTTTTACAAGCATTTTGCAAAGTAGACAGTCAAATGGACATAAAATATTCTGTAGAAATAGGGTTTAAAAATACAATACAGCAACTATCAACATGGCGTGGATCAGTTTGAAAATAAACTGATGCAGTTACTTAATTAAATGACATAAAAGCCTAAGAATGTATCTTTAACATGCCAATGAATTATATATATATATATATATGGTATTAATTTCAACTAGAGCAGTAAAATATCTAAGATACCCTTTAATGTGATGTAAGGTATTTGAAGAAACAAGTGTAATCATGTCACATGTGGTCTAACCACAAAAAGACACCATAATTTACAACTGTAATGCACATTTAAATCAGTTTCTCAATAAATATAAGGATGTTACTAATATAAAATCCATTCATTGTCACAAAAAAAGTTCTATCAACAAAAAATCTGACAATAAAATGCTCATAATAGGTAGTGTTACTGTATAGCAACAAAACGGATGACATCCCCAACAATTAATTTATTCATTTAGTAAAACTGTGGGACATTTTAAAACCAACCTACTCGATGTATAATGATGTATAACGATCGTGTAACGCGGAATGTATGTTCTTTTCTCTATTTGTACTCAACAGCATTCAATTTGGAAAAGGACCATATTGCAGGTGAAAAAAAATATAATGAAATATTAAAAAGATCTTTAGTAATTTTGTTACATTATAGCAGTAAATAAATAAGTGTGAAATTACAATTACTTTTTTCTGTACATTTCTAGCAAAGTCAGGAATATTTCATTCAATTTTAAAAAATAAACTGCTTTTTCTTTTTCATTAAATCTAGAAGAACTTACAGCTCAGAACCTTATTGGAGCCAAATATTCAACACTAAAAATCTACTGACTTCATATAACTACATGAAAATAAAATATGGTAAAAACATTATTACAACTTCACCAATGACAGTGAAGTTCATTGGTAAGGCTGAATGTATTAACAATACAGCTTTAATCAAAATTATTAGTTCATTATATACTGGATAATTAAAATAATGAAAGGGTAATTCTTCTTCACTCTCATGTGTTTAGAACTCTGGGTAAAATACATAATTTTTACAATAGAATATTTCTTCCAAAAGGAAAGAGTACACTACTACTACGTCAACATAAGCAGAATGATTGACAGTGAGACATACTATGACTAAAGACCAATGGGCAAGGAGTAGAATAACTCTTGGTCAAAGTCAAATATTTTAAAACTGCAAAGACAATTTTATCTAAATATCTCTCATAATGTTTCAGTCTCCCAAAATATCTAATGATCAAACAGCATACTAAGTATTTTTCTAATGGAATAAAACATTAACAAAGTAAATTTAAATTTTTCAAATTAAGTGACATCCTGGTTTATATATGCTTAGCAATAAGTTGTGTAACAGGAAACATAGCTCTCAAGTAACATTTGTTTGTTTAAACTGATTTAAACTTGAATAAAGTAAGCACTAAAGTTACGATGACATTATTTACAATACATAATAGAAATTCAAAACATTGAATCAATTAGTTCATTTATATAAACTTTCTGACCATCTGAAATTTTTGATTTAATTTACCAAAGTAAAAAGTAATGTCCACGGAAAGACTGTTAAAAAATAAATCCAAAAATAGTAATGAATTTGAAGAATCAAGGTTGTTTTTGGTGATATCCTCCTATAACTACAGATTAGGGATATCTATGCATAGCAAACAAACAAACACAAGTATCACCATTCAAAATATTTGAAAGAAGATTGTTGACCATCCCTTTCACAGCTCTTCCCCCTACTCAGACACCAGATTACTTACATTTCTTAGTACTTTTTTCAAAAGGACTTATGTCAAATTTCAAGATTTAATTAGCAGGCTTTGAAACATTGAGTAAGAAACAGGAATTCTAACAAATTCCTAACAAGCTTTCAATATCAGTAAAACATTTTCCTTTAAAAACATATCTCAACGATTTGTTTTATGTTTTTGTAGCATTATGGGAATCAACAATATTCAAGTTTGGTAAAATCCATTTGCAGATAAAATCGCTGCTAGTACTAAAGGTCTTATAACAATCAATCAACAGTTAGACAAGGTATATAATGACAACAAAGGCTGGTATTTGTACGGTCTTTGTTCAATGGTGCTTTTATACATGACCGCTCAACGTCTTAAGTCAACAAGCCTTCTTCACAATAACTAGGAAGCAAAGTTAGTCAATATCAAAGGTCAATAACTACCATATCTTATCATTGTTACCAACTGACCAACACTAATCTAAAACAAATTCCATTATCTAACATTAACCCATGTCACTAAACTTTTATTAAGTTTACAACATTGTAACACTGTATCTTAGTAAATAAAACCTAAAAATAATCAAATATTTCATGTTAGAGTGCTAACAGTTCTAAAATTTTCTAAGACAAACAATTTACTATTGGGATTTTCATTTCCTAGACATAGTACATACCAAAAATGACTGTGTGTTTATGACATCTTCCTTTAAAACAATAAGGTCGAATTTTCTCCATATAGCCCTTCTTCAGATTACTTCTATTTGGTTATTTTGTATAAGTTTGAATATTGTGAACTATGAACAATACTTCTAAAAAAACATTTGTTGACACCTTGTAGTATATTTTTTTGGCCCCACAAAACTTTAGACAATGCACAGGACCCATTCATTGACAAAGCCATCATTTCATCTGTCTTCTATATAACCAACAGATTCTACATTTGAATTCCATTGTCAATAATGATTAATAAAGTTTTGACAGTTTGATGAAAGTGTTCAAAACAATTAACCACAACAATACATATCTTGAATAACACAATGAAAACATCAAGTAACACCCATTTCTCTCTTCATGTCCAAGGATCCTGTCTCAGCATATAACAGATTTAAATACACTTTATTTTCACCTGCATCTTTCTTTACTTATTTTACTTTGATCTTTTTACTAGGTGGGCTAAAAACTTGGTCCAATATTTCAATTTATAACTTTTCTTTAAAAAGAGATATGCAAAGAATTGCTACAAACATATACCTCCTTATGCAAAATCTTTTTTGTTGTTGCTCTTTTCTTAAATTATCTAGCCTGTTTAATGGCACTATGAAGAGTTATCACAAATATTGGTTTAGTATACTTGAAAGCTAAGTACGCTAAAACTAAAATTAAAAATATCGGAATCAATTTAATCACAATTCTTTCCATATATATTTTTTTTTCTAAAGTTATTTTGAAAAAAAAAAAACATAAAAAAATGAATTTAACTTCTTGAAATTAAAATTTTAAAATCCTGGGCAAAATGAGATTTTCTCAGGAATACTTTAATGTTTATTGATAGGAAAAAAGACATAAACTTAAATTTAATTTAGTGGTAAAATCATTAAAAAAAAAAAGAAAAAGAAAAATTTTGCTCATTATTTTTTTAATAATTTCATGCACAGTTCTGAGTTGGGAGAAAAAAAGAGTACAACAGCATCATGCTGGAGGTCCATGCTGAGAAACTTCTCAAACTTCATATAGTGGATCATTTATATATGATAGCATCCTAAATTATATTAAACAAAGAGGTGATCCCAGACACCAAGAGGTAATTACTCAAAACCAATATAGGTCAAAGGGAAACTGTCAATGTCATGGTAAAAGACAATTGGACAAAACACTACATAGAAGACTAAAGACCGAACAATCCAAAGTTAACAAACTACACTAAACTCAATTAAATAAATTCATAAATTTCAAAATAGATTTAATATTATCTTTACTTGACTTTAGAGCACTGTTGATAAATAGCAACCACAACATAAACACATGGATGTATATATATAGACATTAAATTCAAAACATTGTACAGCTTTATCTGATTTAAATTTCATTAAAAAATATCTAATAAAAATCATCGTAAATTATTTTCAACATTTTAAATACAGATAAAAATCTCTATTTTTTCATACATCACAAATAACAAAATTTATGATATTTGTTTGTTAAAATTGAATTGAAAACCATTTAAAGAATGCCTTCAATATTTCTGGAGCATAAAATATTTAATATTCACCAAAGTTCCTATCTTTATAATCTTAATATATAAACTCTTTGAAGACAATGCACCGGAACGCAAATTTGTCTTTTTTTATTAACGTATGAAGCCCAAACATGTGCATAGATCATGGCCTTTTTGGAGTCTTTTGGTACATTTTTTCTTCATGTGACACATACCATGAAGTGAACAACAAAATGCGTACAGTATTAATTAACAATTTAATGACCTAATGTCACAAAAAATCATTGTTGTAGGCCAGTTTACCACTGGATAAGGTTTCAACACTTATAAATATATAAAAAAATCTCATTAGAAATAATAAATTACAACTGTCAGCTACGGGTGACAATACCGTCCTAAACTACACCTTAACTACCACATACATTTAACTTAATTAACACATGTATGGGGAAAAAAAAGACTAATACATGCACATATTTCCTTACTTTGACAATAACGATTCAATTTTTTTTTATAGAAGAATATGTCTTTTAAAACTATACTTTTCAACATTTTGATATTTAGGATCTGGGTTAAAATTTGAATTGGTCTTGCTTCAATGCAGCATTGTTTGATTTGGACGTATTGAAAGAAAATAAATTTAGGATCTTTCACAATCTGCTATTTTAATATTGAAATTACATTTGTTTACTTTTTTTGTATACTCAAAAGTTCCAAAACAGATGGAACAGAATTATGTAATGTATTTATTTTTAAAACCTTAATTTCATGTTACTGTTATTTATTTTCATATTAGAAAAATTAAGAATTTTTTATCAATTTTATTTACAAAATGCATAAAAAAAATGCACTTTGTCTAACAGTTTTGTTAATTCCTTTAACAAGGAGGTATATTTCTATTAAAAATAAATGATACTGTGTACTCAAATTAATTTAATTTCTATAGTAAGAAAATTATAATTATTAAACTTGATTCAAATTACAGGAAAAGTGAAAATAAAAGTAATTCTAATTTTGAATAAATTGATAATAATAAACAAAATTAGATTTCAAAAGATTTAGAAGACAAATAATTTTCTCCTCACCTTCTGTTGTGTATTTTGGCACTAACACAAACCATTGCTGTTGAAAGCCCATAGTTATGAGAGTAAATCGGAAGACCAAACTGCTTAGAAAGAACACTAGAATTTGTACTTGACCCTCGAGATGATGGTTTTATATCCAATTTAGTCCACGGAAAACTATGATTCGACATCCCATATCTAACAGTCACTTCAGTTTCCATACTTAAGAAATCACATCCTTAAATCAGTTTATATCTCCATTTCCTCCACATCTCAATTAAATGGTAAAATATCAACAAAGAGACAGTTTGTCCACTAACTTTCTCACACAATTATCACCTGTTTACAGGTGAACATGAAAGACTTTAAACGTTCATTGTCTCTAAATAACTTCTCTTGACCATGTAATTAACCTGCGTAACGGTGACAAGATGAAGGTAAACAATCTTAGTCGACTTTTAACTTTTAGTTTCTCAACAAGTCTATACAATGTAGCCTATTGGACAACACAACGACAGGTAAAATTTTTATGTGTTGAAATATGTAATAAAATTTGGAGTCTTAATCTAAGTACGGTCATAGTTTTCATATTTATCAGCAGTACAAAGCTTTTATACCCTTATTGAAACGCTGTTCCTCGGACAATAAACTATATCTCCGTTGAAATGAAGGATAGGGAGGGGCTTACTACCTCATTATCATACAAAACTAATTCAAGATTTATTGAACATCTAATGAGGAACTTTGTGTGATGTTATCAATGACAGTGAAATGGTGTAAAGCATCAAATGTCCACTGACTGATTTTTCAGGTATTTTCAGGTGATAATGAATTGATTTTTTATTTATGGCAACCAAACATACAGCACAGAGACTTGTGATAAATCTACTGGAATTCTCTAATACAATCAGATGAACTATACTGACTTAACCAAACATACAGCACAGAGACTTGTGATAAATCTACTGGAATTCTCTAATACAATCAGATGAACAGTACTAACTTAAGCCATTTCCTTACAAGTACTTTAACTAAATTGCAAAAATGTCACTCATGGTGTTAGAACAAGGGCTGTCTGTAATCTATAAATATAGATTTAATATTAAAAAACGATAGATGAAAAAATGCCAAGCTGGCCTATCATCCACTGGATAAACTAATATTACATTCACAGCTGGAAATTCTCCATCCATTTAATATCAGAAGGTCAACAAACTGGTATTTGATATTTTGTCATGGGTACTATCAGGGTATGGATGCTGGGGATAATAATCAAAATGAATATAGACTTTTATATCATGGACAGAGTACTTCTTGTTCATATATAGATTAATGGGGTCTGCTGAGGGAATTTTTCAATTTTCATTTTTATATATTCCTCATTGATCTCATTGTTGCAGAAAGGCAACTATCAAAATAGCCTACCAAGACATCCAAATTATTTGGACTAGTAGTAACTTCTATATGTAACCATGAAAGTCAATCAGTTGCGGATCTTGGGGGAGGGTTTTGGGGGTTGGAACCCCCCAATTTTTTTGGACGATCAATGCATTTGAATGGGGACATATAATTGGAACCCCCTCTTTGTCCTGGGTTGGGACCCCCCCCCTTTTTTCAAATGGCTGGATCTGCCACTGTCAATGTAATACTTCCATGGTAATATATTACCAATAAGGAGAAAACACTTGGTGAACAATATTGATGACACATTTGTATTCTTTCTATGAAAACGCCAAGCATCTAGTCAGACATAAGAAGGAACCTTTATCTCAACAATTCTACTAGAGGAAAATGCATGTCTGTCAACAATTCCAAATGAACCTGTATCTCAACAATTCTACTAGAAGAAAATGCATGTCTGTCAACAATTCCAAAGGAAGAACAAGAGTACATATATTTCCTAACCATAAAGAAGTACTCATTTGTTCAAACAATCCAACATGATCTGCCTTCACAAGAAAGACATCTGTGTCAACAATTGTGGTTAAATCCAATAGTATGTACGGAGATGTTGACTGTGTACGGAGATGTTGACCGATTTAATCATCAATATTGACTTGGTACTGGTATTCCAAATATGTTTAAATGACAACAACCACTTGATCAAAAAAATCCTGATAAAACCTATCAGTGTAACATCTTATAGTATAGCGTTTCTTAACAATTTTATAATGAATACAACTGTTTTAAGAAATAATCAGTTTATTGATGGTGGCCACCTACAGGTAGAAGAATATACATTTGTACATAAAAGTAGAAGAAACATTAGTTATATGTTCAAAAGGTAGTTTCTGGTAAGATATGACAGTGGGCAATTCAGACACATCTAAGTTTATTTTAAAACAAGACTAACTACATGTAAGCTTGATATCTATTTAAATACAATGGTATATTCTGCATTTTATATTTACAAAATTTGCAAAATTAACACTGTATAACAATAGTAACTGATTGCAGAATTATCACACGTTTGGTCCTAGACAACAATTATCACCCTTTGATTTCGTATTCCTGCAAATTCTGTGATTATTTTAAATGGAACTGGGCCGAATTTACCGAGATTGTATGATGCTGTTGTTGAACCTTTACACACTAGTGGACACTTGCCTTCTACTTTTATTGTTGTACATACGTTTGTTACTGTTCGAAATGGACGATTAACTCTTAGAGTTGCTAATATTGGAGATGATGATATATGGCTTGCTCCAAGAACTAGAGTTGGTATTTTATTGAAAGGTGATGTAGAAAACCATGATCAAGGACATGTTGAATTTATACGAACTGGACATACAGAGGAAATTTATATTCATGATATTGCTTATTGTGCAGAAACTGATTTGAATTTGTCAAAGATAGAAGATTTTGAAATGCCTGTAGATATTAGCCATTTGTCAACAACAAGCAAGGAGAGAGATCAAATAAAAACATTATTTTATAACTATAGTGACATTTTTTCGAAAAGTGATACTGATGTTGGATATACAAAGACAGTAAAACATAAAATTCGCACAGTAGATGATGAACCGATTGTTCAACCGTATAGACGAATTCCGCCTAACCAGTATGAAGAGGTCAAGCAACATATACAGAAGCTAGTTGAAAACAAGATTATTCGTGAAAGCACAAGTCCATACGCTTCACCTATTGTTCTAGTGAGAAAGAAAGACAATTCTCTGCGCATGTGCGTGGACTTTAGAAAAATGAACAAGAAGTCTTACAAAGATGCTTATCCATTACCTCGTGTTGAGGAATCCTTCGATGCTTTGAGTGGAGCTAAATTGTTTTCAACAATGGATTTAACTAGTGGTTACAATGTCGTGGCGATGCATGAAGATGATATAGAGAAAACTGCTTTTACAACACCGTTTGGACTTTACGAATATCTACGAATGCCGTTCGGATTATGCAATGCACCTGCAACATTTCAACGTTTGATGCAACAATGTTTTCGAGATGAGATTTTTAACATTTTGTTAGTCTTTCTAGATGATATTATTGTTTACTCTGCCAATATTGAAGAACATTTGAAACGTTTAGAAGTTGTATTCAAAAGATTAAGAGAACATGGTTTGAAACTGAAGCCTTCCAAATGTCATTTTTTTAAACGAGAAGTTCGCTATTTGGGCCACGTTGTTTCAGATGAAGGAATTCATACAGATCCAGATAAAATCAGTGCAGTTCAAGATTTTGAAATACCTACAACCGTTAAGAAGTTAAAGTCTTTCTTGGGTTTAGCAGGATATTACCGTCGATTTACACAGGGATTTAGTAAAATTGCAGGACCTTTACACAAATTGGCTCAAAAATTTACACCTCATCCACGAAAATTATTTGGTAAGGAATGGACTACTGATTGTCAGACTGCTTTCGATACTCTGAAAGAACACTTAGTTACTGCTCCAATTTTGAGTTATGCAAAGTTTGATGAACCGTTTATTTTAGAAACTGATGCAAGTATGCAAGGATTAGGTGCTGTTTTATCACAATATATCGATGGAAAACTGCGTGTTGTTGCGTATGCTAGTCGTGCTTTAAGGCCAAATGAGCGCAATATGGATAATTATAGTTCCAGAAAATTAGAACTCCTAGCTTTAACTTGGGCAATTACAGAAAAATTTAGAGATTATTTACTTGGATCCAAATTTACAGTGTTTACAGACAATAATCCGTTGTGTTATTTACAAACATCGAAACTTAGTGCACATGAGCAGAGATGGTTGTCAAAATTAGCCGTTTTTAATTTTGAGGTAAAATATAGACAAGCCAAACATAATAACAATGCCGACGCGTTATCACGTATGCACGATAAAATTGAACTTTCAAAATCTGAGGATGTTAAAAATCTACTTCAAACATTTGCTGCAGGAACTGTTGTACCAAATGACTTAGCATCAAATATACAGTCTGTGTCAAGGAAATCAGTTTATACAGAGGAAGCATTCGTTACATTACCTACTTTAAATAGACAGGAAGTTAAAGATTTACAAGAACGGGATACAGTGGTCGGTAAATTTATTGAAATATGGAACACTAAACGTAAACCATTGAGATCGGAGCAACGGAAATTTGATAGACCGTTAGTAACATTATTACGTCAGTGGGACCGTATTGAAGTTGTAGATGGTTTAGTTTATAGGGTAATAATTGATCCAAATCAGGGACAATTGAAACAATTAATTTTACCAGCCGTGTTACGGGACAAAGTATTGAAGAACTGTCATGATAAATTAGGGCATCAAGGAATTGAGCGCACTTTCTGTAGTATTAGAATCCGGTGTTATTGGCCGGGAATGTTTAGGCATATCAAGGATTATTGTAAATCATGTGAACGTTGCATTGTTTCAAAGATGCCACAACCTGCCATAAGACCAGCAATGGGCCATTTGATAGCTAGCAGGCCGTTACAAATACTTGCAATTGATTTTACTGTTCTTGAACCAGCACACGGAAAGAAAATGTATTAGTTATGACGGATATTTTTACAAAGTTTACTCGTGCAGTACCTACGAAAGATCAGAAAGCAGACACTGTTGCGAATGTATTGTTGACTGAATGGTTTTGTGTATATGGAGTACCAGAGCGTCTACACTCCGATCAAGGTCGGAACTTTGAATCTGATGTTATCTGTCAGCTTTGTAAACTGTACCAAATTAGTAGATCTCGAACTACACCTTATCATCCCGAAGGAAACGCACAATGTGAACGCTTTAATAGAACACTACACAATCTTCTGAAATCACTTTCGCCAGATAAGAAGAAACATTGGCCAAAGTATTTACCGGAACTTGTCTTTTCATACAATGTGTCACAGAACTCAACAACAGGTTATAGTCCTTATTATTTATTGTTTGGTCGTAGTCCTAAATTGCCAATTGACTTTTTACTGGGAACAAATCAGACTGATGAAACTGATCAATCGTTAGACGAATGGATTATTGCGCATCAGAATCGTTTACGATATGCTTACGAAAAAGCTGGGGAGCAGACAAAAGATCGTGCTGAATACCGCAAGAATAAACATGATGAACAACGTTTCAATCCTGAAATTTGTGTCAGTGACAAGGTGTATATTAGAAACCGTGGTGTACATGGAAGAAATAAGATACAAGACACTTGGAGCTCTACTGTTTATCGTGTAGTGCGTTTGTCAGAAAACACCGTCTCTGTAGAACCTAATGATGGCGCTGGTGTTTCAAGAACTTTGAATCGTCGTGATGTCATTAAATGCAATATACAACAATCTGTGGATGATAACAGCAGTGAATCAGACAGTTCAGATGATATGTTTATACCAAGACGAACAACTAGGGCAACTGCAGGGAAACATACAAATCCAAATAGACTTCCAAATTCTATTTTTTCTAAGTAAATTTATTCAGGACATTTGTTGTACATAGTTATGTTTTTTTTTGTGTGTCTTATTTTTGTCTCTAATTTTTGTGTCCTATTTTTGTGACTTATTTTTTGGGTTACTTATTATGATAGTTAAGGGAGTATGTGGATATAAATATTTGCATTATCGAGACGATTAATACTTAGCTGGGGAGTATGTGAACAAGTTCATTTATATACATATTATCTATTTGATATTATTCCCAACTTTGTACTTAGTTTATATCTGTTTTACCCTATACAATAATGATCTTACTATATTGAACATATTTTGTATTATATGGTTCAATGAATCCAAAATACTGTATTTGGGCTCTTTGATATTCACTCACCACTGGCTATTGGACAAACTACCTTTCTTAATAGTTGTTTTATCTGGTTCTATCTAGTTTAACAGTTCACCTATTGACTATATATATTGTACTTTTTAACTATATTGTCAATGCAGAATAAGTAACACCAGAAACAACATCAAGAGCCGTAGCCAGCATTATAAGGTATTTACATTTAAGGGTTTTTCAAATTAGTTTATGGTTAAATGTTTTTGACTTAAATATTTTATTTAGTTTCATTTACTTTGCTAATTGTATTTCAAACTTTATATTTTCTTATTTACCTGTAATTAACTTTCAATGTTATATAGTATTTTATATAGTAATATGGTCAACTTACTTTAGTGAACAGTTTTCATTAGCATTGATTAACAAATTGTTTACATTCAGAGTTGTCATTTAACTGTGTTTTGCATTATTATTTATTTGCAATTGTGTAATTAAACATAATATTCATTATTTGCTACAAAATGATATATTCATATGCATTTATATGTAAAGTTGTATTTATTTGTCATTATCTGTATATTTCAGATCTGTCGTTGCCTTCTATATTATATTTATTAAAATATCTGAACTTTCTGCAATTCGATTTATCTGAGCCTTATTCCACCTGGTCACAAATGGCGTCGTCGACAGGATTTAAAGTTAACTGTCTAGTAGATACTGGGTCAACTGTTCACAAATGGCGTCGTCGACAAACCAGAAGGCAATGACTGCTGGCATTCCATCAGACGGCTGAGAGGGGTATCCACGGAGGAAGCCGAACATTTACGAAGTTAATGTGTGTGTCATCGGACTATCCACGGAGATGAACGAACTTTGACGGAGTTTCTACCAGACCGGAAATCCACGGGAAGAGCCGACCAGTGACGGAGATTATTTGTGTTATCGGAATATATACGGACTTATCCGAACATTGTCTGAGTTTACGATTGAAGACGAACATTGACGGAGATGTATAACAGTGCCGAAACCGTTTACCAATGAAGTAACTGTTTTCTGTATTTGGAATATATGTGTTATTGGAATATATGTGATATTGTGAGACATGGTGACATATGATGAAATATGTTTAGTATTTTTTCAATCTGGATTATGTGATTTATTCATTTTGGATTATGTGTATTATTCATGCTGGATTATAATTATGCATTGATTCACTTTTTGTGAATATAGAGTGGAGTTATATATTGTATATTTTTGCAATTTTTGTATATATTTTTGTGGTAATTTTCAATAGTTTTGAAAGTTCATAATGGCAAGTAATCCTACTTGTAAGTCTTTACAAAAGCAAGTGACTGAATTGCAGAATAGAATTAAAGAACTATCTTGGAAACCTAGTGTTGAAAATGAATTAAAAAGACCACCATCTAACGAAAAGAATGTTGTATATGTGCAGAAAGATAGAAAAATTCCAAAGTTTACTGGGTATAATTTTCAAGTTGAAGATTGGATTGAAGATGTTAATACTGTGTTACATGCACGTGAGATGTCCCGTCAAGAACGAGCGGATTTTATATATTTACAACTTGAAGGCTCTGCTAAAGATGAAGTGAAATACCGTTCTCATCTAGTTCGACAAAGTCCAGATCAAATTTTAGAAATTTTACAAGATGCCTTTGGTGTAAAGGATAATATTACTAAACTACAGAAGAATTTTTTAGATCGTGTGCAAAAGCCAAATGAATCACTTAGGGAATATTCGTATGTGTTAATGGATTTAATGAGTAAAATTACAAATAAAGATTCTACTTGGATGCCTAATAAAGAGAAAACATTGTGCGACCAATTTTCACAAAATGTACAAGACAGTTACTTAAGAAAACATCTGAAACAAATAGTTCGTGCACAATCTCACATACCATTTTTGGATTTACGTGAAGAAGCTATTATGTGGTCCGAGGAGGAAGAATATAAAGATAAAAGATACAACACAAAGACGAAAAGTGAAACAACCGATACTGTACCAGAAGAACCTACAACTGATGTTTGCGCTAGTAAGGATAAAACTGACAGTAGTAGTGAACAATCCGATAAATTCAATCAGTTATTGGGTATTGTCCAAAAACAAAGTGAACAGATTGAAACATTAACAAAGATCGTTAATACAAAGCAACAGTCAACAAGTTATAACAGTAGATACAATAGGTTTGAGCCACAACGACGTACTTTGTTATGTTTTAGATGCAATGAGCCAGGTCACAAGATTGCAGACTGTCCAGTTGTGAATTCCAAGAAGTCGGGAAACGGGTAGAATCTACTGTGAAGAGTCCCATTGTAGATGATAACCATATGGACTCAATTCAAGCTGATCGTTTAGTGGGTAAATGTCCAACCGTTAGTGCTTACGTTGCAGGATTTAAAGTTAACTGTCTAGTAGATACTGGGTCAACTGTTACAACAGTTACAGAGTCGTTTTATAACCGTTTTCTAAGGAGGTGTACTGATCTACAAACTGATATTACGTTTAATCTGAAAGGTGCAAATGGAACTTGTATACCGTATATAGGATATGTGGAAGTTGATATTGACATTATGGGCCAACGTTTGCCAAACAGAGGTGTTTTGATTGTGAAGGATCCTATTGACAGTTATACCCGTATAAGAAAAGAAAATGTCCCTGGACTTTTGGGAATGAACGTTATTAGCTTATGTAAGAAACTTTTGCAAGAAGATTATGGGAACCAGTATTCAGAACAAGTTACCGAAATAGCCGAAAATTTTAAACTTAGAGAACTTTTTAAAGCTTGTGACAAAAATGAACATTGTAATACTATTGGATTTGTTAAACTTTGTTCTAATTCACCAGTGGAATTCTCTAATACAATCAGATGAACTATACTGACTTAACCAAACATACAGCACAGAGACTTGTGATAAATCTACTGGAATTCTCTAATACAATCAGATGAACTATACTGACTTAACCAAACATACAGCACAGAGACTTGTGATAAATCTACTGGAATTCTCTAATACAATCAGATGAACAGTACTAACTTAAGCCATTTCCTTACAAGTACTTTAACTAAATTGCAAAAATGTCACTCATGGTGTTAGAACAAGGGCTGTCTGTAATCTATAAATATAGATTTAATATTAAAAAACGATAGATGAAAAAATGCCAAGCTGGCCTATCATCCACTGGATAAACTAATATTACATTCACAGCTGGAAATTCTCCATCCATTTAATATCAGAAGGTCAACAAACTGGTATTTGATATTTTGTCATGGGTACTATCAGGGTATGGATGCTGGGGATAATAATCAAAATGAATATAGACTTTTATATCATGGACAGAGTACTTCTTGTTCATATATAGATTAATGGGGTCTGCTGAGGGAATTTTTCAATTTTCATTTTTATATATTCCTCATTGATCTCATTGTTGCAGAAAGGCAACTATCAAAATAGCCTACCAAGACATCCAAATTATTTGGACTAGTAGTAACTTCTATATGTAACCATGAAAGTCAATCAGTTGCGGATCTTGGGGGAGGGTTTTGGGGGTTGGAACCCCCCAATTTTTTTGGACGATCAATGCATTTGAATGGGGACATATAATTGGAACCCCCTCTTTGTCCTGGGTTGGGACCCCCCCCCCCCCTTTTTTCAAATGGCTGGATCTGCCACTGTCAATGTAATACTTCCATGGTAATATATTACCAATAAGGAGAAAACACTTGGTGAACAATATTGATGACACATTTGTATTCTTTCTATGAAAACGCCAAGCATCTAGTCAGACATAAGAAGGAACCTTTATCTCAACAATTCTACTAGAGGAAAATGCATGTCTGTCAACAATTCCAAATGAACCTGTATCTCAACAATTCTACTAGAAGAAAATGCATGTCTGTCAACAATTCCAAAGGAAGAACAAGAGTACATATATTTCCTAACCATAAAGAAGTACTCATTTGTTCAAACAATCCAACATGATCTGCCTTCACAAGAAAGACATCTGTGTCAACAATTGTGGTTAAATCCAATAGTATGTACGGAGATGTTGACTGTGTACGGAGATGTTGACCGATTTAATCATCAATATTGACTTGGTACTGGTATTCCAAATATGTTTAAATGACAACAACCACTTGATCAAAAAAATCCTGATAAAACCTATCAGTGTAACATCTTATAGTATAGCGTTTCTTAACAATTTTATAATGAATACAACTGTTTTAAGAAATAATCAGTTTATTGATGGTGGCCACCTACAGGTAGAAGAATATACATTTGTACATAAAAGTAGAAGAAACATTAGTTATATGTTCAAAAGGTAGTTTCTGGTAAGATATGACAGTGGGCAATTCAGACACATCTAAGTTTATTTTAAAACAAGACTAACTACATGTAAGCTTGATATCTATTTAAATACAATGGTATATTCTGCATTTTATATTTACAAAATTTGCAAAATTAACACTGTATAACAATAGTAACTGATTGCAGAATTATCACACGTTTGGTCCTAGACAACAATTATCACCCTTTGATTTCTGTTGTCTACACAGTCTGTGTGTGGGCAATGTAATAATTTTTGTAATCTTTAAAATTATTTTTTTCATGTTTTCTGCATATAATAGCAAGATGGAGGATGAAATTACACTGTAAACAAAAAAATTATGTCACGAACCTATAGCTGATGTAGTGACTTGATCTAGTGGAAGAAATTTAAATTTGAGTATTTCTGAAGCTGTCAAATGAAAGACCCCTTTCAAACATATAATTGATCTGTTTTGAGTTAGATTTGATGAAATTTTCTATAGTTTGTCCCGAAAATAGTACACTATACTGTAAAAATCTTTTTGCATTATTTTATAGAAATGCATTACAAAATTAATTGTGGTTTCAGGTCATTTATATCTCTCATTATAATTCATATTTATAGAAATTTCTCCATGCACTTATAAAATTCAAGTAATTGTATAAACATTTCTGTAAAAGAGAAGGGCTCATGTAAATACTAAGGAGACAAATACATCAAAGAGTGTATAGAACATTTCATTGTCACTACTGACAAGTTGTATCAGGTTCACAAATACAGGTTTCTAATATTGCCTCTATATCATGCCTCAAGTTCAAACATTTTATTGCCACACTGCTATATGACAGGTTCACAAATACTAATGCCACACTATGATCATCAACAGGTTCAAACATTTAATTGCCACACTACTATATACTGACAGGTTCACAAATATTAATGCCACAATATGATCATCAACAGGTTCATACATTTTATTGTCACAAAACTATGTAGCAACAGCCTGAACAGGTTCTCAAATACTTTTGCAATAGTACTATGTATTGACAGGTTCTATGATCTACTGTCAAAATGATCTGTTTCAGAAGGTTCACAAATACATTGCCACAATACTTTTACAAATGTACTGACAGGTCCACGAATTATATTGCATCAATACAACATATTTACAAGGTTCACAGATCCTATTGCCACAACAGGTTCACAAATAGTATGTACTACATTTTAAATGGTTCACAAACACAATGTTTTGACACTAACTGATTTAGAAACACTATTCTTTGACTGGTTCAGAGATACTATGTATTGATAGGTTCAGAGATACTACGTATTGACAGGTTCAGAGATACTATGTATTGACAGGTTCAGAGACACTATGCATTGACAGGTTCAGAGACACTATGCATTTAAAGGTTCAGAAACACTATGTGTTGACAGGTTCAGAGACACTATGCATTGACAGGTTCAGAGACACTATGCATTGACATGTTCAGAGACACTATGTATTGACAGGTTCAAAGACAATATGCATTGAAAGGTTAAGAAACACTATCATTGACAGTTTCAGAGACACTATGTATTGACAGGTTCAAAGACAATATGCATTTAAAGGTTCAGAAATACTATGTGTTGACAGGTTCAGAGACACTATGCATTGACAGGTTCAAAGACAATATGCATTGACAGGTTAAGAAACACCTTGTATTGATAGGTTGAGAGACACTATGCATTGACAGATTCAAAGACAATATGCAATGACAGGTTCACAAACACTGAGCATTGACAGGTTCAAACACTTTGTATTGATAGGTTCAGAAACAATATGCATTGACATATTCATAAACACTATGTTTTGATAGGTTCAAAAAGGCCGTCACCATGTATTGAAAGGTTCAAAAACACTATGCATAGTCTCATTGGCAATCATACCACATCTTCTATTTTATATTCGTATTGATAGTTTCAGAAACACTATGAATTTACATGTTTAAAACACTATGTGTATTGATAGGTTCAGAAACACCATGTATTGACAGGTTCACAAACACTATGCATAGACAGATTCAGAAACATCTTTGTATTGATAGATTCAGAAACACCATGTATTGAAAGGTTCACAAACAATTTGCATTGACAGGTTAAGAAACACTAGTGACTATGCATTGACAGGTTCACAGATGACAATATGCATTGGCAAGTTCATAAACACTATGCATTGACGGATGGAAGGTTCACAAACACTATGTTTGACAAATTCCTACCCCACATTACTATGTACCAACAGGTGTACAAATTTTAATTGAAAAAAAAAGAAGTGATTTTTCAATGCTATATGTTTCTTCAATTGGAGTTATTAGTACCTTTTAAGTAATGCATGTTTTTATAAATCGACAGGGAAACTTCTGTATGCTCCATGTCTGTGTTTTATGCATTTAAAATTGTTTGCAATCTCACAACTTAAGAATAAAATTATCAGAAAAATAAAACACATGAAGATTTTTTGTAATACAATAAATTCTTGAGAACAATTTGCAACAAATCTTCCTTTTGTGGGCAAAAAGCGATTTTTGAATGGATAATTAGCTTTACATCAGCATTACAGGTAATAACTTAAACAAATTGTTATGTAATCTGCACTGGCTCTTGAGTTATATGGAAGAAGCAAATAAGGAAGAATGTCAAACAAGTGCATCAATAGAGTTAATATTAAGTTTTACCCTATCTGTAAGAGCAGAAAAAAAAGCCACTTCAGTACCATCAGCATACAACATATTTTAAAAGCTACTGATACAAAATAAATGTCCAGTATAAAAAAAAAATACTTAGCAAATCAGATGAAGAAAATGGTGAAGTTAAAACAAGGATTGGTAGTCATACTATATCAATCCTTGGTCAAAACAAGTCATACACACATGTCATGCATGTATATATCTACATATACACTCCAAATACATCATCCAATGATAAAAACTTGGCAAAAAAAACCACTTTTAATCCTATATGGAACAAAACCCAGCATTCAATCTTACATTACCATAATTCATACAACTGCAATAGGTCACCAGCTTTTCAACTCTAGCCAAGAAAATAGGAGACAAAAAAATATAATGACTTTTTTTTCATGATTTAATTTATACTTAAAATTTTCTGATATTATCATAATTATGGCTCATGATCAGCCTTTTATAATTCAAGAACCTATGTGAGAGCGCTCACTAAGGTTCTTGAATTATAAAACCCCACGTCCCCACATTGTCATTGGAGAAATAAAATATGTGACAGTGTAAGAAAAAAAAATTGTATAAGAAAAAAAAATTGAATCATAATTTCCTGTCAATATGCACATCTACATAGTATGTCCTTATTACCTACAAACTTTCATGAAATTCTGTTGTGTGGTTTCAGAAGAGTTGCGATGACAAAAGGTTGCAGTAGTATATTGGGCAAATAAGTTCAAAGGGGCATAACTCCTGGAAAAAAAATTGAATCGTAATTTCCTGTCGATATGCACATCTACGTAGTATGTCTTTATTATCTGAAAAGGTTTCATGAAATTCTGTTGTGTGGTTTGAGAGGAGTTGTAATGAGAAACTGTTGCAATAGTACATTAAGGTAAATAAGTTCAAAGGTGGGTAACTCCTAGAAAAAAAAATTGAATCGCAATTTCCTGTCGATATGCACAACTACATATTATGTCCTTATTATCTAAAAAGGTTTTGTGAAATTCTGTTGTGTGGTTTGAGAGGAGTTGTGATGACAAGAAACAGGACTGATGGATGGACGGACGGACGGACGGGTCAAAAACATTATACCCTCCGCAACCCCTTGAGTGGGGTATAATAATTAATATCACTATGTATTGTATAGAATGTATTTGACCCGCTATTCAAGGTGAACATTCATTACATGATGCAAAATTCTGATCATTAATGATAAAACATAATATTTTTTTATGTTTGGACATCATGCTTTTGTTCAACAATAAAAGTACAAAACTAATTATGTAATAAATATCATGGGTTATTTATTAGCTACAAACATTCCGGTTTTCTAAGAACTGACTTAGAGGAAAGAAGCTATTGGATCACAACTTAAAATAAGGTCTCATATTACTTCTTTTTTTAAAGTGAAACACATAATAATAGAAGCACTGATAATAAAATTATACATCATGGACAATACTTGTCTTTAAAGACTTTTATGTACCTTTTCAGAAAAAAATTACTGCATGTACTTCACTTGGTTAATTATGTCTCTCTAGCTTTATTGACAGATAAGCAAAAGAATAAAAACAACAATAGAAATTAAAATAGAGATACAATACTTCAGAACTAATTACATGAATGAATGATCTTTGAATGTACAAGTCTGTATACAAATCTTATAATTATAGTTTATGTTACACATATTCATTAAAGATAGTGAATAGAATGTAACATTAAATGTAAATGTTAAAATAAATAGTCCATTAATCTTGATTTGTAATGTACATTTAATTTCACACATTATTAGTTTCCATACTTCTATCCTTAATGTTCTGATGATGATATTGCACATTTTTATTACCATATACATATTATTGATAGTTATGATGTGTTTTTTTATGCAGCTGGAACTTATATTGTGCATATTTATACCTATTCAGAAAACAAGACAATAAATTCTCTCAAGCTTCGCTGACTCTTTGAAATGCAAGACTGAACTGAGTATTTTAAAAGTTATTATCAGAAAGACAAATTTAAAATCAACTTGTTATAGATTTTGAAAAGTATGTTAACACAGAAACACGAACGCACACATTTTTGTGCTCAAAATACCCAACTCATAATTCAAAGTATCACAAAACAGGAAGTAGGGGTTAAAATATCAGGTCAAAAATGGTTCAAACATTATAAATGTCAAGCAACTGACCAAATATGAAGTTATTTTGTTCAGTAGTACTGGAAAAAATGTGTGATTATTGAAAAATCAAAAATATTGGCTCACAGGAAGTAGATTGTTAAAAAAACTGGTGACCAAACATTGTCACTCTGTTCAGTAGTGATGACAAAATTATTTAGGTTCATTAAAGAAGTATCATCAACTGGGCCTGATTGTGACACGTTGCAACTCATCGCTGACCAAATATGAAGTCAATGCAGACCAAATATGAAGTCAATCCATACAGATACAGATCGTCATTGGCTGCATCATCTGATTTATTTTTTTATATATGTTTCCAATTTATGAATTCACAACTGAAGCACAGAATTATCATCTCTGTATAATTAATTGACATTATTTTAACACAATGTTAGTGAACATGTAACTAAGGATTAAATTTGCAAATTTCGTTTCATAGAAAACATAGTTAACATCATATATTGCACACAAGAGAATAGAAATATGAAACGATAAAATAATATCCTGTAATGTATAATAATTGAAATTTAATAAATATTTTATGGCTTATATATTTAGCATTCATCGTTATGATGGGCAATTAACTGTAGATGAGATTATTCTTTTTTCTGATGAAATTTTGTGATCAAAGGCTTTAACTGTTACATAACAGAAATATTCTATTTCAAAAAAATGAATGTTTTTTGAAAGTTTATTGGAAATGAAAAAAGAAGCTCTTCCCAATGCCTCCATGACCAATTCATTTCTTATAAGCTTTCATTTAAAATAAATTACAAAAAAACAACAGAAACAACTTCTGAGACTAATGTCATAGAGACAGAAACTAAAGGGTAGAAAACTTTATACACTTGTCTTAAAAAAACAAGCAAGCTAAAAAAAAATAGTCCATGTAAACAAAACGTACATTTGTTACAGAACATGTGAACAAGCAGAGACATTTATGAGTACTTTATAAATCCCGTGTACAAATATACAAGAATGTTTCCTAATTGTCACTCATTTCTTAATGAAGTAAAACTATTTGAACATATCACTTATAAGACAAAATCTTTATGAACAGATTTCTGAAACATCATCATTTGTCATGCCAGATTTATCTCCCCTTAATACATTGAAACTGTAGAAAGAGAGATAACTATCGAGAGTAAAAAGAAACTGATTTAAAATAAAAACAAATCTTTTGTAACAGAAATCCAATGAAAACATATTTACCTGTCATCAGAATACAAAAAGCGATTAAATCTTTCGGCAAGATGTTTTTTTCCGAGAAGATAGACCATATCTGTGTGATTACTTCCTCCCCATCACTATGGCACAGAACAAACAACAACAATTATCACCTTACCTGGTATTCACAATATTTTTGTATATAATTATCATAACTACTTGCTTTAAAATTATTCATAAATCATGAATGAGTCTATTTTTAAATTTAACTAGCATTTAAACTCTGAAATCATTTCATTAAGCTACACTGTACCACAAACTATTCAATTATATATTGTGGTTTATGTAATTATATTTAAAAAAAAAAATCTTTAGTACAAGGCAAAAAAAACCAAGATAAATTGAGTTTAAAAATATTCCATGTTATGGAGCTGAGATATATAATATATAAGTGTGACAGCTTAGAGCAAACATCACCATATCATCAAAATCCACATAGGAGTTGTAAATAAAAAAAGTCATACCATATATAGAAATTAGAAGATGTGGCATGAGAGCCAATCATACCTCCATCCAAATCACAATGTGTAAAAAGTAAAACATTATAGGTCAAAGTACGATCTTCATCACAGAGCCTTGTAGCTATGTCTACACAAGTCATAATTAACTTTTTTTTAAAAGACAAACAAATTCTTAATCCTATATGAAAGATACAAAAATGTACTTTACAATACAATTTTGTGTTTGATTTTGACATTAAAAGTTGAGTTACATGTAATTGTAAATGAGTATTATCATAAGCTGTCAATGTTGATACTTTTTATAAGTGCTGCGATGCGTTGATTATTGATTCCTACTTTTGACTATTGTATTGTTCTTATACTGTAATTTGTTCAGGATTCAAATTTGAAAGTATCAGTCAATTCGGTGGCCGTGAATTTGTCAGCTAATGCCCCTTTAAATAGAAACATAATTATGTCAAACCACTAAGCCAAGTTTCCTCTTAATTTTTATAAAAATTTGTATCCACTAAAATAAATCCAAGTAAACATACATTATTGACAAACAAAATGATATTAAATCATTATTTCTAACCTTATGGTATACTCGTAATTTATATGAATAAAGATATCTATAATATGTATATCCTTGATGCTCAACTATTTGTGCGTTCACAAAAGACTTTTAAAACAAGGTTCATCCTTTTAGAAAGGTTCAGTTGCATGAATCAAATAAAATTATTTTTTCAGAGAGAAAAGGATGAGTAGTGGCAAGTGCTTGTGGATGAGTTCTCAAGAATTTATTTAGAGATGTCATTATTAATTCTGATGGTTATGGGTTTCTTATTCTTTCTCTCACTGATACGTAAAAATACATCCAGTTTTTTTAGACTCGTTAAAGTCTTTAAGTACATTCCTACAAGATGTTGATAAATTCTTAAATGAGAACCAGGATATAAATCTTTATTATATATATATTTAAATACATTTAAAGGGATAATTCGCGAATTTTTACTTATCAGCTAATTATGTCCATAATACCATAAAAAACATATTCACCAAGTTTTATCTGGATATGAACAGCAATAAAGGAGAAAATTAAGAATTAATAATTTTATTTCTTCGAACTTCCTGACTTATGTGACGTAGTTTAAGTCTTTAAGCATGCCGGGAGTGGAAATAATCTCATTTTAAATCTTAATCGTTAATCATCTTATAACGCTATTTAAAGCGCATAGACGACGTTTGGTGTAGCTATTAACCAACTAATAATTAAGATTGAACAGCGCTCAGCTTGAAAGTAGAATGTACGATTTATATTTTAATATTTTCTGAAATGATTATAGTGATACAAGTAAATCATATAAAATATTTTTTTTATGATTTTTTTTCCGACGGATATTTTGAACTAACATGTATAACTGGTAGTGTTTTAAAAATGCATGTTTGTACTTTTTACCTTTTACGTCAGGCTAGTAAATATGTGCTGCTAGTACATTTGTAGTGTGCAAATACGGCCCCGCAAATACAATGTGTATTGTACTTTGACACATAGTGACTACCTGTTGAATGCGTGGTTAAATTCAAGTTAATTAAAAGATTAGCATTTTGTATCTTTTGATCTTTACTCAGTGAATCTAAGCCGTCACGGTTCACTTTTCTAGGTGTGAACAACATTTCGTATGAATGATAAACGGGGGAATCTTAATATTTTCCATGAGCTCAGTTTAATTAAATATGTTATTGACGCTGAATATTTTTTGTTAAAAAAAAAGAAAAACTGAATTAATTTAATTGAATAAATTCATGAATAATGAAGTCCTTATAAACTAAGAATTCTGAATTTTTGAAATAGATAGTAATTACCAATTGCAGTTATATAAGTGGGTCGTTCAAAGCGATCTTCTTTTTTTTTTTTAAATATTCAGGAAGTAATGTCCTTATCAAAATAATTTAATTTTTACCACGTACTAATTCTTCAGCTATTTGAACGAAAATATCAAAAATGTTGACAGAAAATTTAAAGGTCAACTTTGTCTTACTGGAAAGAAGGGAGAGCTCCAGACGTACTTATTAACGAACAAAGCAGGCTTATGGCTTATCGTCAGTTTGTGTGCTGGGTCAGGAAAGGTTAACCACTTGGCAAGAAACACAGAATAATACTACCGGCTTGTGTAGTAAACATAATTAGAAAAGAGTTTCCATCGTTGGATGGGGTATACGAATGATTCAAAGAATGTGAAAGTGACACTTCAGACTGAAGAGTTCTAAAATCATTTAAACGATTTACCAATACAATTTTTCACCGAATGTTTCAGATTCATTTCATTATTTGTGTATTAATAAACCTATTTATGAATTATTTCACTTTGAGGTCTAATTTCATAGATTGCATGTTGTATTAACATGAAGGTTTGGTCTAACACAGTACCACGGAGCGTTGATATGATTTGACCCGAGATCCTCCCGAGATGTTGTTGGGGTTCTAGTTGTGCGACCTAAACCAGTTTTCTATGATGTGTTTTTTATCACTTTGTTTGTCTTTCGATCGTTTATTAGGTATTTTTTGCTATGACGTTGTCAATGTGTATTTTAATACTGAATATGACTATCCGTATTGGTACCTTCTGTCTTTTTACAAACAAGACCATGAAACTGAATATTGGAAATGTATCATGCTACTACAAAAGAAAAAGCACTGATGGATTGTCCTAGAAGCATATTTTATGAGAACAATAATGGTCTATAAGCAGTTACATTTATTTCATGTTTGAAGCGGTGCATTTTTTAAAATTTAATTTGACTTTTACCAAGAAATGCATTGTAGCAAAGGGGTAGAGTAATTGTGGTCAAGTGTCAGATACTCGAAAATAATGGAACTTAACAGAAAAGGAAACAAATAACGGACTTTGGCAAAAATGTAGAGGGCTTTTGATACCTTTTCTCCAGACGTAAAATCTTTTACAATAAATCATCCTACAACAGCTTACAAGCTTGAAATGCCAGCGATTTCGCGGGAGTGTTTAAGTGTTCTCAAAATCTTATATTGATAAAAATTACACTCCTTTAAATAATTGAATGTACATGTACAGGAAGACAAACGATTACCGCACGTTCTAGAGACATGCCACGAACTAAGTATCATCTTCGTGTCATTATTGCGCATGCTTGTCTCTTCACATACAAGTAAACGCAAATTTTCTAATAGGCAAAATATTTCGTAAATGCGCCCGCTCATATCGGAAATAGGACAAGAAAGTATGAAAGATAGTCATCCGTAATATCTCGGTTAAATTCTCTAGGATTTACTCCAAACAATGTTGTAAAATGATGCAGTATGTTTTTTCTTTCTTAAATTATTCATCACAACTCTAGACCGCATAACGTAAATTAAACATTTGCTAAGCAAATAAAACAAGCTGACAAAACATTATGTAAGCTATTGTGTATACAAAAGCATTGGCGGATCCAGGGGAGTGGTTATGGGTGTTGGAACCCCGTTTTTTTTTTGCCGATCAATGCATTTGAAGTGGGACATATAGTTTGAACCCCCCTTTTTTAATATGGCTGGATCTGCCCCCGAAAAGTAAAATTGAAATTTGAAAAAAAAATCATTTTACATGGTACAGTACCAGATAATCTTCTACACATGAATTTTGAAACAGAAGTCAAAATTAATAATTTACGGTCTTATTATTTCTGTCTTTGCACATGTCAGAATTAATCAGCCTGTAGATATAAATTTTAAACTCTTAATTTCATGTTTGGACGGCTTTGTGTATTTCAATCAGGTTAGGGACATACATTGTTAACAGGATGTATAATACACCTGATAGCATTTTCGATGGCACTTTTACCTGTGCACACCTGGGTCAAACAGCTGGGAAGCGATGCATGTACCTGAATTGCGTAATGTCACCAGTTTATTAGCCCGCAGGAAGTCACTAGAATACCTGAATGTGACACTATTACATGACCTCTGGCAATAATTCAAAAGATCGTCGGTTTTCATATTAGAAGTACCCGAAATGACTAAAGTCTATTACATATAAAAGGGTTTTTTTGGCAAGCATTTCGAAAAGTCTAAAGCCGCTACAGATACCTTTTAATCTCATTAAGAATATATTTATGCTTTTACAACTTCCAAATTAGTGTCCGCCCCACTAGATGTATTCCTATCTATTATCTTGTTATGATAAATTTAGAAAGAAAAAATACTCCTACTACGATTGACCATAAATCATTACAAACTTCGCTAGTCTAGCTGTCGACATTTTATATCCCGAAACTGCTCATCCTTAACTTGTAGGACTACGCAACTGCGTTGACCTAGTAGACAGCTATAAAGCATAACAAGGGGGCGGTGAGATCTATTAAGTTTCCACACGAATCGGGAAGACTTATGCTCCCATCTACCTATCACCTCTTCAACCTTTTATATGGCACAATATGGAAAAGGAGGGGGGGGGGGTTAAACAGCATCTGTAATTATACTACATGTCAATAAATAAAGTCTTATTTTTAAACCATTATTATATTAAACAAATGACCCTTTAAATGTTTTACGTAATTTTTTATGTATACATAAGTTTTTTTGCACCTAAAAAATATATACTTCATTAAACTTGTGAATTTACGACAGAAAGACACAGAACAAAACGTCATAATTCAGTTTCGAGTTTATTTTTCTTTAAACGAGAAAACGTAAATTAATTAATTCTTTTTTGGTTTGTTTTTGAAATATTATTTTTAAAGCAAGTTTTAAACAGAATTTATTAAATAAATATCAATGACATCAAATAATTGTTATAAAATCAAAATGCCAAAGTGGCTAGGTACCTTAAATGGCTTCATTGTCCCTAGAAATATATATCATTTGCATGATTGAAATCAAATATCTTTTTATTTTTAAGGCTTGTAAACAAGTTCATAAACTTAAAATGTAATAAATGTAATAAATAATATAATATTTGAAGATGTTTTTCCTGTATATATTCAACAATTTTTTTGTCTGACTTTTTATCCGTGTACTAAACTTCTACTTGTAAACAACAAAATATGTTACTAATGCATGAATGCAGAAATACTGAACTATATTAATCTGACAATTTCCTTTCAACCAGGCTTGGAACGAAATAACAATAAAAACATTCATGAGAAAAAAATCATAATTACTATCAAATTTGCATCGAAACAAGATGCTTCAAAATGGTCTGCACACACTTTCTTGAACATGTTGTGAGTTGGTTGGTGTTATGTTAAGGTTAATCATCCACGTCTGGTACAACTCTTTCTTTTTTGCAGGATCTTGGAAAGTGTGTAAGCTTATGCCATGTGAACTTCGAGTTGAACATCCGTACGCTTGACAAGTCATTTTGATACTGAATATACGATATGCCATGCTTGTTTTTTAGCTTTGTGGTTTTCAGATATTTTATTCAAATATACTCATCACGTGACAATTTGTATCGGAGATGCCGTCAAAATGGCGATAAGTCGAGAAGTGATAGTGGGATTTTAATTTTTATTTTAATCACTTATCTGGAAGAATTGAACAATAATTGTAATGAATATATGATTATTTATATCAAATAAACATAATATAAAATTTTCATTTTTTTGCGAAGTTTCCCTTTAATGGTTATCATTCAATGATGAGCCATAATTATAAATTCTGATGAATTGCACAGGGTATTCTGGGAGCATAATTTTGTATGTCTATATTTGTAACACCCTGATAACTCCACTGATGTCAATTAAAGGATATGGCGAGGCAGCAAACTTCCAATAACAAAAAATTAAAGACTTGTAATATCTAGAACTGATAATGTGTTGGATTTTTAATAATTAATTATTCTTTTGAATGTATACTCTATTAAAGTTAAATTCAGAACTAAAATTCATTTATAATTGGTATGCTTTTGTTCCAATCATAAATATTTAAAACAATAATTTCTGTGGTATCTAATTTACACACAAAAAAATCATTCTTTGATCTTTATTCTGTTACACAACAGTTCTTACATGAGTTGAAATAATTACCCAGAATTCATTATGTTTGTAACATTTAGATACAGATCCAAATGGAATAATGTGCAAGTCATTGTAACAAATTGATACCAAATAAGGCTTCTGAGAAGATAGCAATGACAGTAACATGCAAATTATCTCTCATGCAAAAACTAATCTAATATAGATTTGTAAGAACCAAAGCCTAATTAGACTATGCCATACATATAAATATAATTAGAGACAATTTCAATTAGAAATCCAACGAATCATCATGACTTTACAATCTATAACAAGATAAATAAAAAGGTAAAGGAAAAAAGGATCTTTGATCATAGACCCAGAAAATATCTTCCCAGTGCAGAAGTCATGTATTGATGTATGTCACAATCAGAATTGCCCTATCTCAGAATTTATAGAGTGAAGTATGCACAATAAAACTTCTGCAACATGAACATCAAAAACAAAATCCAATATTATGCATTTATTCAGTTGTAAACAAATACACTATCTTATTACAAAAAAAAATATACACTAAATTGACTAATAGTTTTCTAAGGCTAGATTACTGAATGTTCAGATAAAGAAAATGCTAAACTTCTTTCCACGCTTGCCTTACTTTAATTCAATCACCACACCCTATACATTGCTCTTTATGTCAATCAGCACAGAATTAAGAAAGACACTGACAATTTCTAATAGATATTCTGGACTTATGGCACCACACTAGGTTATTTCATGATTTTGAAACACTATGAAGATTTAGGTATGAATGGCTCCCAGTGAGATTCCACACTATGGTGTCAATGTGTACAAGCTTCTGTACAGATAGATATCAATTGGGATCAAAGCTGTTAATGCATTCAAATCATTTAAAAACACAAAAGCATTGCTTTTACAAATATAACCTGAAGAATCATTAAATAGAGAAAACCGGACCATATTTTCATTACAACTAAATCGTTACGATTACCAACAACAAAGCTTTCTGGGAGAAAAGATAATGAAGTGATATCAAGTCAACAATCCATTTAAAAAATTGACAAACAAAATATGGAGCTTTTGTTGAAACTAAGTAAGTAGGTCTGAGAAGTACAAACAGCGCTCCTGTACAAATAATTAACAAATATATTGATTTGTACCTTGTATAATACAGGATCAATATTTTCTATTACTTCATATTAAACTGTCATCAATACAATATACAATGAGGGCCTATACCATTTACTATTTAACTATCACCGTAATGTTGTGACACAGTAACCAAACAACGTCACATTTAAATTTGTGTTGTATCAAGTCATCATTTCTATCTTTTAATTAGACATTACTGCCAATTAAAATAAATATTTGCAATTCTTTTCAAATGACAAGTAGTTATAGGATAAAAAATGAATCAATAAATTTGATATTTTATCCTACTACTCAGTCAGGGTACTAATGTCAGCCATTTATAAAGATGTAAATTTGATAAATTAATTCTGAATTTGATTATATATGTATTTACACTCTTGTAATTATTTAACAATATTTTTTTTTCTTTTGCCAGTTCTGATTTTGTACACTTTGGTTGTTGGTTTTACTTGAAACCCCCAGTTTGACTCTGTTTACAAACCTTTCTCAAAGATTCAAACAACTCAATTCATTTCAACATAAGTAACAGAGTCATAATAACTCAACAACAACAAAATCTATTTTCAATAAAAAAAAAAACCTAACACCCCTAAATCAGTACAACGAGTATCACATACAATATTTATTATTTATAATATTATAAATAATAGATATTGTAATTTAAAAAAAAAATTCGTACAAAACACCTCAAACGTGGATAATATGAGTTAATAATATAATCAAAATATTCAGTGTTTGGTCATATACCATAAGCAGCATCCATTATGACAGAAATAAAAATATATATTTATATCAGTGTTTATATGATCACAAAAATGAGAGAAAAACCTATGTTCAATTATATCAAAGGCCCAACTGAGAACAGGTTGTCCCTGGTTAATTCTCTGCACTACATCGGAATAAAAAATCATCAAACAGTTGAGTAAAGACCAAATAATCAAGCAGAAGGTCTTCTCTTCCTACTCAAAAGTTAATATACAATTACAAATCGATATTCACTCAAATATAGAGAAAAATGTTCAAACCAAACTTTAAATTGCAGTCTTTGTAGTTTTCTTAAATGGTTCAGAAAGAAAAGACAGTATAATCTCTATATTCCATGCAGAGGTGTTGAGAATTAACAACTGAAGGACAAATGTAGTGTCAAAGTGTACAATATTTATTTTCAATGCAATCTACATGACATAATATCGTTTATACAACAACATGCATTGAAAAATTGAGTGCAGCACTGATACCATTAAAGTGTCAATTTTATCTCTGGGAAAATTGAATTTCTTTAAGGAAATTGAACAAAACAATCACTTTTGTTTAAGTGAATTAGTTTACAGATCTTTTGTTTTCTATTGCACAATCTGCACTTCTTGATGACAAACAATGACAGAACAAGTGCCAATAAAATCAGTGTGTTTTACACTGAATAAATGCCTGTCAATCAGATCAATTTCTTACTGACAATGGATATGTATTGGCATCAAAACCCTACACACGATTAACACAACCATAATCAAAGCAAATGCTCTTTTACTGTTCCTCATCTCAAGAACACACTAGAGACAGAAACTCTTATGTGGTTTGTTAGGATGAGAGTGGGGAAAGTGGGGGGTTAAGAGAAAGGTACATGTATATAGCAATCTATATTGTCAGACTCAGTGGAAGTGCATCATCACAACTCATGCAGTGGAGACAGAACCTGCTGTTAATGATGTCGCTTCAGAAAGAAACATTTCATATATCAGTGAACATAGGCATACGTTATTTTAAAAGAATATTGTAAAACAGCCATTTTTGGAGAAATTGACTTCTTAATATAACTTTAATTATGTCTTGTTTATGTCTAAATGGATCCTCTACATATATCAAAAGAAATTTAAAAATAAAAAAAAGATCATTGTAAAGTCAGCTAGAAAAGAATATAAGTAAAGGTAAAACTAACAAGCGGGGACCACAGATAGCCACTTTACATACTAACAACCAAGTAGGTAGACCCTTGGATAAACATCTTATCAACAAAAACTATGCCCAAATTGTTCTAATTATCTCTAACATCACAATTGACGGTTGACAAAGCCCATTATACCTTACAAGTAAACCACCTATTAAATGAAAATCAATAAAGTAAACTTCAAATTATGTAAGACATGAAAGGGAACGTTGAGTTTACATGTATGGTTTATTTGGTTGTACATTAAGATGCCATTCAAACTGACACTCACTAATATCCCGGTACAACACGATTCTGTCAGCTACTTTTAATCCTACTTCAGATTATTTTGTCATTAAGATTTATAATGTTCAGTCTACTCAACAGTAGCTGTTACATAAGAAAATAGTAGACAAACAAAAGGTAATGCTGACCACACAAAAACTGAGCCTTTTTTAATGAATGTTTGCTTCTACATACATGTATAGTGCACATAATATCAGCATGGTGTGAATGCATTCCCTACTTGAACAGCATTTAACCTAAGATTTGTAGTACATGAAACCATTAATCTATTCCCTATGGTAAGATGATGATGATGTTCATTGCATCCTTCAAGAAGACTTTTTTTTTTTAAGTAAGACTAATCATCTGCAATAAAAGAAGGTGGTGAAAGATATGAAGAAAGTAATATTTTAAAGTTAAGAGTACAGTAAGAGAACAACACACATAAAAGTACTATATGTAGTTACAGCAAGAGAACAATACACATAAAAGTACTATATGTAGTGTACAGCAAGAGAACAATACACAAAAAAGTACTATATTTAGTGTACAACAAGAGAACAATACACATCAAAGTACTATATGTAGTTACAGCAAGAGAACAATACACATCAAAGTACTATATGTAGTTACAGCAAGAGAACAATACACAAACCAGATGCAATTGAAGATTTCTTGCTATTGCTGAATACTGTGCAATTGAAAATTTTTTGCTATTGCACAATACTTAATATAATAATTTTGGATCCTGATTTGGACCAACTTGAAAACTGGGCCCATAATCAAAAATCTAAGTACATTCAGCATATCAAAGAAGTCCAAGAATTCATTTTTTGTTAAAATCAAACTTAGTTTAATTTTGGACCCTTTAGACTTCATGAAGACCAATTTAAAACAGGATTTCAACTACCAAAATCAATCCCAACCTTCCTTTTGTGTTCATAAACCTTGTGTTAAAATTTCATTGATTTCTATTTACTTCTACTAAAGTTATTGTGCGAAAACCAAAAATAATGCTTATTTGGGCCCTTTTTTGGCCCCCAATTCCTTAACAGATGGAACCAAAACTCCCGAAATCAATCCCAACCTTCTTTTTGTGGTCATAAACCTTGTGTCAAAATTTCATAGATTTCTATTTACTTATACTGAAGTTATAGTGCGAAAACCAAGAATAATGCTTATTTGGGCCCTTTTTTGGCCCCTAATTCCTTAACAGATGGAACGAAAACTCCCAAAATCAATCCCAACCTTCCTTTTATGGTCATAGACGAGGATGGTGACGACGCCAACGTGATACCAATATACGACCAAAAATTTTTCAATTTTTGCGGTCGTATAAAAAGTACTATATGTAGTATACAGCAAGAGAACAATACACATCAAAGTACTATATGTAGTTACAGTAAGAGAACAATACACCTAAAAGTACTATATGTAGTAAAGTACAATATGTAGTGTATAGCAGCTGGTGCATAGCAAGAGAACAATACACATAAAAGTACTATATCAGGGTTTTCACTAGGAATTTTTCATGGTGAGTCCTGGAACTCATCACTTTTAGAAATGGTGAGTCCCAAAAGATATTGATGAGTCCAGGATGCATTTAATTTTCTGTCATACTATAATGAAATACGCGTCTTAACAAGACCCCTGCTATATGTAGATAAATCTAGTGTACAGCAAGAGAACAATACTCATACAAGTACAATCTGAAGTGTACAGCATGAAAACAACAGGGGCGGATTCAGCCATTTATAAAAGGGGGTACTTAACCCAGGATAAAGGGGGAGGTTCCAACTATATGTCCCACACAAATTGCATTGATCACCAAAAACAGAGGGGTCCCAATGCCAGAAACACCCCTACACTCCCCCCCCCCCCCCCCCCTCCTCCCTGGATCTGCTACTGGACAATTCACATACAAGTACAATGTGCAGTGTACCAAAAGGAGAGAATATACAAAAATACTATCTATAGTGAGCAGATAGCAGACAATATACATGAAAATACATTTTATATGTACATTCAGTAAGAACCTTTCTGGTTTTGTATTAGTATATATGTAACGGTATAATGTATGTTAAGATAGACATTTGCAGTTCATAATAAAACAACAACAAAATAAATGATGTACAGTATAATGTTTCTTCCAGACATGAATTACCAATACATGTTTGAGTGAAATAATCTTATAAATTATTTCACGGCATCACTAAGATAATTATAAGTTACCAGAAGAAAAGAAAAAACACAATTTCAAAGCATTGCATTGTGTTGTACTGAGGATATTTTTTTGCCTTTTCTAAAATATCAATGGATTTAATAGCAGAAATGATAAAAACATTGAATTTCCATTTATTCTAAAGGTTAACATCAGTTCTACCAACAATATAGAACTTTTAAAGGTCCTAAACATTTTAACATTTTAACTGTTATTTGTTATTTTAAAACTTTCATGTTTAAATTTCAGCATGAATTGTGAAGAAACACGTCTTCAATAACATGACCTTATTGCTACCTAGAATTACTAAAATAAACATACTAAAAAAGAAGACATTTGTTTTTATGAAAAACTTAAGCTGAATGTTTGTAATTTAATCCTTACAGCAAATCGTACAGTTCTGAATTATTGATAAAGGATATCATATTTATCTATAGGATTTATTTTACAGGTATTGATCTGCGACCTTAAGACAAGACAACTACCTAACCAAATCTATGGAACAAGAAACTTTTAGACTTGTTTTTAATATAGCCTAAAATGTAGCTATCATAAATATTGAAATCAAAGTTATTAAATCCCATGTTTCACAAAGTAGAGTTTACCACTTCATATTTTTATACTGACCCATATGACTTTTCATGGGATTTGGATAGACCTCAATTTTATAATCCCTATATTTCATGTTTAGTATCAAATAACAAACAATAGTAATTTATGCATGTCTTGTTTTTTTTTTTAAAGAAATAGATAGATTTCTGTGAGAATTCCATATTTCAATGTAATCAAATGAGACAAAAACTAAAAATCCAGAACATTTCCTTCAATCTCAATGAATAGTTATAAAATTAACCTTCAATGAAAATACTTGAAGTGCTGTCACACAAGTCAACATTCCACCAAGGGCAATTCCCCACAACATGAGACACTATTCCAACAGTCAATATTTGAAGGAAATAATACAGATTTAATGTACAATGTACATGTAATGTCTGACACCAGTCAACAGTTTATAGAAATTATACAATTTGAATCACAACACAAGTAAACAGTCAAAGGGCATTAAGCAATAAAAAGCACAAACACCACCAGTAAACAGTCATAGGACATTATACAATATTAAGTACAACACCACCAGTAACAGTCAAAGAACATTATACAATATGAAGCAAACCACCAGTAAACAGTCAAAGGACATTATACAATATGAAGCATACCACTAGTAAACAGTCAAAGGGCATTATACAATATGAAGCACAATACCACCAGTAAACAGTCAAAGAACATTATGCAATTTGAATCACAACACCACCAGTAATCAGTCAAAAGGCATTATACAATATGAAACACACAACACATGTAAACAGTCAAAGGACATTATACAATATGAATCACAACACCACCAGTAAACAGTCAAAGGGCATTATACAATATGAAGCACACAGCACATATAAACAGTCAAAGGACATTATACAATATGAAGCACAATACAAGTATACATCCTTGTTTTCAAAATTCCAATAGGAATACAAGTAAACAGTCAAAGAACATTATACAATATGAAGCACAATATCACTAGTAAACAGTCAAAGGATATTCTACAGTAGGAAGCACACCACCAGTAAACAGTCAAAGGGCATTATACAATATGAAGCACACGGCCACCAGTAAACAGTCAAAGGACGTTATACAATATGAATCACACAACACATGTAAACAGTCAAAAGACATTATACAATATGAAGCACACAGCCACCAGTACACAATCAGACATTATACAATATGAAGCACAATACAAGTAAGCAGTCAAAACCATACAATATAAAGCACCCCGCCAGGAAACAGTCAGAGGACATTATCCAGTATGATGCACAACACCATTAATAAACAATCAAAGAAAGGATATTATACAATATGAATCACAACACCATCAGTAAACAGTCAAAAGGAAATTATACAATATGAATCACAACACCACCAGTAAACAGTCAAAGGACATTATACAATATGAATCACAACACCACTAGTAAACAGTCAAAGGACATTATACAATATGAATCACAACACCACCAGTAAATCAAAGGACATTATACAATATGAATCACAACATAAACAGTAAACCGTCAAAGGACATTATACAATATGAATCACAACACCACCAGTAAAGTCAAAGGACATTATACAATATGAATCACAACACAACCAGTAAACAGTCAAAGGACATTTTACAATATGAATCACAACACCACCAGTAAAGTCAAAGGACATTATACAATATGAATCACAACACAACCAGTAAACAGTCAAAGGACATTATACAATATGAATCACAACACAACCAGTAAACAGTCAAAGGACATTTTACAATATGAATCACAACACCACCAGTAAAGTCAAAGGACATTATACAATATGAATCACAACACCACCAGTAAAGTCAAAGGACATTATACAATATGAATCACAACACAACCAGTAAACAGTCAAAGGACATTTTACAATATGAATCACAACACCACCAGTAAAGTCAAAGGACATTATACAACATAAAGCACACCACCATCAATAAACAAAATTATACAGTATGAAGCTCTATTTAACCATCAGACAAAAGTCAAAGGTTATTACACAATATGAAGCTCTATACCACCAGACAACAGTCGAAGGTTATTATAATACAATATAAAGCACTTTATCACTTAGCAATAAACAGTCTAAGTAATTATACAAAGTGACCCACATCATCAAAAAAACAAAAAATAAATACAGTTATGCTCATTATAAAACCAGGCAAACAACAGTCAAATAAAATTACACATTAGCACTTTCTAATGTATCAGGTGTAAAAAAAAATCAGCACAATCTGAACCATTGGCATTGCCAGATTTTTATTTTTCTGGCAAATTTCATGCTGTTTTGACAACAAAAAATATGCTTTCAAGTAAAAAATCCATAAACAGTATACCTTTAGACATTTCTATCAAATAGTATTAAATGCTTTGCCCAAGTTATATATATAGTATCATACATTTTAAGTCATTGAACTAAGTAAAAAGTAATGTAAAATCATAAAGATTAATAATATTGCTGAACATCTATAGCATGCTGAGAATTTAAATTAAATCAACCTTTTACAAAGAAAGAAATTGAAGGAAAATGTGGTTTATATTAAACCTTCCTTTGCATTGATTATACAAGCTGGATGGAGGGAAATTTATGTAGGAACAGTTAAACAGTCACTATACCTTCCTTTGCATTGATTATACAAGCTGGATGGAGGGAAATTTATGTTAAACAGTCACTATACCTTCCGTTGCATTGATTATACAAGCTGGATGGAGGGAAATTTATGTTAAACAGTCACTATACCTTCCTTTGCATTGATTATACAAGCTGGATGGAGGGAAATTTATATTAAACAGTCACTATACCTTCCTTTGCATTGATTATACAAGCTGGATGGAGGGAAATTTATATTAAACAGTCACTATACCTTCCTTTGCATTGATTATACAAGCTGGATGGAGGGAAATTTATATTAAACAGTCACTATACCTTCCTTTGCATTGATTATACAAGCTGGATGGAGGGAAATTTATATTAAACAGTCACTATACCTTCCTTTGCATTGATTATACAAGCTGGATGGAGGGAAATTTATATTAAATAGTCACTATACCTTCCTTTGCATTGATTATACAAGCTGGATGGAGGGAAATTTATATTAAACAGTCACTATACATTCCTTTGCATTGATTATACAAGCTGGATGGAGGGAAATTTATATTAAACAGTCACTATACCTTCCTTTGCATTGATTATACAAGCTGGATGGAGGGAAATTTATGTAGGAACAGTTAAACAGTCACTATACCTTCCTTTGCATTGATTATACAAGCTGGATGGAGGGAAATTTATGTTAAACAGTCACTATACCTTCCTTTGCATTGATTATACAAGCTGGATGGAGGGAAATTTATGTTAAACAGTCACTATACCTTCCTTTGCATTGATTATACAAGCTGGATGGAGGGAAATTTATATTAAACAGTCACTATACCTTCCTTTGCATTGATTATACAAGCTGGATGGAGGGAAATTTATGTAGTGATGTACTATTGCTTACTATTTTCATCAGTAAGGTCATTTTAATGGTTTATACATTTAATTTTATACACAGAATTCAATGGTAATCATATTTAATAAATTCTAAAATAAAACAATAAAACATTCAGAAGCTATTTCTGACTCATATACACTGCACTATCCTACTACACAATAGAAGCGTCCTTGTAATAACTACGTTTTTAGGAAATGAGTTTCCTGTATTCTCATTTTATTCTGCAGAAAATAGCAAATAAAAGCAGATATCGAATTTAATCATAGCGTCAGAAAGGTTATATAGACTGAATGTTCAAACCGTTCATTTAATGTTTAAGTAAAACTTAGAACTGTTTTTATCAAGTCTATTCACAACTATCCCAATAAAACTACCAGTATTCAAAATTAAATTGACAACCAATAAGAGAGCTTGGTAGCTCTAGGGGAAAAGATGACACTGTTAACTTTGATATCAGTAGTGTTGTCTTTATGCATGTGCTCTTCATAACAAATAAAACATATTCTTTATTTGGTATGGCTGAGTTGCATGTTTACAGTTTCTAGTTACCTACATGTATGAACAATTTTGCATAGTTTCATGTGACCTTTTTCATCTGTTTTCCCTTTTCTATAAGTATTTGTTTTCCTAACATAAAAGTACCTGTATTACTGTAGGATTAGTCAGAGTACAAAATGTACATGTACTTTGCCATAATATAGGTCAAACATTCATATCTTGACTGTCAAGACAAGTGCTGTTATCAAGTTTGAATGATTTCAATATAAAATGGAAGAGGTATTAGAACACAAAAAATATAAAATGTAAATAAGACCTAACTATCTTGACTTCCAAAACAAGTGTTTTTATTTAGACTAAAGACCAAATTTTAACATTTAATACCTTTATAATAAAATATGAAGGAACTATTTAAAATGAAGATTTAATTTGTAAAGAAGTAAATTGTATGGTTGTTATAGATCTGCTATGACCTTCCCACCATGAGAGAACACCAATTTTTTTCTTATTGACCTAACTTGTTGATTCAGCTACATATTTTGATATATGTCTGTTTTTGACATATAGAGATAGCATTGAAATTCATCCAACCTAAATCAACAATCAATCAAATTTATCATAAAAAGATATATAGCTCAATACACAGCACAAATCCTTTACAGTTGTGACTTGGTGGTAAATGGCCAGTTTATTTTATGGTATTGTAAATGTTCACTGACAGACAAACAATAAGAATATGTTGACATAACTCCTTGCTTGTTGATTTATAGAGGTTTTAATTGACCACTATATTGTACTGGTCATACATTACAGTATTTAATTAAAAAAAAAATTATGACAAAGGAGTAGGTCCGGTAAGACCCCTTTTTGGCCCCAAAATATAACAGTTTTACAAAATTGTTAAAATGCGAACTTTTAGTTATTTATTGGACAGTTGAATGCTTCTGCTACATAAATATGGGCTGCTTTTGACAATACAATGCACATATATCGGGTTGTAGCACCATTAAGTCATACTAAATTACTGAAATCTTCAAAATTCTATCATTTTAGTTAAATTTTAGACGTTTTCCTTTTTTTTAAACGAAAATGGCCGCATTCGTGTTCATCCTTAATATTGAAATGTAAGTTGTATTTTATGATAATACATAACATATATAAAGGTTGTGGATGAACACGGATGCGGCCACTTTCATTTTTGACAAAAACCATCTGAAAAGTGACGTTTTTTTGGCATATTTGAGAGATTTTTCATATTTGAGCTTGAATCGGATCGTTTTTAATGACTAAATCAGTTAAAATCTTTCACTTATACTAATTAAATCAAGTGAAATAGACACTTAAGTCTTTAAAAAGTGGTCAAAATCTTTCGTCAGATGAAACTGAAATTTGAGGCCAAAATGAGTCATTACCGGACCTTTCCAAAATGTATTCCCAACTTTTATCTTCAAACATTAATCATATTACTAATGTTATACTATAAGACAACTTTTTTGTAAGATTTTTTTTCTAGAATGTATTACAAATCAACAGGTTTTCTTTTACTTCTTTTTTTAAAAAAAAAACAACTTTTTCTGCCTCCATGTAAATTCATATTTCTTCTATGTAGAAATAAAAGCAGGTGTCTGTTTATAAATTCTCACCAAGTCATTGTGACTTTTTAACAACTTTTTTTCTTAAAGTTAAGTTCATGAGAAACTTCAAGTTATAAATTATTTCACATATATTTTAACTTTACCTGTATTTAATGTAAACATATATCGATAATTTTATGAGACTTTAAAATATCAATTATTCTCAAGTTCTGTCCATAAATCTTTAGAATTTGATAATGTATATATTTATTTTTGTGCTATAAATTATAGTTTTGGTTCAATACTTTGATGAATTTATTCCAATAATTACATCATTTGTGTGGTGCCAGCTATTACTCCATCAATAATTAACAAATAACGCATTAACATAGAAGCTCTTTCAACTTTCATTACGTAATTTAGTTTTTATGTGCACCATTGCAGAAGATCAATGCATGGATGATCGTTTTGACTGCAAGAAAGCCATTTTATAATGTATCAGAAAGAAATCAAATTATTACATTTGATTAATGCAAGAAAGAGACACGAACATTGAAGGATAATAGCTGGAATATCAGTCGGAGTTAAAATGTATCAGACATGTAACCCTTCTTTGATATATAAATAAAAGGAAAGGCACAATATACATCAATGAGAAGGCAACAAAACTGGTTTTCTAAACTATAACATAAAAAATTACATTTAGATGGTAACCAAACCAGTTCTAACCAATCAACAAGAGGAAATAACACGTCAAGTTTTTAATTTCTCTGTCTTGACAACTGTCAGAGATATGCCATCCATATAAACAACTGTTAATTGTTACAACTATCAGTAAGGAAACAGTACAGTAATTGTAAAATTGTTGCAGTCCAAAATTGTTCAGGTCTTAACTGACAATTCCACAACTGTTTCCAATTTCTATGTTTTACAGAAGAGGAAAAAAAATCATAGATAGATATAAATTAGAAGATGTGGTGCGAGTGCCAATGAGACAACTCTCCATCCGAGTCTCAATTTGTGAAGGAAAAACCATTATAGGTATAGAGCGTTGTAGAATGATTTAAATTCAAATAATAAATTTGTGAACTCCTGAGAAGGCCTTTATTGTATATAATTCACATCATGGCATTACATGGCATAATATTCATAAAATATAATTCGCACAGAATGCTAATTTCTATACTAGAAAGCTAGAAAAGAGAATTCTATGACCTCTATAACTTTTTTTTAAGTTGATGCCATGATGGTACTTTTGATCATAATGATACTGTAACAATTGATCATTTTGAGAATCAGAACTTTAATAAAACTGCTTACTTTGATATAAAACTCTTTATGGGTGAAATTAGAGCTAAAAACGTAAATGTCAACTGTAGATTTGATAGGAAACAGTAGCAAAGAATTTGTTATATAATAATTTATCAATGTTTGAGAAAAAACATTATTAATGCAAGACATCATACATTTTCTACATCAATGCAGGACTTTGTTCTGTTTTAACATCATACATTTTCTACATCAATGCCAGGACTTTGTTCTGTTTTAAAATTCAAACCTATAAATATTAAAGTTAAAACCAAGTAAACTTTAGAAAGGGGATTCAATGAAAGTCTTAAATTTTTGTAAGATATAAATTCAAAGTAACCCAACAAACTGTCAAACTGAATTACCAGTTGTTGAATTATGAGTTTGAAAGTTCCATTGGTATTTTTGGCCCCTCTTTTGAAATAAGCAATTATTAGTCCATATAGACAGGAGAGAAAGGAAATGTTTATAGGACAAAATACATGAAAAGTGACTCAATAAATAAATAAATAAACAGACTCAATGAAAACAAGACCAAGTAATCAGAGTTAATGTACAGATTTGATAAGACAACTGATCGAGTAAAGTTTGTAAGATCCATTGAACACAATACCTAAATACTAGTAAGCGTTATAAAGACTTGACAAGACTCAGGAAACCGATCCATTGAACACAATACCTAAATACTAGTAAGCGTTATAAAGACTTGACAAGACTCAGCAAACCGATCCATTGATTGAACACAATACCTAACTACTAGTAAGCGTTATAAAGACTTGACAAGACTCAGGAAACGGATCCATTGAACACAATACCTAACTACTAGAAAGCGTTATAAAGACTTGACAAGACTCAGGAAACTGATCCATTGAACACAATACCTAAATACTAGTAAGCGTTATAAAGACTTGACAAGACTCAGCAAACCGATCCATTGAACAAAATACCTAAATACTAGTAAGCATTATAAAGACTTGACAAGACTCAGCAAACCGATCCATTAAACACAATACCTAAATACTAGTAAGCGTTATAAAGACTTGACAAGACTCAGCAAACCGATCCATTGAACACAATACCTAACTACTATTAAGCGTTATAAAGACTTGACAAGACTCAGGAAACCGATCCATTGAACACAATACCTAAATACTAGAAAGCGTTATAAAGACTTGACAAGACTCAGGAAACCGATCCATTGAACACAATACCTAAATACTAGTAAGCGTTATAAAGACTTGACAAGACTCAGCAAACCGATCCATTGAACACAATACCTAAATACTAGTAAGCGTTATAAAGACTTGACAAGACTCAGCAAACCGATCCATTGAACACAATACCTAAATACTAGTAAGCGTTATAAAGACTTGACAAGACTCAGGAAACTGATCCATTGAACACAATACCTAAATACTAGTAAGCGTTATAAAGACTTGACAAGACTCAGCAAACCGATCCATTGAACAAAATACCTAAATACTAGTAAGCGTTATAAAGACTTGACAAGACTCAGCAAACCGATCCATTAAACACAATACCTAAATACTAGTAAGCGTTATAAAGACTTGACAAGACTCAGCAAACCAATCCATTGAACACAATACCTAACTACTATTAAGCGTTATAAAGACTTGACAAGACTCAGGAAACCGATCCATTGAACACAATACCTAAATACTAGAAAGCGTTATAAAGACTTGACAAGACTCAGGAAACCGATCCATTGAACACAATACCTAAATACTAGTAAGCGTTATAAAGACTTGACAAGACTCAGCAAACCGATCCATTGAACACAATACCTAAATACTAGTAAGCGTTATAAAGACTTGACAAGACTCAGCAAACCGATCCATTGAACACAATACCTAAATACTAGTAAGCGTTATAAAGACTTGACAAGACTCAGCAAACCGATCCATTGAACACAATACCTAAATACTAGTAAGCGTTATAAAGACTTGACAAGACTCAGCAAACCAATCCATTGAACACAATACCTAAATACTAGTAAGCGTTATAAAGACTTGACAAGACTCAGCAAACCGATCCATTGAACACAATACCTAAATACTAGTAAGCATTATAAAGACTTGACAAGAATCAGCAAACCAGATTGAGTAAACTTTATTTCACTCAATGAAACACATACAGTATTTTGATTGGTAATGATTTCCAAGTCAGAGTTCCATAATAGTTTAATGTCAGGTAAATGTCAGTGTTACAAGGACTTCATCAGACTTAACACCAGAGAGGGTTAAATTTGTGTAACAGACTCAATGATACCAAACACTGCAGAATCATGATTGAATGTTTATTATTCAAGATTTTTATTAATTCATAAACTTCAGATTGACACTACTAGCCTACTGAGTAGCACCAGACTGACAAACTGTTAGAACAAACACAATCAACAGACAGATAAAATGATTGTTTGTGTTGCCGAGGAGCAAGAGTCATGAGGGATTTTCTTGAAGAGTTTCTCTTATGTGGAATGAATAGATATTTTTTTACATTATTGCCTTCTCACCTAAACATGGAGATCTAAAAGCCATTATGTGGTCCTAGAAATTGCAAAACTTAACCTCTTCAATCCATTCAAAATGATGTTCATTGTATTGATAAAAGACAAATTAATATCATCTGGCCACTTCAATGCAGAAACAACATTTGGGTTGTCACTAGGATATCATTTACATATGTAAGTCGACTTATTTGACCTAGAAGAACAATTTTATACCTGGTTTTTGCTGAATTAAATACGAACCTTATCAACAATTTGTTTACCTACATCAACCTTTTTGGATAAGACATTGTATCAAAATATCGAAATATCTTTTTGGTTAAGACTGTGGTTCATATCTAAATATCAATGATTAGATAAAAATCAACCAAAAGGATAGTTTTTGCAATTCTTCATTCAATGAGAGATGAAGTCCTGCAGCAAATATGTCAGACAAAATACACAAAGTAAATACTGATGATGATTTTATTTTGTAGATTTAAAATTTTAGATTTTTTTTCTCAAATTCAAGAAGGATCTTATCATTCCATTTCATTTATTAGGTAATACAAAAAAAACACCTTTTTTATGGATGTACATATGACAAGAAGCTGTATTTTGTAGCTCTTTTAAGGCATATCCAATAGGCTTTGTGAATAAAAGGTACATGTAGCCATATTGTCAGGATTGAAGATCACTTCTATCAGATTTTCCTTTGGTATTCTTTCTTTTTTTTGGGCCCATTTAAGGAACTATAGTGCTATTTCAACTATGTATTTAATTATCCCTTTCCTATATTGGATTCTAAATATATGTATTAAGTATTTAAGTATTTCAACTTTCCATATTTTTTTACAAATAAAAAAACAGTGTTCTGTAAAATTTAATTATGCAATTGAAATTGTTTAAAGATTGTAATCACAAATTGCATGTTTTTGCAGGTATTTACAAAGAGATGTATTTTTATTTTTCATGTTAAACAGGAATAAGGTTACAAATTGCATTATAAAATTTGTTATTTTTTTTCGGCAAAACAAAACCGACTTTATGTGAGTACCTTGAACCACCCCTATAATGAAACACTGTTATGTAATTTATTAAGTACCTTTAGGTATATATTTTCATAATCCAAATGGTAAATTTAGTTGGGATAAAGAAATTAATACTTTAATCTGTGCTTGAGATTTTTCTATTTGAAGGTTTGTTACAAAGAGCTAGTGAATAAATCATGGTCTAGGTTGACTGATCTATACTGTAATAATACGGGTTATACAATCTTAGAGAAAGGGACTGATTTGTAGTAACAACAAACTTCTTCTTAAATACATTTATATAAATAAATAAAATGTACACGGTTGTTATAGTCCATGCCAACTTTTTACTTAACTAAAAAATAAATGTAAATTTTTTTTATTGAGCAATATATTTTTGAATATTCTTTTTCCAAAAGAATACTACACATAAGTATTTATGTTTGCGTGTATGTTATAATTTATTTTAAAAAAAATAACACTACATAAAATATTTGTTTACATAATCTATTAGAAATTTCATAAGAACAAAATCTCTTATAAGCTAGTAAAATAGTCCAAAATACACTCAACAATAAAATTTCCATGAAATAAAGAAGTTGGTTAAATATATATCAATCCAAAACGATATCTCATATATCTAAAATGGTTAGTTTCAATGATTTTAACACAAATATATACATGTAGGTTGAAAGGTTCAACTATTACCAACTGGTTCAAACATTAGATTTATGAAATTAAAGATATGTAAGGGTTAATTTGTTTTTCTACAGATATAAGTTTACACAATTCAACTTTTCCAGAATTTAGGAAAAGTAAATAAATATATATATGTTCAAATAGTTTTTTAGCAACTAAGTGTCAAAATTCCTATATTCCCTTACTCTGGTAACACAAATATATAAGTACATATGCTTTGCATGTTAATTATGAGTCTAACAATTTCTTTACCCCATACTCAAGGAGAGTTATCAACATTTTTATTTTTTTTCTTAAATTACAACTTTGTATTTTACTTTTTTTTATACGTTTTTCTAAATTTGGCTTATTATGAAACTTGTACAGAAAATATGGCAATATATTTTTTTAATTCTTGTTGTGCCCTACCTTGGAGTAACGGGTAGTAGGGTTGCCCTACTACGAGGTGTTGGAGTGACACTGGCTGAACGTTCTGTATATCCTATTCTGCCTTGCCCATAAGGCCTCGGGTTAGATCCAACTATTTCCAAATGTAACATGACAAAATTGTCCCTTATTACCTGTCAATCACTTTCATTGTTTCTCTCGTAGTCGAGAAAATTAATTCAAATATATCCTCAACCTCGTCAGAAGAGTTTTCAAACATGTAAATTTCACTATCATCACAAATTAGTTCTTCCAATACAATCCAATTTTACTTCAGCATTTATTCCTTCATGATTAAAATCCAATCAAAAATACATACAGTTCTCTGAGAAAGACACGATTTAAATTCCACTATCTAGAAATTTTGATAAAATATCAGTCTACTACTGACATTTATCCCCAAACAGATACATATTTGAAACTTTTAAAAATAAATTTAAGTTGTATTAGTAAAATGATTTGTAGAATATTGCCACTAATCTTTAGGTTATAGGTAACTATTGTTCTTCTTTCTACCTGATTAATTCAACAAATTCCTACTGAATGGAACCAAGGCTCCTTAAAGGTAAACACACAGGTAAACATAGATCTGTCAGGGCTGGCAGCACCTCTCTATGTTAAGCTATTTAACTGGAAAAAATCCTATCTGATTGTCACATGGCAATATATAGTCCCGTCCTCATATGGTCTAAACTCCCGTATTAAAGATACAGTGTTAATCAATTGAGAGCTGCTTCTCCTGTGCAATAACTTTGTATATTGACTTATAAACCAATAAAATGTGAAATAAAAGTAAAAGTGTCAGCTATAAACTATATCTCTTTGCATAAGAAAAGCTATGTATAGAAATGTTTGGTTAGTAGCCAGTCGCTTTGATGTTTAACTTCTTTTCATTTCACTGAAAATGTTGTAAAGAAACTTATCAATTTTTCTACATACATAAATTAGACAATAAATTCTACAAAAAGTTTGTTAACATAAGATTTTTAAAAATTCAATTGAAGTGTAAAAGGCATATCATTAAGTTTTTCTTTTTTTTCTAATAAGTTACCTTTTCATTAATCTTTTGTAAATGTATTTGTTTGACTGATAAAAGCTAAAGGATTGCCTATTGAAAAAAAGTTTTAATATTTTTCATCAATTTTCCACTTCAGATAAAACTAAGCTTTGAATTTCAGAAGCACTCAACATGCTCAACATGTACATGTATATATTTATGAAAGATTTTCAAATTTAAGAAGTATGTCCAACTATTTCTTTGAAAACATTTCAATTTGTGTAGAAAATAACCATAAAACAAAAAAATAAAAACAGGGAATATGCCAAAGAGACAACAACCCAATCAAAGGGCAGAAAACAACCGAAGGTCACCATTTTTAATGTGTATAGTAATGAACTACGGTATAGTGATTTCAAATTCAAGACAACTTATACTATTATACCTATAAACAGGGTCATATATGGTGATGACATGTATGATGAGTTTCCTTAGTGTGACAAGAATATCTGAAGCTTACTTAACATGCTAAAGCCTTAAATACAAATTTTTCATTCTTAAGTTTACCCAGACCAGAAATAGAAAACATGTAATAGGGGGAGTAGCATTCTGCAAATTCTAATGAAATAGATGAAATTGGTTTTCAACACAATTTTAACAGATTATGTCTAATTTCATAATTTCAAACAAAAGTTCTAATGTACACTTGTAAAACCAAGTTACTGAGAAGAAAATCATTTTTCTTATGACTGATTTAATATACCATAGTATTCCAATGATGCCATAAAACTTTATCCAATAGGAAATTATTGTTCAATCCCTACTCATATTAGCAACAAGCAAAATAAACCACAATATCATAAAATATGGATGCTAAAATTAATGCCAATCCCAAAGGCTTTAAATATCTTAGATGATCCATGTAAATAAGCCACTTATATATGGTAATAAAATTAAAATTGAGAATGGAAATGGGGAATGCGTCAAAGAGACAAAAACCCGACCATAGAATTGTCTGTCTGTATCATATGTAACTTTAATGGTAATGTCTGTATCATACACGTATGTAACTTTAATGGTAATGTCTGTATCATATGTAACTTTAATGCTGATGTCTGTATCATATGTAACTTAAATGGTAATGTCTGTATCATATGTAACTTTAATGGTAATGTCTGTATCATATGTAACTTTAATGGTAATGTCTGTATCATATGTAACTTTAATGGTAATGTCTGTATCATATGTAACTTTAATGCTGATGTCTGTATCATATGTAACTTAAATGGTAATGTCTGTATCATATGTAACTTTAATGGTAATGTCTGTATCATATGTAACTTTAATGGTAATGTCTGTATCATATGTAACTTTAATCGTAATGTCTGTATCACATGTAACTTTAATGGTAATGTCTGTATCATATGTAACTTTAATGCTAATGTGTGTATCATATGTAACTTTTATGCTAATGTCTGTATCATATGTAACTTTAATGCTGATGTCTGTATCATATGTAACTTTAATGCTAATGTCTGTATCATATGTAACTTTAATACTGATGTCTGTATCATATTTAACTTTAATGATAATGTGTGTATCATGTGTAACTTTAATACAAATGTCTGTATCATATGTAACTTTAATGCTAATGTCTGTATCATATGTAACTTTAATACAAATGTCTGTTACATATGTAACTTTAATGGTAATGTCTGTATCATATGTAACTTTAATGGTAATGTCTGTATCACATGTAACTTTAATGGTAATGTCTGTATCATATGTAACTTTAATGGTAATGTCTGTATCATAGTTAACTTTAATGCTAATTTCTGTATCATATGTAAGTTTAATCTATTCAAAGGACTGGGAAAATGTCTTAAAACCAGTGGAGGATCTAGAAATTTTCATAAGTGGAGGCCCACTGGCTGCCTAAGAGGGAGCCCGTTTCTGTCACGATAATCAACCAAATTTTTTTCTCAAAAGAGGGGAGCCCGATCCTCCTGCCCCCCCCCCCCCCCACCCCCTTAATCCGCCTCTGAAAACCTTAAATACATGTAGTATACAATGTAAAATTTCAGTTACAGGATATATATATGCATGTATATATAAATATATATAGACATGAACCTGAAGATAAAACTCCCTATCAAATAGTTCATGATCACCAGTCATCATGGATTTTCAAAATTAAACATACAATTTGGAAGAATCAATCTATTTCAATAAAAAATTCTAGAATATATCTAAAATGCAAGTTTTAATCATATGACTAAACCTTTCATCAAGGAAGATGAAACAATACAGAAAAGTGGTGGACAAATTTAATTCTGATTCATTGTTCAGAAAGACAGATCTCTAGAAGATCTCATATGATACGACTTCTAAAACCTCCAGTTTGAAAGAGAGACTATCTTGGAAATCTCATATCCCTATAAAAAATCTAATGTTAGCGAAAAAAACATCAGAACTTAAGTTAAATGCATGCATTACCTAACAAGATTCTTTTTATAGGAACAAAATTAACGTAGGCTATCATACATAGTCATCTGGTGCAAATTAATTAAAATAAATAAACAAAACAGGTTTATTTAAGGCAGTTTGAAGATTACTTGATAACACCCGGGCCCTTGGTAAGTCTGACAATACTGTTTTTGTGTCAGTATTGATATAAACAGTTATGATAATGATTTTTAAATTGATAGTATATTGACAGGGAAATATCTCACATGCACATCTACATAAAGCTTCATTGTGTATGTTGTTATGACAATGTGGTGATATTTGTGTATCCTTAAATTGATTTTCTTACCAATTTACCCACATTTTTTAATCAGTATGTTCTATATACTATTCAGATATTAGAATTAAATTCTAAACACATATAATCAAGAGGAAAAGTACATATTAAAAGTTCAATTAAGCTAAATAAGTTAGAACTCTATTCAAAACCAAATCTTATACCTTTTTATGTTCCATGTTCAATATCTTACATTTTTCTTATAACTGAAAGTAATTATAAGTTTCAGTAGTCATTGACCATAACTGACCATATGATTATAAAGACTTAAATGTTTTATACATTTCTTAAAAAAGTTGTTCTATAGTACATTGTACATGTATACCAAAGAACAGAAGAAATATTACCACAAGTACTTTTTACATGTTTTATGACAATTTTTTAGTAAATTTGAGTTGATTTCATTTATTATTGAACGTGACCAATTCAGATTTAAACAAATAGTATAAACACTTGTCAATAATCTATATGTTTATTTTGTTTATTGTGCTGCTGGATGTCTGTCCCAAACATTTTTTTCTTAAAAGGTGACAGTCAGACTTCAAAAAAATTAAAAAGATGTGTGTGGAAGACACTTGAAGATAACTAAACTTAAGAAGTGACTACAATGACACTCAGTTACAATTGCAAGTATATTTGGTAAAATATATATTGATACTCATACAAATATCAAGTGATATATAAAATGTAAGATACATGTGCAAATAAAAAAAACAAACAGTAAAACATTTGTCATTTACAAGGAAGATATTTGCTGTGTACTGAACCTTACAAAACATTTGAAAGTGACATTTAAGGAGTGAAAATGTTAGTAAAATGTTGGCAAACTGTCATATTGCTTGAATACTTTGACTGAAGAAGGAAAATCTTTTTTAACTTTATTGTACTCATATACATACTAAAAAATAAACACCTTGCAGTTTTCATTTTCATTGATTATCAAACTTATAATATAAGAAGTGACTTTAAATTTCTGTTTGCCTAATTTTAAAAAATTTGCCTTGGTTTATATATCTGCACACTGTAATTTGTATAGGAAATACTTGATATTCGCTGACTATAAACCTGTAACGGCATGTAAATACCCTTTTTAAAGAACAGCTATAACAAGGAATATAATCCTTGTTTAAATTTGTTAGCACAATAATGTAAACCAGAGGGTCCTAGATGTCATAACATGTTTTAATTAGCTTTATTTACCAAATCATCATTTACAAATAACTAGTCTGAATAACTTGTTATGAATTGGTGTGATCATACCCATGATAAAATGCATTTTATTATTGAGATTTCTTTAAATGGTCGCAACCTTTAACCTCCAAATTAAAGATCAGATATCACCTACAGCATTATTATGCGTGTATTGCTTATTGTCCTTGTGAAACCTAGATATCTCCACGAACAATACTCAAGTCACTAATGTTCTTAATTAACCCTTTGATGTAGAAAAAAAATATAATAGATCAGTCTCGGTCAATTAATTTCTAAACAAACCAACAAGATTTTAAAACAAATGAATATATACTGACATATGAGAATATGTTTTATACAATACCTATTTACCTATCCTTACCAACAATGTTTTATAAAAAAAATCATGGTATCTTACCATTCAAGCATTTAGTAGAACAAGTAGTCAAAAGGTAAATGAAACAAGGGAGATAACTCTAACACAATTTGTATCTTAGTATTACTTTCTGGGCTTCATAATTTAAAAATTTCAAATATATATTAGAGAAAAAATAATTTGAAAGTCTGTTAACATTTTAAAATCAAACATGTCATTGGAAACACTTTTAATCCACTGTACACGAGCTCCTAAGATCATTAAGATGTAATGGCCCGAGAACACAGTTATTTCATAGTGCATTTCTTTTAGACAATAAATTCAAATTAAAAAAATCGCACCTGTTCTTTCTCAAAAAGATTTTTACAGTGTTGTGTACTACCAGTGAGACAAATAATATCAAAATTATAGAAACTTCTACCAGCTCTAACTCAAAATATTGACAATTCTGTGTTAAGGGGGTGTAAAAGTCAGTTTGACAGCTTCAGACGTGATAAAATTTGACCTTTTTGAACTGGACCAAATCACTACTTAACATTAAGATTCAGCACCCAAATTTTTTTAACATGTAAATACATCCCCCTACTTTATATTTCATGCATTTGATATCAAGAAATAAATTGGGAAAGTGTATCAAATAAAACATGCAAGTTATACACTGTTTACACTAGGGACTATATTCGAAGACAACGAAAAACCAAAGGACGATAACTGTGTCCTTGGACCTAATTTAATGTAAATTGACAACAGCTTTCAGTAACCTCTTAACAAAAGGAAAGATTTTATACATGTAAGTAACTGAGATTGTGATTTTGAATATTATAAAATAAAAAAATAAATATATATCTAAATTAATTGAGGATATAAATGTTGTGCTACATGTATTTGTATTTCATGCTTGTTATAAAATTAATATGTTCATGAAACCCAATAATGTTTTCAGAAAACAAAGTTACAATAATATTAGAACTGGAAACTTTAATTGTGTTCAATTTTTGTTCCATCTTTTTGAATTTGAACAGATAAATCTTTTCCTACAACTTAGAAATCTGCTAATTACATAGTTGTGTGCAACTTTCAACTTTGCAATAATAAATTTCAAGTAAAAGATAAATACATGTCTCCATTGTCTTTATGGGAAACTGAACTTGTTTCTAAATCAATTAATAATACAATGTAGGTATTTTTTTCAAAGCAGAAGACGAATCTATTTCAAGCATTTTGGTGATCTACATTTGTAGGTTATTAAATTAACAGATTTGCCATACCATAAAAGCAATTGCTTACAAATTGGGTTGAAATTGTTATTAAGGGGAAACAACTCCTGTTGGGTGTTGACAGACAATTTCATTCATTTGACTAAATTTGTAGATCTTCTTTGCTGATCATTTTAGTTTTTCTGTTCATACTTTAAGCTGTCTATTAACTATGATTTCAAAAATACATTTTTCAAACACAGTTCCTCTATCTGATAAAGTTTAAAACAAAATGCAAAAAAGTGGAAATTTTCATTATATTTAGGAGTCCACTGATTGCACATTCATATACTGACATTCTGACATTAGTCTTTTCAATATCAAAGTTTCAAATGATTTAATAATAATTATATGAATTTGAGTTATTTCTCTAAATTGTCATGATGTTTAAGGTGTACTGGTTGCTTTTCTTGTTTGACAAACCAAATTAAAACATATGGTACAAATAAGACTGATAAGAGATTCATACAAAATTGTAATGATGGCAAGGCTTTAGGAAATAAAATTGTTCAGAAAACAACTGTTTTTAAAGGTTCGCAGTCAGTTTAGCAAGCAGTCTGTACCAAAAACTTTTTCAACTACATGTACTAGTCAGAAAACCAATATTCTGAAATTTTTTTTATTAATCCAAACAAAGTTTTGCAAAAACTTACTAGTCTGAATGAAATTTTACTAGTCTGGGGCATCGGACTAGTGGCTAACCGTGCAGACTGGCAAGTTACATTTGGTTGATCTAAGAAGGGATTTGTGCACATGGATTTGACAACAAATCATATAATCAGAAATGGCTAATCTAACAGAACACATAACATGAACAATAAAAAAATATAAGGGATGAATTTATGCTTAAAATTATACATTTTACAATGCTTCAACAAGCATATAAAATTTTGGTATTTAGCTGAATTTGTCTCCAAATGACATTAGATCCACTAAGAATCACCTTTTGACATCAAGCAACAATAATAATCCTTTTTTCATTATGATGTCAAATTTCTTAGATTGTGATTTTACGGGAAGTCCCGGAAGTTGGCCAGAACATGAGTATTTTTAAGTAATTGCAGACAAACTTGCATATAAGAGTAGCTGTATTTGTTTGTCATGTTGAAAATACCAATTTTGGCTTTTATCCAACAGGCTGTGTACATGTAACTACGCCTATTAAAGGTGCCCATGCCTTCAAGTTCTAAACCCCCCCCCCCCCCCCTTTATTTTAATTTGCTACTGAAAATTATATATAATATGTTGATTTCTTTCCGGATGACAAAATTGATAATACATGATCCAACTTCATTTAAATACAGGCATGGTACTTACACAGACACTTCCAAGGGAACTTGTTTCCTAACATATCGCCCTGTCATGATCATGACTGCCTCAGTTACATTTTAGTTTACAGATGAATACATCTAGTTCATAGAATACATTTCTGATAACAAATTCGAATGAAATGGTGATGTTTATCCCATCTAATCATATGACAAGTGTTGTCTTTACAGGTGGAGTAGTCTGTTAGCTGGTTGGTATGCCCTAGTTCACGTTCACCAGTTCAACAGTCAATGACAAGACGTTCCAATGGCTTCTTTTACAGTTTCTATGCTATTTTATAATGTTATTTGTGCATGCCGTTACTGGGAAGTTGTTTTTTGCTAGTAAGCAGAAAATGGTTTCATAAATTAAAGAATTTGGTAAAACTTCAGTCTGTCCTTGCACTTTTTCCCCGTATCGAATAAAAACAAATAAAATGGCCGATAAATTACCCATAATTCTTTTCAGCGTTAATGGTCTATCTATTTACCAACTTCACTCCATTTAAAGACATTCTTGGCCATTCTCAATATATTCTGCTTGTGACGAATCATAATTAAAGTGTTTATTAATATTTGGTAAATAAATACTTTTATTTACCAAGTTGACTGGAAATTGTTTGAGATAGTTGTGAACATATATTTGTTCCGCATAATACTTGTTCCCCTGGAACAAATGATGGAAAACAAAAGTTCTTTGGAACAAAAATTACCGTGATAATATTAATTCCACCTAAATAAGATATATTCCTGGAACTTAAACATCATATGGTTTCATAATATTTGTTCCTTTAAAGAAAGAATGTCATTTGATTTTTTTACACCTGATTACATCTTAATTAATGTTCACCTCACATGACATTTACCATGCAGTGTACATGTAGTACATACAAAGAATGGAGTCTGAGGAATACATTTTTTTTTTTACATATTTAAACGATGTCTTTTATTCTAGACAAGGTATGACAATGCCTGTACTTTATTATTGGAAATTTACTTCCATACATTTGTAGCTAGAAATAATTTTGGATATTGTAGTATATATTCCTAGAACTTTGATCGTATAATAAATATTTCTAGAACTTTAATTATCTAGTAACCATGATAACTATTCCTGGAACATTTATAATATAGCCAATATTCCAATATGACTGGAACTTTTTTAATGTAACAAATATTCCTTGAACTTTTATAATATAGCAAATATTCCTGGAACTTTTATAATATACCAAATATTCCTGGAACTTTTATTATATAAAACATTGTCCATACTGAATGAATGAATGAATACTTTATTTGCAAGAAGCATATACATGCTATGGCAAACGAAAATATATACAATATATGACAAACAAAAGACAGCAGAGAACAGTAGTTACAGAGTATACAATAATATTATGACAATATATGCGATCTAATTTTCCAAGCTGCATTTAAATAGTTACATAGTTTTACTAATCATTCTAATATTCCAACGAACTTTTAGCATATGACAAACATGACCGTGAAAAGTTCCATTGGGAACTTTCCTTATGTAATATTTTATCCTTTGAGAAGGAAATTTTCTTATAGCATTGGATAAAATATTATATAAGGAAAGTAAAGTGAACATATATTTGATCCGGATAATACTTGTTCCCCCTGGAACAAAACTATGGATAACAAACGTTTTTGGGAACAAACATTACATAAAATTAATTCCACCTTCATAAGATATTTTCCTGGAACTAAAACATATGGTTTCATAATATTTCTTCCTTTAAAAAAGAGTGTCATTTGATTTTTTTTTACATCTGATTAGATCTTAATTAATGTTCACCTCACATGACATTTACCTATTCATGTAGTACATTCAAAGAATGGAGTCTGAGGAATACAATTTATTTTTACATATTTAAACGATGGCTCTTATTCTAGACAAGGTACGAATATATATATTATATATATTTTTAATATTTTATAACTGCACGCTCCACTGTGACTAAACTAAATGGTCCATTAGTCTGTACCAATTAAGAAAGTTTAGCTTATACATTAGTCAAGCATGAAGTTGGCCACAAATTTCAGCTGAAAATGCATGTACTTTATTATTGGAAATTTACTTCCATACATTTGTAGCTAGAAATAATTTTGGATATATATTGTAACTATTCCTAGAACTTTGATCATATAATAAATATTTCTATAACTTTAATTATCTAATAACCATGATAACTATTCCTGGAACATTTATAATATAGCCAATATTCCAATAGTGATTGATTTCAGTCTCTTATTAGCTTATTTAAGAAACCCAGCATAATCATTTAGATTCGGAAGAGGCATGTGACAAAATTTGACTGAAGAGATTGATGACTTCAGCCTGAGACTACTGTTATAGTAGTCTGAGATTCAGCACATCATTTTATAATAATGGGTAATTTAAATTAAATGTTTAATGGGATGAAAAAAATGCAATAAGAGTAAAAATAATTATACTTTTTGCAACAGCAAGTTTGAATAAATGGGATCAGGCAAGGGGAAACGATGTTTCCTTTTTTGTTTGCAGTATCTTTGAATGATCTGGGTTTTTTTTTCATATAATAAAAAAGATATAAGGAATTTTTTTCAGTTACAGAACGGAAACAGGGCTTGTGTGTGGTCTTTTCCCTATTATTGTTTATCTATGACATATCGGTTACACAGTTGTGATAGTCTGCAAAATTTTGACTTTGATATTTACTTACTATTGTGAAATTTAATGCATTAAAACACATCATTCTTACACAGGTTTAAGGATGATTGCTGTTTAAGATCCAGCGGCAAATATTTCATTGATATATTGGACGAATTTTAGAATAGCACGGTAAAACATTTTACCCAACAAATGAACATGTGCATCACTTGGTAAATGTTGTCACAAACATGTGCATCATTTGTTTTTTGTTGTCTATTTCTAGGTATAAAAATTTTGTCGTCTCAAACATGTGCATTATTTGGCATTTGGTTTCGTTAGGTTTTTGTCGTTTCAAACATGGAATCGATGGGGTAAATTCGTTACATAGTCATTTACTGACCGGGCACGGAATAGTATCAAACCTACTGACCAGGGTAAATTCCGTACCCGGTCAGTAAATGACTATGTAACTAATATTACTCTGCAAAAGTTCAGTTACGGACCACTCAAAAGATTATTGCAAGTGACAAAAGATGAGAGTGTGACATATAATCTTTCCACGAGATTGAGAATTTGAAGCCCTTCTCATTCCGAATGCACGTAAATTTATTAACAATGGTGAGTCCAGGGGTGACCATATTTCCACACCCCATTAAACCATTGGTATCATTTTTATTGAGGATAACACATACATTAAGTAAAAAAAATTTCGAAGATATTACGGCTGTCAAATTCAAGTTCACCGATTTGACTCAAATTCTCGTATTTGATTTATATATAACATACTAAAACGTATTTCCAATTATAAAAAGATTACAATTAACAATTTACAAGTCATGGGATCAATCATATGTATAAGCATTTCGTGTGTATTTTAGTGTAGACGCTATCTATACTTAACTAGCGAGGTTACCTCGGAAGACTACCAACAGTTACACAACCCGATATAAACATAAATAGATAGCGAAATTAATAAATCTCGTAGATAATGTCCCTTTAAAGTTTAACGGTTATATATGCCTTGTAACTGCATACTCATAATAGATTACTCACGGGTGTCATTCGGTTTATCGAGAGAAATGATCGTGAAAGAATATCTGACGGCGGTCAAGTATTGAGAGACGATCGTGAAAGTTCTGGTAACGGATCGTGAAAGACATTTAATCGAGAAGACATATGAAACGTTAGTAAATATTCTAATTTATTTAATTACACAGACACATTTACGACAAAATAAAACTGTCTGTCAAAATGGTTCAACATTATGATCAGTATGTCAGAATATCCAGTTTCAAAAGTACATAGTTATTACAAAACGACAAAAGGCATATTGCTTCTCGACATTTCAATGACATAAAAAATGTAAACAAACACGATTTTTTCACAAATTCGACTAGATAAACTACGTTTATCAGAATAAGGGTATTGTATTTAAATTAATTAAACGGTTCTCATAGTTATTTTGTATAAATATAATCTGAAACTTGGTAAATAAAGAACTATTTACACAAAACTGATTTTTTGGATCGTGAAAGATCACGTACCGCATTTTTGAAGATCGTGAAAAGGATCGTGAAAGATCTGATGCTACGAAGACGTTCAAATTATTCTTCCATTATATGATAATTGATATTTGTTATTGGTATTGAGAAAGGCTAGATAGGTCAACACCTTCAATATAAAAAATATTTGTTAAGCCAAACAAGTAGAAAGTTGAAGAGCATGGAGGATCAAAAATTCCAAAAAGTTACATACCAAATACGACTATGGTAATCCTTAGTTTTTCGAAAAATTCAAACGCAATGGCATCGCCCCAGTGGTATAAATAGTTATCAAAAGGTACTAGGATTATAATTTAGTACGCCAGACGCGCAAATACACTAAAATTATTATTTGGGCATTTGTGAATATGTTGTTTGTAAAATAGTTGGATGATTGTAGGATGAAGTTTTTTTTATTGTCATGTGAAGTACTCACTTATCATGAGTTATAGGATACCCATATTTTGTATATTGGATCCTATAAACTTAATGTCCGTCAGACAGGATTCACCTGACCCTGAATTTGCCTCATTTCATGGATGAAGATTCATTTTAGTGGTCATGTCCGTATCGAGGATTCGTTAAGCTTTAGGATAACTGTCTGTTGTTATGATTGTAAGGTGTATATTTTCGACTTGTGCAAGGTTTCAACTAACATTGAACTCATTATCCTGCATCATTCGGCAATGTTTGTCTTAATATATGTTGTTGGGCTTTTTGAATGTATACCTGTATGCTATAGCGACAAGGTGTGTCGTGTATGGTGTACATGTCTGTGTGCATGTTTCTTATATGACCATGGTGACTTCAATTGTGTTTGATTTATTAAATGATAGTAAGATGTCTATGTCTGGCTGACGGTCAGGGTTCATATACTTTTGACCTTATGTTCCGAATTAATTGGCCAAGCATAACTTTTACATTTGTCAGTTTTTAAGGCACTGTAAGGAGCGGAAACACATTTATTTGGCGTACGGGATATTTGTAGAGATCTGTATGGCATGGTTCATTTGACCTTGACCTTTTTTATGAAATATTGACAATCTTAAGCGCATTTGACACTTCTAGTAAAACCCTTGATATTATAGACGTTCAACAAATATACTATCATAAGTAAAGCAAACAAGACATTACAGCATTTGCGCTTTGGTATTCTATAGTATGTACTATATAGTTAAATCAATCCTTATCTGCGTTGTTTATAAAAGTTCTGTTGCACAAAATGTTGGTTATCGTTCAATCCAAAATTACACATGAAATGTGCTGTTTTTGCTATGATTTTTTGTTTGATGGATAACATTTTGGTTTAAACGTTGCATATCCATATTATTGGCTAACTAGTGTCGGTCTGCCTGAAGTGCACTAGACCGATTCACAGAGCTGAATCTTTCACACTTATTAAGACACGTTATTAGTTTTTTTTTTTTTTTTAACTTTCGAGGTAAAGTGTTGAATAGAAAAAAAGATAATAGCTTTAATATTCATCCTTATCAAAATAGTTACAGGCTTCAACCACTTGCAGATTTATCAAATGGTAAAAGAAATACTGATTTCTGATTACTAGTATTAAGTCTGGTCACGCATTTTCTTTCACGATCGAAATAATACGTTGCCTGATCTTTCACGATCAAGTTTGATGGAAATTCAACAAATTCAAGGTTTTCATAAACAAATTAACGCTTTTAATGGAAGAACATACTTTAATTTTACTGTACTATCAGATACACCAAAGATTAAATTTCAAATATATCATGATATTCTGAAATATGACCATTATAGGTACAAAAAGCGTTTTATTTGTAATTAATTTCATAGACACGCATTGCGCCTTTTGTGTTTTTTCAAAAAGTACTTCATATTTTCTTTATCTTCTTTCACAGTTATGTTGAGGAAGTTAAACCATTTTGACAGACATATTTTTTTGTTCGGATTTGTTCCGCTTTTTGAAAATTAAGCGATTTTTTCAAAGATTCTGAACTAGAATGTACATTAAATGTCTTTCACGATCCGTTACCAAAACTTTCACGATCGTCTCTCAATACTTGACCGCCGTTAGATATTCTTTCACGATCATTTCTCTCGATAAACCGAATGACACCCGTGTTACTAGTATAACTCAATCAAAGAAATGTAGCAACATTTTGTTGAAAGAGCACTATTGCGGGTTCCCATGGAATGCCAAATTTCTGTTGAAAAAAAAAAATGCTTCAGATACATTCATCATCGATGAATGTCTAACATGTCCAATATAAACTGCTTGTTTGTTTATTTTTCCAGTCAGCTGGATTCCAGAGTCCGACCATTATTAAATTAAATTTGAAATTTTAACTAAAATTATTACTAAAAATAAAGTTTGCATGATTGAGCATTCCTGACAGTTCTAGGTTTATATTCATTTATTTATCTATTTTCTATTTGAATAACTAATAATACATTAAATATATCAAAACATATATATTACCAATATTTTTAGTACACACAAACTATTGACTTCGTCACGTGAAAATAGTAAGAAACATAAAGCGTACGTCCAAAAGAACGACCTATAAAAATCAGTTGGAAAAGACTTAACTCATCAGATGATACACATAGAAATATATCCAACAAAAACACAGAGTACTTGTATATCCCAACAACAAAAACACAGAGTACTTGTATATCCCAACAACAAAAAGACACTTATAACTGACCGGAGAGTACTCGCAGTTACTGACAGCTAGTTCAAAGCCCGTTACAAACTAATAAACATAGCATGCATCTCAGACTAAAGTCAATTCTAGGATATACAACAGGTCAACTAGAATTGATGTATAGAATGTCTCAGAATGTTTTTCATACCGAGAAGAAGCTTAAACAGTTTGATATAGCGCTCCTTAATCGGCACCGTCTATTCAGTCAGATACTATAAGTAATAGGGACACAATATTGGATATACATGTCTATCGGGCAGGATTAATCAAACTTTAAGCTAATTTTCATTGTCCATTGGCCCATCATGATAAGTAAAGCAGCCGAGCCATTTCAGCGTTCGTAATCGTGTAATACTTTTGTATTGAAGCTGGAACAAATAGGTTTCAAAAATACGATGCGCAATTGGTCATCCATATTTGAAGTATAGAATTGTTATCATTGTCAGCTTGGTATAAGGCTCATCTGACCTTGATCCGTCTGATTTTATTGGTCAACGTTTATGTAAGCTTTTAGTTTAAACAGTATTTATCAAATTGACAATGAAAAGTTACAAGAATAAAATATTACAATGTTACCTGAAGTTCAAATATGGGATTCGGATTCAAGTTTGGAAAAACGTATATGACCCTTATATAAATCCGTCTCCCAAGCTTTTAGTTGTTAGGTCTGGTTTTCAGATACGAAGTCTTTTAGATTTTTTGAATTTTCCTCGGAGATCAGTATTTGTGTTATTTTACATTTTAGCAATATGTCAACTATTTTGAAATCATAAAGTCGTTTTTAGGTGTACATGCTCGAGTGTACATGTTCACCTGACAGGGTTAATCTGATATTCGCGCTTCTATCACAAGTAGTTCCTACAAATTAACTTAAGCAATTAACATACTAAGTACCAACTTGAATTGATGACACAGGCAACCAGTTCACGACGCCGAAAAAGCAACACAATTGACTTTTTCGTTCATTTTTTTTTTACATAAACAAGTGTGGACACAGATGAGTGTGGATAGTATGTTTGGATGTTTGATAGTGTTTTATGATAAATGTAGTTCTATGATTTTCCTATATGTGTTATTAACTGTGTTGCACGATGACAACCAACCTGAGCATTAGGAGTGTTGTTTATTTTATATTTAGTTTAGTTTTTATGTTCAAGACGGGCATGGAAGAGACACTAATTGCATTAGTTACCAAATGATTTTGATAGAATATGTTTCACATCTTTGATTTTGGATACATTTTATAGATAGGAGAGCAACACATAATAGGTTCAATTTTTCGTGATTTTTTTTAAATTGGGAGATGATATCTGAGAACATGATATAAGGAGCCTGTAATTCAGTGGTTGCCGTTTGTTTATGTGTTACATATTCGTTTTTCTTTATTTTTTGTACATAAATAAACCTGTTATTTTTCTCCTTTGAATTGTTTTACATTGTCATTTCGAGACCTTTTATAGCTGACTATGCTGCATTAGCTTTGCTCATTGTTGAAGGTTGTGCGGTGACCTGTAATTGTTAATTTCTATGTCATTTTGGTCTGTTGTGGAGAATTGTCTCATTGGCAATCATATCACATCTTTTTTTTATATGTATTTGCTAACTATTTGTATGGTTCTATTTATATATCTTTGTGGTGGCTTATCAGTATCATTAGTAAAACACTTTAAAATGTTGAATTGATCCTCAGATTAGAAGACATTTATTGGTTTTTAGTAATGACTATGCCTAACATGATGCTTGGGCCTGATGAGCTAGAAAGTAAGCTTCTGTGCTGTTTTCTGTCAATTCTTTGATAATATCTCCTTCAAAGCTGGTGAAAGCAGAACAAATTTGGTCAATGGACAAATAATGTTTGGTTCAAACATAAAATAAAATGCTTTTATCTCCCTGTTACTTACATTGTACATAGAAATGATAATACTTTGAGACATCCTTGTACATGAGAGTTGTCTGTAAAATCTTTATTTCACAAAGAATGAATTGCATAACAATGAACCGAGCTCAAAGCAAAGCACTTTAATAATACACTTAGACAGAGAGCTCAATCCAGTGATATACTTTGTACTACAGGTCCTTCATGAACATCCATCAACCAGAACCATATCTCAAAAACATGCCATACTACATGGTTGGATCAGAAGTCCTGAAAAAGACATGATTTTTGTTTTTATCGTATTTAAAGTATATATGCATAGGTTAAAACTTTCACAAATTTGTGGTATAATCATTCAGTGTCTGGCAACTATCAATCGCTTCATGCACAAATTGATATAGGTTGAGCATGAGTGCCCCTATGTTGGAAATAATATATACCTCCACCTAATTTTAGTCAACTGATGAAGAAACATTCAAAACTATAAAATGTTATCTAAGACTTGTCAGTGTCTATATATAGCTATTCACCATCGCCACTGAATCAGTGATATATGCACACCTAAATACATGTAAAACTAAAATTAAAGTACAGTATATAAGACTAAAACTGACATTCGGTCTTTAGCTTCATTCCCCAAGACGTGTTCAAATCTGATTCATGATAAAATAAAAATTACAACCAATGAAATCAAAGGCGAATTAAGAGCCCCCCCCCCCCCTTGTCTGGAAAAATATGGTTGATTATTTAGAGAACCACTGGAGCATGATCGGAGTGGGTCCTCTCTTAGGCAGTCAGTGGGCCCCCACTTATGAAAATTTCTGGATTCGCCACTGGGAAATATCCCTCTAATAGACTAGCGTTTAAATCCCAGTTTTCTAATCCCAGCTAGGTGGAACCTAAAACTAACAAATTTGAAAAAAATATTTTAAATATTTCAAATGCATGTACATGTGATAATATAAATTCTCCAAATTTCACTGTATTTTCCCTTTTGATGTTTTTCAACTACAGCCAGTTTGGTGTGGGTTGATGTTTGATTGTTGTACATGTTATATATCGACATGAGATTTGTTTATATAAATAATACTTATTTCCCTAAATTCAAATAAAATAGATGTGAGAAATTAAAGGAAACCATATGCAAATATTAAAAAAATTATTTGCATTTGTTCTGTTGAGTGATAGTGGTACACATATGAAGAAATGGTGAAATCACTTATATATAGTTCTGATCAAAAGTTTCATGATAAACATGCATGGTAAATAAGTAGTAGGTTGTTTGAAGTTTGCAGCATATTCAACTTTGAACATCTTTTTCAGGTCTACAATCCATATAAAAATCTGTATATATGTGGTATAATTTCCAATGAGACAGCTTTCCAGAGGTTGAAATAACAAAGTAATTATAGGCAACCATACAGCCTTAAAAAGTGAGAAAAAAACAGTTTAGACATGTTAAGTAAGCAACAATTAAATTAAGAAAAGTAATGGCCTGATTTGCAAGGTTTTGAACTCTCCCCCAAAAAAAATAAAAGAGCAGATTGCTCTGAGGGATACGATTGCCGTTGTTTCATTGACACATGACATGTAGCTGGATAATATTATTTTCAAAACTAATTCAACTGCACATGTAAAAAAGTAACAAAATAGCCAATCCCGGATAAAAGTGTATGAACAATGTAATTAGGCCTATTGTGTTTTATTTTTGTACTATCAATTCCAAGTTTACTTTCCACAGCAGTCACTGAATCTCAGCCGTGAGAGAAGGTATTTCACTTCGTATCTTTAATCACCTATTTTCCTACGTTAATTCTAGGAGGAACCCCATTCCTAAATCTTTAAATATTTAATTTCCTTTGGGTCAGTGATCATGACTCCTTTCCGTACACATTTTTTTTTACATAAATAAAGCCGTTAGTTTTCTCGTTTGAATTGTTTTACATTGTCTTATCGGGGCCTTTTATAGCTGACTATGTGGTACGGTGACCTATAATTGTTAATGTCTGTGTCATTTTGGTCTTTTGTGGATAGTTGTCTCATTGGCAATCATACCACATCTTCTTTTTTATATTGCCTTCCTCGATTTTCGTTGCAGGCGAGACGAGAATCTAAATTTCGTAAACATTCTTTTGTAAATATTTTTGTAAAAGAGTTATGACCCCTTATATGATTAAGTTGAAAAAACTTAATAGAACATACAATTTGTTTTTTGTTCAAGCAGTCTAAATAGTACAATCACTCATTTTCCCTTTTATTAACGATAACACAGTCTTATCTGTGTCTTATCCATAGATTTCAATTATGTTTCAAAATTTGCAGACTTAAGCATAGATCTAGACCGATCTTGTACAGCTATTTTGCAATCAAAGATGGTGATATACATTTAATCTGATTTTAATATTACTACAGATAAAAAAAAAGAAAGACATTGAATGTTTATGTTTTAGTTATGTGATAAACTATATGGACAGTGTTACGCTCGTGTTTTCTGGGGGGAAATAGGACGTTGTAAATGATTTTTAGTATTTTCAGGGCCGTAACTAGGGTTCGAATTCAGAGGAGGCAGGGGTTTGGGGGCCGCCGATTGAGGCCCCTAAGAGAGAGGGGGTTGGGGGGCGTAGCCCCCGCTGATTTTTTTTTTCTCGCAGTAAAATGGCTAAAAATGACCCGTTTTCCTTCGATTTACTTACTTTACTGAAGAAACATCAGTATTGCCTGAACCTGGAAGCAAAAACAAACTGAGATTGCTGTTCGGGGTAACTAAGCCAAGGCTCCATCTTGAAGACCGTACTTTGACCTGTAATTATTAACATTAAATACATTGTGACCGCGGATTTTGTTCTCAATATGGCTAAAAACCACCCGTTTTCCTTCGATTTCCTTACTTTAAGAAACGTCAGTATTGCTGGATCCTTGAGGCAATTTTTTATACAAACAATCATTATCTGTATTTAAAGATATTTTTGTTAGAAATCAAACTGGTAAGTTAAAAAAACATTTAAAGCAAGATCATATAGAAAACAAGATATTTTTTTTGTCGAGGACTTTGAAATTTAATATTGTTGAAAGCTGAACAAACATGAAAATAACTACAACCAGGGACTTTCTAAACTAGTATATACTTAGTTCAGAAAGTCTCTGCTTCAACGAATGGTAGTGTTTAACTACTAAGGCATTGACCATAATGTTGTCGTACGATCGGCCGGGAGACGTTAAAAATGACACAACAGCTGATTCAGCCGGTAATTACGAATTTCCAATATCATTAAAGATTCACAATACAAAGGGAACTTCCTCTGCTTAATGGAGCTCCTGAATAAATGTGAATAGTTAAGTTTTATTTAAAATTGTCGAAAGCAAAGTTTCATATGTGTTCTCGTACGAATACTGAATAACAGACAGAATAAAATACTGAAACGGTTCACTTTCGGTAAAAAATCCGGAAAATGACAGATATATCACGTGTCATGATAACACTGTTAAAACTGTAAACTTGTGTTGTTTATAATATAAATTCAAGTTCTTCGTGTACATATTGTCAATATTTCATTTTATTACTTCAAAAAAAAAATTGTTGTAGAAAATTCAAGGGGGAGGCAACCTCCCCTGCCTCATAGGTAGTTACGGCCCTGATTTTGAAGACGTTACGTTTATGGACTCAGCTTTGTGCACGCCGTCTATATATTTTCACAGTTGCGAAGTGATTGTTACCCTACTACTATTTCCTTTTTATGGCAAATCGGTTTATACTGCAATTTGGATTTCTTTACATGACATGAGCACATCTGTTGCAGGAACGTTTTAATTCTCTTAACCACGGTAGGGTTCCTTGGTTTTATAAAGTGACCTTGTGTGTGTTGTTTAATTTAACTGCTTCTGCACGGTTAGTTTTCCTGTGTAGATTTTTGCACATTTTGTTATATAAAATATAATGAGATGTGGTACGATTGCCGATGAGACCAAGTTCGAATGAAGTAAATGTAAGCTATTATAGGCAACAGTGCGGTTCTTTTGTCCATGATATATGCTATGTAACACTGCTTTAATATATGGTCAAATATAATGAGAGGAGAGTCATAATGTTCTTATGTCAATGTCATATAGTTACCTAAAGGGGCACTAGCTGTCAAATTCGTGGTCACCGATTTGACTCAAATTTTCATATTTGATTTATAATAATGAAAAATATTTATCCAAACTACCAAAAGTCTAAAATAAACAGTTTACAGAGCATGGTGTAGATAATGTGTAGGTTCGTTTCGTGGGTATTTTAGTCCAGACGTCATCTAATTAACTATCGATTTGACCTCAGATGACCATATAAGAGATGTAAACATGAATAAAGATATGAATAGATTAAACCAACACGTGCAATTGGATTTTTTTAGGTCTGTTTGAGTTTATTTTATAGATTAACTAGAGGCTCTCAAGAGCCTGTATCGCTCACCTGATTCTACTTGGGTTTTTGAAATCATATAAAAAAATATAAAATTTGGCTAAAAGTGACAACACAACCTCATTTATATAAGGAAAGGAACATCTTTAATTTCATTCAAAAGTCACCCACTGGCGGCCATCTTGGATGACGGATCGGCTACAAAGTAACAACACTTGGTCAGCACCTCATAAGGAACATTCATGCCATGTTTGGTTTTATTCCATTCAGTGGTTCTCTAAAAGAAGTCATTTGTATGCATTTCCCATAGGGTCCTATGTTAAACTAAGTCCCCTGCTGGCGGCCATCTTGGATGATGGATCGGCTACAAAGTAACAACACTTGGTCAGCACTCATAAGGAACATTCATGCAATGTTTGGTTTTATTCCATTCAGTGGTTCTCTAGAAGAAGTCATTTGTATGCATTTCCCATAGGGTCCTATGTTAAACTAAGTCCCCCGCTGGCGGCCATCTTGGATAATGGATCGGCTACAAAGTAACAACACTTGGTCAGCACCCTATAAGGAACATTCATGCTATGTTTGGTTTTATTCCATTCAGTGGTTCTCTAAAAGAAGTCATTTGTATGCATTTCCCATAGGGTCCTATGTTAAACTAAGTCCCCGGCTGGCAGCCATCTTGGATGATGGATCAGCAACAAAGTAACAACACTTGGTCAGCACCTCATACGGAACATTCATGCAATGTTTGGTTTCATTCCATTCAGTGGTTCTCTAAAAGAAGTCATTTGTATGCATTTCCCATAGGGTCCTATGTTAAACTAAGTCCCCCGCTGGCGGCCATCTTGGATGATGGATCGGCTACAAAGTAAGAACACTTGGTCAGCACTCCATAAGGAACATTCATGCTATGTTTGGTTTCATTCCATTTAGTGGTTCTCTAGAAGAAGTCATTAGTATGCATTTCCCATAGGGTCCTATGTTAAACTAAGTCCCCCGCTGGCGGCCATCTTGGATGATGGATCGGCTACAAAGTAACAACACTTGGTCAGCACCCCATAAGGAACATTCATGCTATGTTTGGTTTTATTCCATTCAGTGGTTCTCTAAAAGAAGTCATTTGTATGCATTTCCCATAGGGTCCTATGTTAAACTAAGTCCCCGGCTGGCGGCCATCTTGGATGATGGATCAGCAACAAAGTAACAACACTTGGTTAGCACCTCATAAGGAACATTCATGCCATGTTTGGTTTCATTCCATTCCGTGGTTCTCTAGAAGAAGTTCAAAATGTAAATTGTTAACGACGACGACGACGGACGACGGACGACGACGACGGACGACGGACGCCAAGTGGTGAGAAAAGCTCACTTGGCCCTTCGGGCCAGGTGAGCTAAAAATAGATGTTTCTCATTGTTTTTAACCGTATAAGAATGATTTAATATGAATCGAATCAGTAATCAAATGATTTACCGTAGTTTCACTTTCATTGTTGACATTCGTTTTCTTTAAATAACCAGTACACGTACAATGCATGCGTTGTCAATCTCTATTAAAGGGTTAAATTGAAGTTCACGTGAATACGGATTTAATGAGGTCGACTAATTCACTTGCAAGTGACTGAGTAATTATCAATGTTTCTTCGCTTAATTTGACAAAATTGAACCATTTTGGCTGCTAAAAGCGAATTATTATTTCACTATTTCACTTTCATTATTGATTGATCAAAAACAAATCTTACTTTAGTTTTTTATATATCTCGTAGCTAGTGCCACTTTAATTAAAGAATGCATGATTGAATTTATGTTGAAATTATCTAATGTGAAGATTTTACTACAAGTATCACATAAACTTATCATAACCAATGATCCAACGCAATAATCAATGAACTTGTAGTCAAGGTCATATTAATGCTACCTGACAGTACACCTTACAATCATGCAATTTACCAAAATATAATCGACCTATTGCTTATAGTATTCAATAAACTGATTATACCACAAAAACCTAACATTAGCCAATGAACCCCGCAAACGAGGAAAAGGTCGTATGCAACCTGCCAGGCGGGAATATATACCTTAGAATCATGCCATACACTAAATATGGTTGAGAAACTGCTTATAGTATATACGAGGGGGGGGGGGGGGGGGGGCAAGGGGGGTCCCAATAACAGCAAAACAGCAAATTGATTTGGCTTATAACAGATAACAAGGAATTAAAATGGACAAAAACAGATAACAGTAAATGAAATATTAACATAAGTCGGGTCCTTGACAAATCCAGTATTTCTTATTACGGGTACAATCCTTTGTAATGAATTCCATTTTCTATGAACATGGTTTTCAGAATTATGTAATTATCTAGATATGTATTTGGTATATTCTTGTCCGTCCGTCATCAACATGTCGGACATTAACTCAAATATTCTTTAACCAATTTACATAAGTTTTTTGGAAATTGTTTATATCTATTGACGTGAGCTCCCTATTGTTTTTTTTTTTTTTTGTAAATTTTAGATTTTAAGTTTCTGAGTAATGGGATTTGATTCAATAAAAATGGTGTTTTTTCCAGTTTTCTGATAATACCTCAAAAATCCTTTCACAAATTTGCAAGGAATTTTGGTGAATTGTTTATATCTAATGACATGAGCTCCCTTTCAATTTTTATAAATTTTAGATTTTACGTTTCCGTGTTAAGGATTTTTATTAATTAAAAGGGGGGATTTTCTAGTTTTCGGATATTGACACAAAAACATTTTCAGCAGTTCTCATGAAACTTTGCTGAATAGTTTATGTCTATTGTTGTAAGCGCCCTTTCGATTTTTTTTTATTTCCGTTTTAATGTAATTCAGTTAAGGGGTTTATTCATTAAAAAAGATGGTATTTTCCAGTTTTCGGACAATAACTCAAAAATGTTCTCTGCAGTTCTCATGAAACTTTGATGTATTGTTTATATACATGATATATATTGACTGATTTTTATAAATATCTGATATGACATTATCGAATATTTCAAAAAGGTGACGGGCGTATCATGCACTCATGGCGTAGCTGTTTATTTGTTATGGAATACTTTTGTCAGCATTTATTTTTGTACAAATATCGAAACTCACACATGTTTGTAATTTAAATAATGTGTAATAAAATTGAGAATAGAAATGGGGAATATGTCAAAGAGACAAAAATTATATCTATTAAAAATTCAAGGGCAGTTATGGTATCAAAGTAGGTCCAATTGACATAGTTCTGGTGTTTGTTGCTATTTAAAAATGACCTAAAAGAGTTTGAATATATATATTCGCATTCTGACTTTTTTAAATGCCCATTTAATGAGGTGTGTGAATTTTTCTGAATAAGACTATGAGGCAAAGTTGTATATAGGGTAGAAAAATCAAAAGCACCAATGATAAGCATGCAATTTATCAAGTAGGACCAATTTTGACACTCCAAAAGTAATTTATTCCACTATTTTCAAAGGCCTTATTTGAACAAATTTTTATCAGGTTTTTGATTGTACCAAGTCTACTAGTAAGTAGAATACATAGTTCAATAGGGGAACTATGGCTTGAAGTCGAAATACATCTTTAATTGTAATGAGTTATGTGCAGCTTCGGAACCTATTACATGGTGGGAACTTTCATTGTACAATGTAGTTGGTTCTGCTTTGAAAAGAGCTGAGTCTATGTACCATATAATATAAAAGCTTTTACGAAGGATAATCGTAAGATATAATGGAATTGTCCTGGACCTCACTTTTGTGATGGGTATATTTTAATGGAATCCTTCTCTAAATACGGGACCAACATATTAGTAGTTGTAGACTCCAATGTCCAATGATCTTCAATTTTGGCTGTCTCAAAAATGTTAACATCCCAATTTTCAATAACAGTTAACAGCAAATACATTATCACAATAACAGATAACAAAAAAACTAAAAACCCAATAACAGCTAACAAAGAATAAGACAATAACAGCTAACAGCAAATATATTTTCAGAATAACAGATAACAAAGAATTAAAATGCCCCATAACAGCATAACAGCTAAACCCCTTGCCCCCCCCCCTCATATACGAGACAAGGACTTGAACATGAAAACTAAACCTCAATCACTGATCAAGAGACAAGGACTTGAACATGAAAACTTAATCTTGATCACTGATCACGAGACAAGGACTTGAACATGAAAACTTAACCTTGATCACTGATCACGAGACAAGGACTTGAACATGAAAACTTAACCTCGATCACTGATCACAAGACAAGGACTTGAACATGAAAACTTAACCTCGATCACTGATCACGAGACAAGGTCTTGAATATGAAAACTTAACCTTGATCACTGATCACGAGACAAGGACTTGAACATGAAAACTTAACCTTGATCACTCGTCACGAGACAATGTCTTGAACATGAAAACTTAACCTTGATCATTGATCACAAGACAAGGACTTGAACATGAAAACTTAACCTCGATCACTGATCACAAGACAAGGACTTGAACATGAAATCTTAACCTCGATCACTGATCACGAAACAAGGTCTTGAACATGAAAACTTAACCTTGATCACTGATCACGAGACAAGGATTTTAACATGAAAACTTAACCTTGATCATTGATCATGAGACAAGGTCTTGAACATGAAAAATTAACCTTGATCACTGATCACAAGACAAGGACTTGAACATGAAAACTTAACCTTGATCACTGATCATGAGACAAGCACTTGGACTTGAAAACTTAACCTTGATCACTGTCCACGAGACAAAGGACTTGATCATGAAAACTTAAGGTCGATCACTGATCATGAGACAAGGACTTGGACATGAAAACTTAACCTTGATCACTGATCACGAGACAAGGACTTGAACATGAAAACTTAACCTAGATCACTGATCAATGAAATGAGTCAGGGTCAGAGTACCCCTGTCTGACAGACATATGTAGACCATGCAAAAACCCTATATACCAAACATGGTTATATTATTACTCATGATAAGAGAGTATTTCACAGGACAAAAAAATATTTTTTCAGTAGTCACTGATCCAGAAAAATGAGGTCAAGGACAATGGATCAGATAACTGCTCTAGTCATACCTCCACTTATCTCAGGATGGAATATTTTTTGTAAAGTACAAAATTCTATTTTTTGAAATAATAAACAGATTAAGCAAATATGAATCTAAGAAAAATAAAGTATGTGGGATTATACTGGGATACCCATCCATGACACAAAATCAGTTCATGCACAGCAGATTACACAAAAACAAAAGAGCAGTGCTTTTATTGCTGTTCTTGGTAGCACTAGTGGGCCATCTCAAAGTCACAGTGGGGAAAAACACTTAACCTCTTAGAAATTATTGTCCTTAAAGATGATTTTTTACTATTGAAGATTCATTATCATTTATTGGATACTAAATTTCTGTGGATTTTGGTGAGTATATGGTAAATGTGATACTCTATTGGAATGTATGCAGACTTGGGCAAAACTACAAAATCAAATATCCACAAAAGTGCAAGTTTTCCTCAATCCGCAAAAAATAGGAATCAACAAAAAATTTTCCTTTTAATACTGCACTTAATTTCTATCAAACTTTAGGGGAATCATTTTTAGGGTGTATAGAACAAAACAAGTTTTTATTCAAGTCAGTCAAAAAATATGGCTGTTATAGCTTGAAAACTGTAATAGATTAACAAACTTGAACAAAAATGCTCAGTAAGAGCTACTTTTTATTTTCCCTTGAATTATCAAATGACTCCTCAAAGACTATTTGACTATGTTTTAAGTCTTTCATCTCAAGAACAATAGTTTAATTTTGACAAATCTTGCTTATTGTCTATCTCCAAAAACTGTAATAGATCCTTAGAAATTGTTAACAGCAAAAATGATAAGCAAGCGAAGATCTACAGAAAAACCAATATGACAGGTAAACCAGTAGAAGAATCTTGATAGGAGTTATTGTCCAGTAATTATATCAAGTTATTTCATTAAGACAACTAACAGCTATCATTGCTTTGTCCTGTTTTTGACTATACTGATTAAACGGTTTTGAAAAAGAAAGTAACATGAACATTGATAATAAATATATTATATACAAAGATCACAGTCATTTATTACAACATCTAACAATAAATTATGTCTGTTGTGAAGGAGATTTAACAGTTATCGGAGCATTGCCTTCTTCTTTATTTAATTGGTCTTCAGATGCATTAGGTGTTGGTGTGTCCCATCCTGGCATTTTCTTATCCCAGAATTGGCTAACTTTATCCTGTATACCACCAGTTTCCTCCCGCCATTCTCTCTGCCACTGTCGTAATTCCTGAACTTCAGAATCTTTTCGTACCTGTAATTATAAAATATTAACCTGTAGACATAACCTATACTAGCTACCAAAAATAAATATTAAAAGATGATGCTCCAAAGTTTGCATCAATATAGTTCAGTAATCTTTAGATTAAGTAAACAGTTTTGTTGAAGTACAACTTGAAATGGTTGTGTTTTTAGACCCCCACTATAGTTATGACTTAATCCATTTTGATGGACAATTTATTGATGTCTTTTCTTTTAAACTTAAAAAAATTAAGCATTTATAAAACAAACTGTACATAGTTAAGTATAATATCCCAATGACAGCTGTTCTAGGTTAATGTGGGGCAGATGAAAAATTCTATTACTAAAAAATTGTTCAATGTATTCAGATGAAAATACAGATCGTGAACACATTTTACACCATTGTTTAATAATGACAAAGGAAAGACTACTACACTTTTGATCATGAGGTAAGGGTAGTAAAAATGAATATTTTACATGAATTACTCCATTTTCAGTACATAACTGAAGACAACTGTCATTATCTTTTCAATACAGAATAAAACAATTTTAACATAATCTGGATTTAAACTTTATATTATACAACTACAAAGTACTAAAAACTTGAACAATTTTAAACCAATTTATTTTTCATTGAATTCTGATATTTATAAATAATCCTTATGCAACTACATTCCAAATGTTGACCAGCTAGCAAGCTTTTAAAAAAAATATATATCTGTTTTTGGAAGACTTGAGAATTGTGAGTGAACTCACAAAAGCATTATACATAGGCATGCCACCACAGAACAATTTTGATTATCTCCCCTTAAACATATTCTTCCAGAATAAAAGTATACACATTCTACAACTTTGTAAAGCTTCATCTTTTTAAATCAAGAATGACAGAAGTAGTGTAAATAAGACACATTCAGGGTGATTCTATATACAACCAAACATTTGTCTGAGGAAGTAAAAATAATAAAACAAGTGAAACTGCGAGCTACTGCTCACTGATGATACCCCCGCCGCAAGTGGATAATTTTAATAGTGTAAAAATATGCAAGTGTTCGGTAAACAGGAAGTTGGTGAGTGATGGGTCTGAAAACGCATTACACGGTATAGCTGACTTGTATAAATCCTGAAACCAAATTTAAGAAATCCTTGTATAGTAATTCCTGAGAAAAATGTGACGAAAATTTTCAACTTGGCTATCATATGTAAAATCATACAAGTGTTCGGTAAACAGGAAGTTGTCGAGTGATGAATCTGAAAACGCAACACACAGTATTGCAGACTTATATAAACCCTGAAACCAAATTTCAGAAATCCTTGTATTGTAGTTCCTGAGAAAAATGTGACGAAAAATTTTCAACTTGGCTATCAGGTGTAAAAATGATACAAGTGTTCGGTAAACAGGAAGTTGTCGAGTGATGAATCTGAAAACGCATCACACAGTATAGCTGACTTATATCAAGCCTGAAACCAAATTTCAGAAATCCTGGTAGTGTAGTTCCTGAGAAAAATGTGACGAAAAATATTAATGGGACGACCGGACTGACTGACAGACTGACGGAAGGACAGACAGAGGTAAAACAGTATACCCCCTTTTTTTCAAAGCGGGGGTATAATGAGTAACCAACAAAACAAACAAGATGGTTGAAGCCTTCTTTCTTACTATTTACATGTATTCTATTAAACATACAGAAAAAACTACATACCAGGAAACCTCTCCAGTAATTCTGTATTATTTGTGTTGCCTCATCCTCTGTCCAGATCAGGGACAATGGTAATGGTGGTCTAGGACTGAAAATACAAACATTTTACATTTTATTTCTGCCAGTGTGATAATATAATTATCTATAAATGTTTTTTTAGGATAAAAAAATTAAGCTAGAAAAAAACCCTAAAAAAACACAGCCTATCCATGAATCACCTGTCATAAATACCCAAAACATATGTGTGCTTGGTTCCTTATCCAAAAATTTATCTTTTGTTGGCATGGAATTTGCTTTTCATCAATAGATATTCATATTTAGTGGGTTTGATACCATTTTCACTAAATAACTATATAAACAAGGCTTATTAGAAAAAAATGACTTTTCTATGTAATAACATATAAAAGCATTTTATTTCAAGCTTTTGGTAAAGTCACAGAAAAAAATAAATATTATGAAAATAGCAGCCAACCATTAAAATAACGCCAACAGATAATATTGACATCCGATGTGATTTGAAATGGTATATTATACCTTAAATATCAATATTCATTGAAATCCTATTTGCCATTCTAACTAGAGGCTGTTAAGAGACTGTGTCGCTCATCTTGGTCTATGTGCATATTAAACAAAGGACACAGATGGATTCATGACAAAATTGTGTTTTGGTTATGGTGATGTGTTTGTAGATCTTTCTTTACTGAACGTTCTTGCTACTTCCAATTTTCTTTATCTATAATGAACTTAGCCCTTTAGTCAGAGAGGAAATTATTTTGTAAAAATTTACAAAAATTAAATTGTTAAAAATTGACTATAAACATGATAAAGGGCAATAACTCCTTAAGGGGTCAACTGACCATTTTGGTCATGTTGACTTATTTGTAGAATCTACTTTGCTTAATATTATTGCTCTTTAAAGTTTATCTTTATCTATAATAGTATTGAAGATAAAATCAAAAGCTGTAAAATTCCCTTAAAAATTACCAAATGGGGGGCAGCAACCCACAATTGGTTGTCCAATTCATCTGAAAAGTTCAGGGTAGATAAATATTGACTTGATAAACAATTTTACACCTTGTCAGATTTGCTCTAAATGCTTTGGTTTCAGAGTTATAAGCCAAAATCTACATTTCACCCCTATGTTCTATTTTTAGCCATAGCAGCCATCTTGGCTGGGTTACCACAAACATTTTTTTAACTAGATACCATAATAATAATTGTGGCAAAGTTTGGTTAAATTTGGCCCGGTAGTTTCAGAGGAGAAGATTTTTTTAAACGATTACAAAAATTGACAAAAAATGACTATAAAGGGCAATAACTCCTTAAGAGGTCAACTGACCATTTTGGTCATGTTGACTTATTTCTAGATCTTACTTTGCTGAACATTTTTTCTGTTTACAGTTTATCTCTATCTATAATAATATTCAAGATAATAACCAAAAACGGCAATATTTCCTTAAAATTACTTATGCATGGGCAGCAACCCAACAACCGGTTGTCCGATTCATCTGAAAATTTCAGGGCAGATAGATTTTGACCTGATAAACAATTTGACCACCTGTCAGATTTGCTCTAAATGCTTTGGTTTCAGAGTTATAAGCCAAAATCTACATTTTACCCCTATGTTCTATTTTTAGCCATAGCAGCCATCTTGGTTGGTTGGCCGGGTCACCAGACACCTTTTCAAACTAGATACCCCAATGCTGATTGTGGCCAAGTTTGGTAAAAATTGGCCCAGTAGTTTCAGAGGAGAAGATTTTTGTAAAAGTTAACGAGGACGGACGCCAAGTGATGAGAAAAGCTCACTTGGCCCTTTGGGCCAGGTGAGCTACAAATGTAGTTTTAATCACAGTTATTCTCCAATTTTTGTTATTAAGCATGGCAAAATTTATACAAACTAAGAACTTACTGATCCTTCAACCATTCCTTGACAAATGGGATTTCTTCTAATGTTACATTTTCTCTGTCTTTGTGTAAAGGATTTTTTCTACAAAATAAAATAAACAAACTAAATTACAAGAAAAGAGATATAAAAATTTACAACAAACTTAATTTTTAGTATTTTAAGGATGTCTGCTGGTCATGTTTTTGAATTCTTGTCATATTTTCGATTTTCTCAGGTTTTATCCATCCAAATGTATTAAATTTATTTTTACAAGACACCCCACTTTTGTCTTCATAAATCTGTTCAATAGATCATTTCAGATTTAGTGATCCGGCGGCATGAAATCCTTGTTATTTTTTCTTGGTTAAAAGGGTAAAAAACAATTCCAATGTTAACAAATAGTAAAGTCTGAAGAAAACCCTTTTCCCGCCATTTTCTAAATGTCTCGTATTTTGAAAACTACACACGAGACTAATGATTTTATTACTTTATTTTGTTTAAATATCAAAGTTGTTTTCATTTTAAGCAACCACATGAAATCCTTGTTATTTTAAATTAGAGCAGCAGACATCCTTAAAAGGTGCTTTCTGGTTTTTTGACCAGTCACATTCTATGTCTATTCGAAACTCTCCAGGAGCAAAATAATATAATTAAAAACCATTGGTAGCAGGGTATGTTTTCAAACAGAAACAACATAAAATGCCTTTTTCCAATGTATCAAGGGCCATAACTCTTGAACACTAAATTAAAAATTGTCAAAATCTTACTAACTTCCATTTAGTCATTTGAATCAATATATTCAAATTTGAAATGCATTGGTTGAATGGTTTATAGTAAGTGTACAGAAACTGTTAGCAGCTGCCGACTGTTCTTCATAAATTTAATAAATGAGTCTCAGAAAAATCAGATAATATGTGATTTTTCACCATTCCAATGATGGGTTTAAACCCAAATTAAATCATTTAAACTGTTACAGAGTACATTTTAAAAGAAAACTTGCATCATTGCTAACCAGTTATGTTTATGACTGCATGAAGGTCACTTGGTAGCTTACAACTAAACTTCTGCATTAAACTAAATAAAATTTGACAAAAAATTATTTGTACAAATTTCTTCCATCAAGGGAGGAATTTCACAACAAGTTTTTTAAATGCAATGTAACATTATAAAATGAAGAAGTGTGTGTGTGTGAAAATATCTATTTATCCACAAAATAATACTATATAATACCTACTTATACAATGTTTCTGTGAGATAATCTAATGCATTGAATTTTGTTCTTTTTCTCTGAAAAAATAAAAAAATGCATTGAAAATATTGTAGTAAACAACAGTTTTATTTTTTCTACAAATTAAAATGGGACACATAGTAATGTCTTTTTGTATGCAACTAATTGCTACAAAATCATGTATTTTAAATTTTCATGAGTCATAAATGAAGTATTAGAATTACAAAGGGGGTATTCATATTATATTCTAGTTTATAGATATTAAATCTAATTTTTAAAGAAAATCATATTTAAAAAAACCTCTGCAGCAAATTAACCAGGTGCACCACAGGGCACAGCTTTATACGACCGCAGAAGTCGAACCCAGAACAGTTCAGGCAATAATGGACACAACATTCAAGCTTGATACAGCTCTGAATTTGGATTGCGATCAAATTTTTGACATAATATGAGTTTCTGACACAAAACAAATGTCAAGATTTTACAAATCTATTGCGCAATATTGTGCAATTAAAGATTTCTTCTTTTAACTTTTCAAAAATTTGGAATTTGAGAAATTTGAAGAATAAAAATTTGAAATCAATTACCACCCCCTTATTTTTGCAATTAGCCCAAAACCTGACATTTCTTTATACATAATATACAAGTAGTGTAAGGGATGTAAATCCGAACATACCCAACATTGTGTGTTAAAAGTTTTAGAATTACCTCCCTTACACTGCTTTTAAATTGTCTAAATTGTCCATTGACCAAAAATTACAAGTTTTTCCCCTTTTTTGCCCCTAATTCTGAAACATTTTGAACCATAACCCCGTAAAGTATATACTTACCATCCCTTCATGGTATTGAAACTTGTGGTTCAATTTCAGATAGATTCATACACTTAAACATAAGTTATTGTTTGAAAACTACAAAAATTATTATTTTGGGCCCAACTACAAAAATTATTATTTTGGGCCCCTAATTCCTAAACTATTGGGACCATAACCCTCAAAATCAATCCCAAACTTCCTTTAATGGTATTGAACCTTCTTGTAAAAAAATATAGAGATCCATACACTTAAACACAAGTTATTGTCTGTACACTATAAAAATGCTTCTTTTTGGCCCCTTATTCCTACATACATGTATTCAGGAAAATTGACCCCAACCTGAATCCCAGCCTTCCCTGTGTTATATGGAAACTTGTGGTACAATGTCAGAGAGATCCATAAAGTTACACACAAGTAATTGTCTTGAAACTAGAAAAATGCTTGTTTTTGTCCCTTTTTGGTCATTAATTCCTAGACTGTTTGCCCAATAATCCCTTAAAATATATCCCAACCTTCTACTTATGGTATTAAACATTGTGGTACAATTTCAGAACAATTGAAATACTAATACACTACTTTTTATCCTGAAGCTAGATAAATGCTGTTTTTGGCCCCTTTGGGCCCCTAATCCCTAAACCTTGGGGACCATAACCCCCAAAACCAATCCCAAGCTTCCTTTTCTGGTTATAAACATTGATTTAAATTTTATTGATTTCTTTTTACTTTTTCAAATGTTTTTATCGGGAAACAATTCGTTTTCAGACAACGCTGACGATGACGTGATACCAATATACGACCAATTTTTTTTTAATTTTTGCGGTCGTATAAAAACTGAATCCATAAAATTGAGTAATGTTAATAGGAACACACTCACAGACTGAGATGCAAATGCATGGTATTTGGAATGGATGATGCAGTAGCTGTCACCCAATGAACTATACAAACATGTTTGTATATCTGACTACAAGCAAGACAAAAATTGTAATTATACAAATCTTAACTATTTAAATGCTAATCTTTACTCCTCTGTTAGTCTGGGTATTTTTTAAATGTATATACTGTATCAAGAAATGAATGATACTGTATCCATAATATTAATGTGTAGGCCGATAGAAGTATTACACACATGTGAATGCACACTTTTATTGTTTTTCACTGACTGATACATCAAAAAAACTAATTACTGTTAATCCATTCATTATGTATAAAAATACAAACCTCAAGACATTTTTCTTTTTTGGCTTGTCTTAGCATATCTTCTATGGCAGGTAATAACCATGGAAATATATAATGTTCTAAATATTCACGAGGACTACCTGTAATTCAACAAAAATAGATCAGGTCTAGGAGTAGTAAATTCACTCTACTTAACTTATAGAAAAACCACAAATATTTTACAAGTTACAGATTTTATTTGTCTGTTTCAAACATTCTAGTTTGATTAGAAAATTAACAGACAGCATTATTCCAACTTCAGCATGTTTTTCCTGAAATGTTTTATGATTTGGTATAATAACTGATTTTCATTAATCTGCAACTTGACAAACACAGTGTTCTCCCCAGAATTTTAATTTTCAAATAGCACGGGGTACCATGGAAATTAACAAAGCCCTTGTTTTCCAAAATCTATAGCACAATATTCATATACTTCATAATCTTTATTTTGTGTCAAACTTGTGTTGTCAGACCTCCAGATTTCTCTTCGTTATTTGTGTAAATCCACATACATACATACATGGCTAGTACATATCTATCATTTTCTGTTAGTCATAAAGCATACATAGATCCTGCTAACATGATGTTTAACCCTGCCACATTCTGTATTTATGTGCCTGTCACAAGTCAGGAGCCTGTAATTAAGTGGTTGGTGTTTGTTGATGTGTTACATATTTGTTTTTCATTTATTTTTTGTACAATAGTTAGGCAGTTAGTCTTCTAGTTTGAATTGTTTTACATTTGTGATTCCTTTTATAGCTGACTATGTGGTGTGGGATTTGCTCATTGTTGAAGGCTGTACAGTGACCTATACCGGTAGTTGTTAATTTCTGTGTCATTTAGTCTTTTGCAGAGAGAATCATACTTCATCTTCTTTTTTATATGTATAAATAAATAATACTTACACAGAAACACCATATCATTAAGTACTTACATTTATCCTTATTTGGTGCATCTGGAGGAGGAGGGGGAGGGGAAGCTGGAGGTTTTTCTGTAAAGGCAAATCCTGCACAAGCTGGATGAGAAGTAGCTGGATCTATGTCCAGAACAGGGTCAGCATCAGCCAAAACTTTTTCATGCATTTTCCCATAGAACACAGGATTGTGTTTGGATGGATCAAAATCAACATATTCTGTTCTTACTGACTGTTCATCATCATCTCGAAATGGTGGCCGTCTTGAATCAAAATCTAAATATTTCCATAAGTTAAGATTATGAATTAAGTTATAACAATATAGCCAATTGAAAATTAAAAGGACATACATTATTTGTAAATACCAATGAATTATGTGAATACATGCATATGTAAATGCATATATAGTTGGCTGATAATAAATTGTGCATCCATACCTGCCAACTGTCACTATTTGCGGGGGATTTCCCCCATGGAGGCTCCCAAATGGAAATTTTGAAACAGCAATTTTGTCCACAATTTTATACAAAACAATTAATTTTACAATGGCAAAAGGCTTGTAAAAGTATGAAGAAGCCAAAAAACAACATTAAAATATATTTGAAGGCCCCCTTGAAGGTTTTCTGGGACTGTGGCAGCCATTTTGCACGTAAAACCCCCATGGGCATTTTGAAAAGTTGGCAGGTATGTGCATCGGCTTTGCATATTCAAATAATATATATTATTTTCGTTCTGGAGACTGTAATTTCCTAGATTATTCCAGTAACATACCATAAAAATCAGTCTCGTTTGTATGAAATTTGAGTAAAATATATATTTATCAGTCAAGTATAAAATAGGAAGGAACGCAATTAATATTTCCTTGATGTACATTGTAACTTGTAAGATTTACACTACAATTAATCGCCAAAACGCAGAAGTAATCTGATGGCGTCAAATCTATAGAGAGATGGACCATTACGACAGTGTGGTCAAATACATAGGTATTTCCATTTTTATCAAAAGTGGACATAGAATAAAATAAACTATGTAAAATAAGACTAGCATAACGAATTGTTAGATAAATTTAATTTAGGATTTTCCCTTTCAACAAATTTTTTCAGTCAGTGAGATATAACAAAAACACATTTTTATATGCTTTGTACTCTATTTTTGACGTAATTTGCGTATCACCTTTGCATATTTCTGACCACAAATTTTTTTCTGGGACTTTCACGATGACAGCCATGTTGTTTACATTAATTTTCTACATATATATATAATGTAACGCCACTAAATAGTTCATAAAAAATATTGATAGATTTAAAAAAATCCTTGTCTTAGTTCCATATGATTACTCTAAATGTTTTTAATATAATACTTGTGTTTAGAATAAGTTTTTCTTTAGTTTTTAAATGGTCAAATTTTTATTTTCAATGTAAACGCGCAGTGATTTCGTTGCTAGACATTAAATTTGGTTTCTCTTGATTTATCTACCTAAATGGGTAAAAACCAGAAACTAATTTCAAATTCCACTCTGTGTGGTTCAAACGTTTATAATAACCTAGTTTTAACCTCTGTTTATATCCATTTATGGTACTTGAACAAAATAAAAGGTTAAAATTAAGCACGTTCCAGTGTCTATTTCCGCAGTGTAACTTATGATATAGTAAGTTATTAAAATGTTATTTCCATAAATCTTTTGCCATTTTTATACGACCGCTTGGTCGTATATTGGTATCACGTCGTCGTCGTCGTCGTCCGAAGACATTTGGTTTTAACTCTAACTTTAAAGTAAATAGAAATCTTTGAAATTTAAACATAAGGTTTATGACCATAAAATGAAGGTTGGGATTGATTTGTGGAGTTTTAGTACCAACAGTTTAGGAATAAGGAGTCAAAACAGGTCCCAAACAAGCATTTTTCTTTGTTTTTGCACAATAACTTAAGTAAAAGTTAATAGAAACCTATGAAATTTTAACACAAGGTTTATGACCACAAAAGGAATGTTTGGATTGATTTTGGGAGTTTTGGTCCCAACGAATTAGGGGCCAAAAGGGTCCAAAATTAAACTTTGTTTGATTTCATCAAAAAATCAATTATTGGGGTTCTTTGATATGCCAAATCGAACCGTGTATTCAGATTCTTAATTTTTGGTCCTGTTTTCAAATAGGTCTTCATTTAGGTCCAAAGGCTCCAAAATTAAACTTAGCTTTGATTTTAACAAAAATTGAATTCTTGGGGTTCTTGATATGTTGAATCTAAACATGTACTTAGATTTTTGATTATGGGCCCAGTTTTCAAGTTGGTCCAAATCGGGGTCCAAAATTATTATATTAAGTATTGTGCAATAGCAAGAAATAAACAAGAGATGCTGTACTGTGCATGGGGTACATTTGCAATTGAACTCTAGGAAGAAGAATAAAAATAAAAGTAAATCAGCGATGGTAATGTATCACAATCTTATCATGCTTATTAAAAATAAGTTCACTTTCACTTGCTCCTTGATTTTTTATATGTCGTACACACAGCGACATATAAAAAATCGAGGAGCAAGTGATGTGAACTTATTTTAATAAGATCCAATGTATCATAGTTTGTATTTGTTTATGCTTTATGTGGTATTCCTCCTTGTTTCCTGTTAACTCATGGCATTTTAGTCATACTACAATGAAAGGTAGACAACTTTCAAGTCAGCTGCAATAACCATATTATTCCAGCTCAATATTGTGTTAAATACTTGGGACTAAACATAGAAAAACTGATACAAAGTAAGATTATCAAAATCAGGTGTTTGCAAAGGCTATTCTGTACAATTTAATTCAAATCATCACTTTATGAAACTAACAGTACATATCAAAAACATACATAATGATACAAAAATAGAATAACTTAAAGTGTGGTGGACAATAATACAACAAAAATTGATCCAAAGTTCTCAAGGTAGAAAGCATGTGTTATATTGATTAAGGGAGATAATCACATAAAAAGTATCTTTGAAAAGCATGTAAAAATGTGCCCGAACACTGCATTATAATTGGTTTCTGAAACTTTTTATTCAAACCAATATAACAAAATAATTGATTTAACAAACAATAATACATAATATAATAATCAGAATCAAATGTACCATTATTATGCATTTTTGTTTTCTTTCAGAAAGAATCATGATTTAAAAGCTGCATGAAACCAAAATAAAAGCTGTGTGTGATCAAAATGTTAAAAAACCTAGTTGATGGATTCAAAGGTCTGGTTGAAGTAGCAGGAGCCAGCATCAATCCCTATACTGTTAACAGTGTCAAGCTTGAGAACTACAAAGAGTAAGCAATTAGTTGATTCATATATAGGATAGGGTTGTCTTTTCTTAACAACATAATGAGGTATTTGTTGACTTTTACACATGTGACATTTGTAGCTTTACTTTCAATATTTAATTTCTAATTTAGTACTTGACTAAGTACATATTCCTAAGTTTTTCATTTTTTGTAAACATCAAGATAAAGCAGTTATTGGTCATAGTTATTGTAATTTGTAACATACATTTCTATAAGAGAAGCCAGAAGCTCTACAAGGAATTAAATCTTAAGATAAGTATACATATTTTGTATGATATCAATTGAATTTATATGTAAAATAAGTCTTCTGTTGATAGTTTTATTTATTACTCTAACCAAATATTGTACAATATGTTTCAGTTATTCTAAGCGTGCTGAAGAAGGCCACCTGATACTGTATAAGAAATATAGCTCCTACGATTGTATTGTTGTCAGTACTACTACTCCTAGATCAGTATGGAGGTATTTATAGTTTTTACCTGCCCTTATAAGTCAGTCCCAGTCCTGAAGAAATATAGCTCCTATGATTGTATTGTTGTCAGTACTACTACTCCTAGATCAGTATGGAGGTATTTATAAAAGAGGGACGAAAGATACCAGAGGGGCAGTCAAACTCATAAATCGAAAATAAACTGACAACGCCATGGCTCCACATGTGGCACCCGTCGTGTTGCTTATGTGATAACAAATCCAGTAAATAGTCTAATTCGGTAGGTCACATTTATGAAGGGAAGGGGATTGTAGTTATGTAGTTAAGGAACATATCCGATATCATTTGTGAAACGGTTATTCCATAAAGGTCAACAAACTCATGATGGCGTCCGTAAAATTTACAAAGGGATGATTTCAACTTCACCATTTGGAACTCTTGGTTTAAAAGCTTCCTTGTGAGCAGCAACCCTCTTTCAAGAAAATCATGATAGGAAATGCAAGCACGGGAATATCGTATCATTTGGGAGATATATACCCCGTATGCAGGTGCTGCTGGAATGTTGCTACTTAGAAATGGAAAGTTCACAATTGGAAAGCTGAAATCATCTCTTTTGTCATAAAGTTTTGTTTTCAACCGACCCTCATTGTCAATTTCTAGATGTAAGAGGCCGACTTAAATGTATCTGTTGTATCCTTTATCTCTAGTTCGATGGGATAGATGAGCTCAACATAGTCACCAAATTTTGAATTATATAGTGAAAGAACATCATCTATATAGTAGAAAGTAGAGTTAAAGGATATTGCTAACGTCTTGTCCTTCTTCCTAAGAAGTTGCTGTATGAAGTCAGCCTCATAATAATAAAGAAACAATTCGGCAAGAAGAGGGGCACAATTTGTACCCATTGCAGACAGTCACAGTCATTAAAAATTCTGTGTATTCAACACTTTTGATTTTCCTCAGTAACACTAGTTCATCCTTTGTACTGGAATCTGTGTGTTTCATCAAGATGTGTTTTTGGTCTATATACTTAATTATATGAGCGCTTTTAAAGTTAAGCTTATTCTAATCACTAATCACTTAGTGTTACTTTACAACAGTTCTTCAGCCTTTGGAATCAACAAATATTATATTGCATTGACTATAGAACATGACAGTTAATTATGAAACTGGTAATTTGAAACATATATCAAAGAAATTCAAATGTGAATATTGATTTTAGCCATGAGCGTGCAAAGGTAAATTTAAGCATATCATTATTATTTTTGTATCTGTTAAAGATCATTTTGGACAGATTAAAAAAAAAGCTAGTGGTTTAAAATTGAAATTGACCTGGAAAATTATAAGAACATTACCTTAGATTTACCCAAGGTTCCTACCTAGACATGTAATTGCTTTGCTAAATAATGTAAGAGTTTGAGTTAATCAAAATTTACTAAGGATTAGAGCTCAGCTTATGATAACATTTCTTTTTTGGCAGCATATTTAGGTTAACCAATGACGGTGAAGCTTTTGCTCAGTTTGGTTTATTTGCATCTAAACTCAATGTTTTGATTGGTCAGAGCAGCTCCGTGTTTGTAGGTGACAATCTTCAGAAAATCACTGATGTGATTAAAGAACATTCATCATGGTCACCTATACATATAGCAGCATACCTAGGATTCTACGAATTCATTAGGCAGCCGGATATAATAAGGTATAAATAAATGTGGTAAATACATGTATTTCAGATTATAAATTCATTAGGCAGCCGGATATAATAAGGTATAAATAAATGTGGTAAATACATGTATTTCAGATTATAAATTCATTAGGCAGCCGGATATAATAAGGTATAAATAAATGTGGTAAATACATGTATTTTAGATTATAAATTCATTAGGCAGCCGGATATAATAAGGTATAAATAAATGTGGAAAATACATGTATTTCAGATTATAAATTCATTAGGCAGCCGGATATAATAAGGTATAAATAAATGTGGTAAATGCATGTATTTCAGATTATAAATTCATTAGGCAGCCGGATATAATTAGGCAGCCGGATATAATAAGGTATAAATAAATGTGGTAAATACATGTATTTCAGATTATAAATTCATTAGGCAGCCGGATATAATTAGGCAGCCGGATATAATAAGGTATAAATAAATGTGGTAAATACATGTATTTCAGATTATAAATTCATTAGGCAGCCGGATATAATAAGGTATAAATAAATGTGGTAAATACATATATTTCAGATTATAAATTCATTGTGGTAAATATATCCAACTATTATTTTGAATACTGATGTATTATTAGCATTAACAACAACCTAATATCACTTTGAATTGTTTGGCACACAGCATTTATGGTATTTTGATCATTTAGTGAAAAACATTTAAGTTATGCAATCTGCCAAAATTTGAAATCTTTATATTTGTAATATCTGGAAGACCTTACAGTTTATGAATTCACTGATTTTATGCAAAAAAAAACACATGATTTTGCAACACTCAATTGTTTTGTTGTCAAACAAGGTTTTTAACACACTTCATGCTTAAATCAATATACAATTATTGCAAAAATTATATTAATTTGCGGAAAATTTATTAATTTCTTACTCAAAATTTCAGAAAAATAAATGATAAGACGTCAACTTCTGAGGCCACACCTTTAATGACAGCAGTAATGGGTAAACAGTTCCAGTGCATAAAACAGTTATTACAATCTGGGGCAACTCTACATAGACAGGACAACAGTGGTGACAGTGCCTACCACTATGCCGTTAGATTTGAACCTAAGTGTATACCTGTAAGTCTAAATGGAAGTAGTTAAAACACTTATATAACTGTGGATTCTTTATTGTGGGTTACTGCTTTTGAAGTTATTTGTTGGTATATGTGAACCACAAGTTTAAGTGTTCAATTTGTTGGAAATATGTGCTTCAATAAATTCTTACTATTTTTGCCTTTTAATTTGTTGTAATGCCATGTGAAGAGATTAAAATTTGAGAGCACATTACTGTAAATTCAGAAATTATTGCATGCATTTATTACTGTGATTTTGTCATTATAGACTAAAATGCGATTTTGATTTTTGCAATATTGAGAAAAAACCTGTTTAATTCATATAGAAAAATTCAAAATGGGAGTTAAAATTTTTGCAATTATTACACTGTCGCATTTTCCGATAATAAAAACATCGCAATAATTACTTAATTAACAGTATATTTCACAATATCTGGACTATTGAATCACACATGCATAGAAATAATACAGGACACAATTATAATCCAAAAAGATTTTTCATGAGAAATATAATTGGTATTTATCATTATCGCTATTTTACCAAATTTTCCTTTCCTCTCTCAGCACAGTAGAGTGATATGAAAAAATATCGCTAGAAACTAAGGGCACATGTGCTGTTGTCAATGAAATTAAGGGCATACAATACAGGATTGATCCCATATTGACAGTTTGTTGACAATTTGCCTATCGGCTAATTTTTGCCTGATTAAATCAAATATGTAATAAAAAATATACCTTCATGTGCTATTTTTTTTTAGTAAAATGAGGTCGAAAATTTATATATTAGCTCAAAATTCGGATTTGTGGACGTATTTTTCCTTTTGATAGAAATACATAACTTTTTTGTTTTAAAAGATAAACACAAGCTACTTTTTGTTAAATTATTTGTAAATTCTGTTTTATAAAAATGTGGTTTTTTGTGCAATTTTGTTTTTTCAAATAACTCTCATTTATCAAATGTTCACAAATGTAAATAAAAACATAATTTTTAGCTGTATATTTATCGAATTAAAAAAAATTGCACTATTTCCGTTTTCATGAAAATCTGCACACATTATCGTCTTACGTAATCAAACCAAATGACATTTTAAAAAAGAGGGGTCCATGAACTCGTTTTCAAGTTAAATAAGTTTGAATGATAAAAATCAATTGAAAACTAAATGTTTTCCCAATCAGTCGAAGTTTGACGTCGTGAAAATAAAAATTAACATTAGCAACGTCATTACTTCCCCTGTAACTGTATCGTATGCCCTTAACCACGTCGTCATAGGTAAAACAGCAAAAAACAGATTATCATTGGTCATCTAAATTAGTTTACTTTTCTCACTTTTGCAGTACCAGCTAAAGTGAGATAACTAATCTGTTTGAGATGACCAACGATAATCTATAAATATTTGTAAACCATTTTATACAATATTTTTATTTGATTTTTGTTATAGATCCTTTCCCAGTTTGATAATGATGGTGTTAAAGACTTCTACAATAACAAGGGACAAACAGCACTATACTTGGCATGTGAAAAGGGCTTGCCTGATGCTGTCGAGGAACTTCTTAAGGCAGGGGTTAGGCCAGATATATCAGCTTGTGACATGTTGCCTATACATGTAGCTATGAAAACAAATAACATTAGGTAGTAAATTTGAATATGGTCTTTACATGTAACTTTTGCTTATAAATGAATCCATTTGATTGGTTTTAATCTTGCATATGAATGAAATATCAAGGTACAATGTACATACATATTACTTTTCTTGCAAATTGTTCATAGTTCATAACAATTTAAACATAATCTCCATATTTTGACTTTCAACTAGAACATGTATAACCAAATTTTGTATGGATGTCGTTTATGATGAGACTTTTCTTTTTGTATAGAAATTTAGAGCTTATATGTGAGAAGCATGTGGACCAATTATTTGCTAAAGATCATAAATATGGAGGGACACCTGCTCATTGGGTGAGAAAGAGAGAGGTAAGTAACATATATCTACCTTAATTCATGCAATTGGTACATGATGACTGATCATAGGCTTGAATTACTTAAGCAGTTCAAGAGTTAGGCCACTGAAATGGTACAAAATAAAAAAGCTAATTTCAAAACTAATATCTTTTGATGGAATTCAATGTATTTTATATATGCTATCAAAAATTTTGTAGTTCATAAAGTACTACATATGCATCATGTGTCTTGTCACTCTTTTAGCAGATTGAATACGAGGGGTGAATTGTAATTTGCACTAAATTTTTTCTTACATTGTGAAGTGGTCTCATACTTTTCAAAACCATAGATAATCTATAACCATGCCTGAATCTGAATCTTTAGGAAATATATAATTTGTAGGTTGCAGAAAGGTTGCTTAAACTAGGATGTGATGTGAACTTTATTAGTGACACAGGACATACTCCTTTACATGTAATGTTGAAAAAAGATAGGAGAGATTGTATCATGGAACTATTGGTCCATGGGGCTGACACAAGAGCTGGAGATGTGTATGGGAATACACCATTACATGTAGCTATTCAGGTAATGAATCATAGATACAGATGAGTAGACTAGACAAAAAGCTGGAGATTTGTATGGGATTACATCATTACACTGGAGCGTTGAACTGATTCAAATCCTTGGTTAATGAATATGGATACAAATGTTTAGGCATTATAGAGTGAATAGTGAGTTGACCTGATTCACAGGCTCGATATAGTAATTGATATCTACATAAAAACAGGTTGATCATGTCGTACATATAGCAGTTAAGGAAATGACCCAAGGTGAGAACATAATTTATAACTTTAATGTAATTGATCTTTTAACTAGCATTCATTAATCGTGAGTACTCCTAGATTAGCATGTTGTGGCTTTTTGTAATTATTTATTTTGTCATTTGTACTGATTTGACAAGTCAGGCCCTTTCCAACTGATTTTTACTGTTTGTTCTTATTTCCAGATTTTGGTGATTGTTCAGGGCAAGGGTTGAACCCTCACAAATATGTATAACATTCTTTACCTGACTGTTGCAAGCCAGACTAATCCTGTAATCTATTGGTTGTCCTTGTCCTATGTGCTGTCACATTTACTTTTCATGCATTGTTGTATTATATATCAGGCTGTTAGTTTTATCTCTTGATTTAATTCATATTTTTAATACCGTAATCTTTTACACCTTATATTACCAGATGGTATGGGTTTTACTAAACAGTGATCTGTAACGGTTTGCATCTTTGTTAATTTGCCAGTATAGAATTTTTCTCATTGGTAAGCATACCACATCTTATTTTATTTATTTGGGTTTACTGGGTATGACTGATACAAAAAATTGCTTTTAAAAGGCCTGGTCTTTTTAAACTGTAAGATATTTTTATGGGATTCATTTGAATGGGGATGGTGTCTTGAATTAGCACATACATCAGTATCTATAAAAGTTCATTTAGATGTGAACTATTTGGTATAGACTGCTTAAATACTATAAATACTATGATTGTATGTAATGGTCATATTTACATTGAACCATTCAGATTTAGTAAATCTTTTATCAACTTTTGTGGCTGATAGTTAATTTAATGGTATATGTTTGTTCTTGCAGAATGATGATGTAGAATTTGTTCGGCTGTTTATAGTGTTTGGAGCTGATGTCAACATGAAAAACAAGGCAGGCCATACACCAAGACATTTAGCTTCTACTTCAAAAGAAAAGAATAAGTAAGCTATCAGTAATACAGAAACAAATGATATGGTGCATTCCCTTAGAATCCACGTTTTTAAAATGTTTATCTTATTCACATCAAGCAGATAAATTGTTGGTCAAGAATTCAAAGTTGCATTCAAATGATTTATGTGTAATTTTCAGGAGCACTCTTTTTAATTAAAGTAATGGTTTTTTTTACTGAAAACCAGTAAAAAAATCTTATTGATTCTTGGAAATGACAAATATGGATGGAATTGATATTGTTAAGTATTATTTAAAACACATGGGCTATGGACAAAGAATGAGTTGAAAGATCAATCTGACTGTATTAAAGATCAGGTTCACCTTCCAGTTATTTGATATAATCTATATGGTGTGCAGGAATAAGATAAAATAATATTAAAACAAATACTTAGTATCTAAAGATAAAACATGAAACTCTTCATACTTAAAACATATAGTAAATCTTCCATATTTTTGTACAATTTTGATGGAGATTTTTTAATTAATAATTGTTTTATTGTCTTGCTTTCAAAGTAGTCTCAGAATGCAAAAACAAAGGGAAGCTAATCCAGTGGCATTGTCATAAACAATTTGTATAAACTTTATATTTCAGGAGTAGAAGATGGTAATGTGTAATGGGCAATCAATGGATCTGTACCTGAATTAATCAGGATTTCAAGTGTTAAACTCAATTTTGTACCACAGCCAGTTGTCCTATTTAAATCAATTAATACACTCTTAAATACATTCACAATGCAAAGTTTTCACCCAACACAATGCACATAAATCAAAAAGCAAGGTGAAGAACTTCATTCACAATGCATTGTCACGTACTTAGTGTAGTGACTTATAGGTTTCGTACCAGAGTTTACCCCTGGATATTGGAGGATGCACCGTTTCCTATATATCTATCTTTAACTTGTTAACTTGGTCTCTGTCACCAATAGCAATGTGTGGGTCTTTGCACATACCTTATGTGTCCAGCAGCAATCAGTGCTAACCTGTGCACTATCCAAAACTTTGCTGTATTCTACCTATGCGCTGCTATTCCAGTGCACAGCTATCCTGTTCTGCCTGTGCACCGTTTAACCAGTACACTCTCTGGTTTATCTATTTAATCTTTTATAAAGTGTAAATAATTACCTTTTCGCTTCTTCTAGACGTCTTGACTATTCATTAATAATTAATTAATAGAGCTAATGTGTAATAAAATTCATTTCTGGATAGCTGAAGATTAAAATAGCCGTTAAAGTGGGTTTATAGGAACACCAAGATTATGTAATGTATGAAATATGGGCGGTTTTCTTTATGGCAGTCTGTATTTTCATATCCATACCAAAAATTGGTCCGTCAATTATTGTTATTTTTTTCCCAATTTTTTGTTGCACAAACTTTGGCAAAGGCACTTATTTTTTAGATATTTAAAAGTAATAGAGTAAAAGGTCAATTTGTTTGGTGTATGAAAGGATTATAAGGTGTACATGTCTGTAAGGGTGCATTTGACCTTGATTAGGTCATTTTCTCAGATACTATATGCAGTAGGTAAACTATATTGGGCTAATGTAATATTTGTAAATTGTACTTGTTTATCTTAAAAGGTTCATCTGACCTCACAGTTCTTTAGTCAATGTTAATTTTTTTAGTTAATATGTCAACTTCTCATATAATATAACCAAAAAGTCAACTATAGTTGGCATATGTATTGAATGCAAGGCGTACATGGGTATCTGGCTGGATTCATTTGGAAATATAACTTAAATATAACAGATTATACCTGCTAAAAAGATTAAAACGATACTAACCTTGCAAAGGTCTTATCCTTTTTTATAATAGTTATATATTACCAATAATTGATTATTGTTGCACCATATGGGGTTTTACCGCAAATTGCAACATTGAGCGGATTCATGAATTACAAAAGCGCACAGCAAGATTAATTTTGAATAAGCCTTTTGATTATCCATCAATATCAATGTTTAAAGAACTTAATTGGATGACCATTTTTACTCGGATAAAATATTTTCAAGCCATTTTAATGTTTAAATGTATGAATGGACTAGCGCCAGATTATCTTAGAAGTAAATTTACTGCATGCAGTGATCTATATAGCTATTCTCTTAGGTCAACAACATCTGGACATCTGCATATACCAAGGCCAAAGTCTGAATATTTCAAAAAGACTTTTCAATATTCTGGTCTAATCATTTGGAATAATTTGCCAAATGATTTAAAGGATTTAAGACATATAAAAAGCTTTAAGATGAAATGTGCTAATCTCTTTATCATAAAACAAAATGAGTAGACAAACATTTTTTAGGACATTCTTGCCATGCTACTTCTACAGTCTGCTTTCATGCTTGTGTATATATATATATTTGTAATTGTGTACATATCATTTGATTATTGTTCTATATGCATTGATTGTTATATGAATTATTTATTTAAATGTGTGAAGGCCTTGTGTGAGATTAACATTTGTATGTTAAATGAGTTACCTTCGTTAAATAAAGAATTTATTATTATTATTATTATGTGATACCCTTAGAAAACCTGTTTTCCTGAAGACTTTCGATTGTTGTGTAAAAGCAGTTACAGAATGATTTATCTAACATTTAGAAGGGGCATTAAGTAAAGACCTACCCTTTAATCATATATTTTCGTTTTTGGCATATCAATAGATCTCCTACCCCTGCCATTTGAGAGTTTCCAAAATTTTGTATTTTAGATTTCTACCTCTAAGCCATACATTTTATTGTTACTTATATCAAGATGAAGTCCCCAGAGGTCATCCATAACCCCCTGCCATTTAGCACTGGTCAAAACCTTGAAATTGGTTGAGACTTTCACCTCTGAACTATAACTATGTTTTTTCTTGTTTTTCATATTAAGGTTTCTCTGGCCTGTTCGAAGTTTGTATCAGAAGAGCTGTATTTGTTTGTTATTTTAATCTTAATAGAGAGTGAATCAAATTGGTCGAAAAAAAAATAGAGGGCCCTGGACCATTTAAGCTCAAAATATTACTTTTAAAGAGGTATGTAAAAGGGACCGTTTTTCAATGAAATGATAGGGAAAATAAAGGTGTTGACATATTTTTATCGGAATATCAAAAAAACATTCTTTGACACTTAGTCCACAACTGTGATATAAAAAGCTGAAATATTGCTTCAAACAATGAGCAAATAAAAAACATAGGTCACCGATAAGGAAAAAAAAATATTTGGCCATATACCCAAAATTTTGGCGGGAAAATGGTGAAATGTCATTTTGAGTCTTTTACAGATACACATAATAACGATAATAATTTGTTATTGACAAAAGTACAATAATATAACATTTTTAATCAATCAAAATATTTAAAAAAATAATAGTGAATTTACAACACAAACTTTTCGTGTGCATGGTAATTCATGCGTGAAATTATGCGCAGTCGAATAGTCACGAGCCACCTTAAAGTTACAGTTCCCACAGGTCATCCATATCCCTATCATTGAAGAATATTCAAATGTGTAGCAAGTTGTTAAGATTCCTATCCCTAAATTATATTTAAACATAAAAATATATTTTCTTGTTGGACATGTACATGTGAAAATGAATTGAATGATAAAAGGAGTCCCCATGGGTATATATGGTAATGGCTACTTCGTAACAGCATCCTTTAATATACAATCTGTACTATATAAGCATCTTTTTGAGGTACTTTCTTGAGATGAGAACTATATACTTTATTTCAGGGACACAATACTATACATGTTACACATATGTGGTGCCAAACGATGTGGTCACACAACTAAAGGTTGCTGTAAAGGTTGTGTAATGGAAGGCAACTATGACGGCACTGTTGATGATGCAATGAAAACTGTTTTGACTATTGACAGGGAAGGTAAGTTCACAAACTCATTGAATTGGATTGGATGAAACAGGTCTTCTGATTGGCCTACGTTGTTATGTTTATCACCTCATAGACATAATTTTGTCATGTGACCCTGACGTCATTAACGTTTTTTCATGGTTTACTCCGGTTTAAAATGGAATTTAGAATTAAATTATAAGAAATAACTATAATTTTATTTCTGTCTATGAACGTGGGTTATTTAAAGTGTGCACCACATTTTTTATGTTATTTCGAAAATTAAATTATTGTTATATATATCTATCATTTTGTTTTATTTAAACTTTCTCTACAAAAGGTACATTTTCAACAAATATTGAGTAAACATATATGATTTTTTACTTCTTAGACATTTATTAGAAATATTGCAATAGAAATTAAGATTCATAGATATCTAATACATGTAGTAACATTTTTAAACAAAGAAAAATAAATCATGGTAGAAAGAAATTTATATGGATAAATGTTTTGTAGCTATTGTAGACTGTTAATATTGTGTACACATGTTTTGTAGCTATTGTAGACTGTTAATATTTTGTACAAATGTTTTGTAGCTATTGTAGACTGTTAATATTTTGTACAAATGTTTTGTAGCTATTGTAGACTGTTAATATTGTGTACACATGTTTTGCAGCTATTGTAGACTGTTAATATTTTGTTCGCATGTTTTGTAGCTATTGTAGATGAAATGATGTCATCATTTAGAGATCCTGACCAAGATGATGACACCACAAGTAGTTTAGATAAACACAGGGTAGGTTTAAGACACCACAAGTATTTTAGATAAACACAGGACAGGTTTAAGACACTACAAGTAGTTAATATGAACACAGGGTAGGTTTTTAGCCACCAGATTTAGTTAAGATAAACACAGGGTAGGTTTAAGACACCACACATAGTTTAGATAAACACAGGATAGTTTGAAGACACTTTTTTGTAGGCTATAATGGGTGGTCTTTGAAAGAGCTGTTTAGCAGTTTCGTCTTTTTCAATAATGTGCCAGTGCTTTCGTATGGTTTTGCCTAGTTGTTTAACCATGGGATTGTATTTAGTTATGAAGCATAGGGGAATATTTTCCCGTGATTTGTTTCTATATTTTTATGTGCTAGCTCTGCTTCTATTGAGTGCTTTAAATATCAAAGGATCTATTTCTTGTTTTTTGTATCCTCTTTACTTTTGAAGAGCAAAATTTGAGAGTCTAAGTCCTCTATATTACTTGAGGATCTGATAAAGCGAATTGTTTCACCAATTATAAAACCATTAAATACAGATGATCTGTCCAAGTATTGGAAATTATCAGTTGTTTTTCGATATAGTTTCAAGTCCAGGATATTTTGTTCAAGGAATCTTTTTCTCTTGAAAACTGAAATATCTAAAAATTGTATGCTAGTTTTTGATATGGCATATGTAAATTTTATAAGAGGATGTATGCTATTTGCGATTCCGAAGAGTTCAAGGAGATTAATTTATTAATAAATTATCAAATAAGATAAATCCATCATCCCTATAAATTGATAAGTGTGCGATTTCATTTGCATGTCTAAATCTGTTTAAAATATCGGTTATTATTTCAAACATTCGTAGATCTGCTAGACTAGGAGACATTGGTGCCCCTTGAGGTACACCAATTGTTTGTCGATATATTTTGCTGTTAAATTCAAATTCATTATTTTCTAGTGATATTTTCAAAAGTTCTAGAAAATCATCTTTTGGCGGTAATGGAATTTTGTAGTGGCAGGATTCAATTTTTGGCCAAGCTCTATTATTGCGAACCCAATTGAACCTTTCCATAGATTCACCTGATAGTTACCTGTCCATTTAAACTTTTGGCAATTCTATTGTCCCATCTAACAAATACAACAGGTATTGTTCTCTGTATAGTTTATTCACTCAGACCTTTAAATTTCTTCTAAGGGAAATCTATCACTCATTGATTAATCTACCTGAGTAAAAAAATTAACTGCTAAACTAGATGGAAATAACATGTTTACTATTTATAAAAAACTGTATATGAGTTTGAATGTATTATATTTTCAATCTGTTGAATGTAAACACTGATTCAAACATTAATAAAAGTTGATTTCTGAAAAAAATCAACATTATTTCTATTTTGAAAAAAAAATTGATAAAAAAACCCTAAAAATGTTGATGTTTATATATTAAGGCCTTCTTAAAAGTATTCTATAACTAAACAAAAACTAAAAGATGCAAATTTTCATACGAACAATACTTTTTTATATGCCCGTCAAAATTTTGACGGGACGTATTATGGTATACAAATGTCCGGTGTCTGTCCGTCTGTCTGTCTGTCTGTCTGTCTGTCTGTCTGTCTGTCTGTCTGTCCGTCTGTCCGTCTGTCTGTCCGGCGTAAAAATGTCGCACCGTAACTTGAGAACGACTTATCCAAATTTCATGAAACTTAACATAGTTGTTTCTTATGATGGTCAAATGATCTGTATACTTTTTGGTGAAAATAAGATTAAAACTTTTTGAGTTACGGCACTTTGTAACTAAAACAGGGGTGTGTTTTTTTCACATGTCGCACCGTATCTCAAAAACGATTCTTGATTATGGCTTAAAACTTTAAACACTTCTTAGTTATATTAATTTTAATATCTGTATACTTTTTGGTGATGATTCAAAATTTTATTTTTGAGTTATTGAGTATTTTGTAAAAAAGGTGGAGGGGTTTTTTACATGTCGCTCCATATCTCATAAACAATTTATGATTATTGCTTAAAACTTTACACATGTCTTTGTTTAATTAATCTAAAGATCTGTATACTTTTTGGTGATGATTCAAAATTTTATTTTTGAGTTATTGAGTATTTTGTAAAAAATGGGGAGGTTTTTTTTTACATGTTGTGCCGTATCTCAAAAACAATTTATGATTATTGCTTAAAACTTTACACACTTTTTTGTTATATTAATCTAAAGATCTGTATACTTTTTGTTGATGATTCAAAACTTTATTATGGAGTTATTGAGTATTTTGTTAAACAGGGGAGGTTTTTTTTTTACATGTAACGCCGTATCTCAAAAATAATTTATGATTATTGCTTAAAATTTTACACACTTCTTTGTTATATTAATCTAAAGATCTGTATACTTTTTGGTTTTGATTCAAAATTTTATTTTAGTGATATTTAGTTTTTCGAAAAAAAAACAGGGTTGGGGGTTTCACATGTCCCGCCGTGTCTCAAAAACCATATATGGTTATTGCTTAAAACTTTCTCAGGAACTATTTATGATTATTGCATAAAACTTCCACACAAGAAGTCGGGCGTATCATGCGCTCATGGCGCAGTTGTTTATTTTCAAAAACAAACTTTTTATGATTAAATTATTATTTATTTTGAGCAGATTGAAAAAAATATTTAATATATTTTAATAAACATCAAATCACATGCTTTTTTTTTTTATGTGAAACATGTAATTTCCATCAATTTAGCAGATAAATTTTTTTCTCTGGTAGATTAATCAATGAGTGATAGATTTCTCTTAGAAAAAATTTAAAGGTCTGAGTGAATAAACTATACAGAGAACAATACCTGTTGTATTTGTTAGATGGGACAATAGAACTGCCAAAAGTTTAAATGGACAGGTAGTTATCAGGTGAATCTATGGAAAGGTTCAATTGGGTACGCAATAACTGCTTCTATTATTTCAGTGTGATAAAGGTTAGTGTACATGCTACTTATGTCAAAAGTAGCAAGTAAAGATTCATCAGGAACTTTAATTTTTTCTATTTTGTTTATAAATGAGGTACTATCCTGTGTATATGTTGTAAGTTTGCTGACAACTGGTTTTAAGAAATAGTCAATAGATGTCCGATTCTTTCAAGTGGACTATTGCAAAGTGATATAATAGGTCTGCCAGGAATTTCAGCTGTTTTTAAAAGTTCTTTGTTGGCGTCGATATTTTCTTTCAATTTAATGTCCATTTTATGAATTTTAGGCAGTAAGTATAGTCTACCTGTTTGTTTTTCCTTTTTTGAATTCAGATAGTTTCGTGTTGTGTCATCAATATATCCCTTTAGGTGCAATTCATTTATTTTATTTTCAATTGTTTTTGATATACCCAAGGTGTTAGCTTCTGACAGTTGTGTATAATGTATGTTGTCATTGATCTGTTTCATTGCTTGATTTATGTACGTTTGTTTGTCTAGAATTACTGTTGATGCATTCTGGTCAGCTTTCTTAATTACGATATCTTTATTCGAGCGTAGAGATTTTAATCCTTGCCTTTCTGTTCTGTCCTTGAATGGTTTTAATTTTATTTTGTCTAATTCAGTCTTAGATGCAAAGATGTAATTTTCAATGGCATTGTTTACAAAAGTTGGTTTATATCCAGATTTCATCAAGAATGGATGCGTCCTAATTTTTGTCGAGCCTGCAACTTTTGTTGCAGAAAGCTCGACATAGGGATAGTGATCCGGCGGCGGCGGCTACGGCGGCTACGGCGGCGGTGTTAGCTAACTTCTTAAAAGCTTTATATTTTAGAAGGTGGAAGACCTGGATGCTTCATACTTTGTATATAGATGCCTCATGTTACGAAGTTTCCGTCAGTCACATGTCCAATGTCCTTGACCTCATTTTCATGGTTCAGTGACCACTTGAAAAAAAAGTTCAGATTTTTTGTAATGTTGAATTCTCTCTTATTATAAGTAATAGGATAACAATATTTGATATGTGCGTACCTTGAAAGGTCCTCATGTCTGTCAGACAGTTTTCACTTGACCTCGACCTCATTTCATGGATCAGTGAACAAGGTTAAGTTTTGGTGGTCAAGTCCATATCTCAGATACTACAAGCAATAGGGCTAGTATATTCGGTGTATGGAAGGACTGTAAGGTGTACATGTCCAACTGGCAGGTGTCATCTGACCTTGACCTCATTTTCATGGTTCAGTGGTTATAGTTAAATTTTTGTGTTTTGGTCTGTTTTTCTCGTACTATATGCAATAGGTCTACTATATTTGTTGTATAGAATGATTGTAAGGTGTACCTATCTAGCGGGCAGATGTCATGTGACCTTGACCTCATTTTCATGGTTCAGTGGTCAAAGTTAAGTTTTTGAGTTTTGGTCTTTTTGTCTAATACTATATGCCATAGGTTATCTATATTTGGTGTATGGAAATATTTTATGATCTTTATGTCAGTCACGCAGGTTTTATTTGACCGTGACCTCATTTTCACGGTTCATTGCACAGTGTTAAGATTTTGTGTTTTGGTCTATTTTTCTTAAACTATAAGTAATAGGTCAACTATATATGTTGTATAGAAGCATTGTTAGCTGTACATGTCTGCCTGGCATGGTTCATCTGACCTTGACCTTATTTTCAAGGTTCATTAATCATTAGTCTTTGTTTAGTTAATGTTAAGTTTATGTGACAGTTGTATTAAAGCTTAGCTTTATACTTAGGACTATCAACATAATATCAATGATTAGTATAGAAGGCGAGACATTTCAGCGTGTGCACTCTTGTTTTAACTCCTGTGTCAAAATGGAACTTGCATCTCCTTTTGCGTGCAAGTTCATCAAAATCCCTCATAAGTTTTTGTTTTATGTATTTGTCTGTAGGTGTAGGTACAAATTTTAATCCCTTAGATAAAATAAGGAGTTCAGCATCACTAAAGTCTTTGCAGGAAAGTATGTCAACAAATTTCCGAGCTTCTTCAAACTTTTTTTATATATTGGTTTTTCCTTTTTTCTCTAGTTTTGTTTTTGAAATATATGCTTCGGCTTTTCATTTTTTTTAAAACGTTGTTTCCTTTTTGTTTGTATATTACAATGTCTATTTCCTTTAACCATTATAGATAGCAAGGGTAATGACCTTTGCCGTGTGTTTCCCCTTTGTATGCAAGTGTGTATAATTTAATCGATGACTTAATTATACAGATTTTAATGATTATTTTCTATTGGAGAAAATATCATACAAAATCGCATTTAAATGATTATTTTCTATTGGAGAAAATATCATACAAAATCGCATTTAAATGATTATTTTCTATTGGAGAAAATATCATACAAAATCGCATTTAAATGATTATTTTCTATTGGAGAAAATATCATACAAAATCGCATTTAAATGATTATTTTCTATTGGAGAAAATATCATACAAAATCGCATTTAAATGATTATTTTCTATTGGAGAAAATATCATACAAAATCGCATTTAAATGAATATTTTCTATTGCAGAAAATATCATGTAGATATGAATATTTCCTATTGGAGGAAAGATCATGTGAAATCAATGGTTTCGTTTGAAGAAATAAAATTGTTTTAACGCTATAATCCGATGTGTGTGGTTAGAAAACTTAAAACCCTGATGAGGAATACCTTGGCATAAGCCTAAACCGAAACACCAGGTGTATCAAATGATAATAGACTAGACATGTGATTATAATCATTTAATGCTATTCTATGACGAGATTCAATCAATCAAACATTCATATGTACCAATACGGATCAATTAAGCCTCTGCATGGCTCATTGGATTGGTTCAGGACACGTCTTATATTTAAAAATGCCATGAATTAGTACACAATACGCCTACTTTTCCATTTTAAATAAATTGCTTCCATTTGTAGGTATTGTGTCTAGATGGAGGAGGAATAAGGGGTGTAATATTAATACAGCTATTAATAGCTATTGAGGATGCCGCAGGGATTCCTATAAAGGAATGTTTTGATTGGATATCAGGAACAAGTACTGGTGCTTTACTGGCTTTAGGGATAGCAACAGGTTTGTGTAGTAATTTATATATCACCCGATATAACATGTATTTCTAAAATGTTTGCCCTCTACAAACAAAATTAGTAGGAATAAAGATGATATTTGTCTTTACACGAAACCTAACAGGTACTTGCTATTCTTATATCTGTTACGAAATCAGCTGTAATAGGTGTAATGACAGCTTGATGTTTTCTTTTTCAGTTGTTTAAAAGGAATTTTTGTTAAACTGTTAATTTATTTGTTATTGAGGACTTGTGATTATATATCATATTTCTTATTCATAGGTTTTTGGGACCTATTGTGTCATGCTATAAATATTTTCATTTTCACACAGCCCATGGTCATGTTCTGGGACAATAGGGCCCTAAAAATGACAATGGGCTGTATGAATATGGAAATATTCCAAGCTTGACACAAAAGGTCCGAAAACATGACCATGGGCTGTATGAATATGGACATATTGCAAGGTTGACACAAAAGGTCTGAAAACATGACTATGGGCTGTATGAATATGGAAATAAGGCAAGCTTGACACAATAGGTCCAAAAACATGACCATGGGATGTGTGAATATAGAAAGAAGGCAAGCTTGACAAAGGTGTCAAGCTTGACATAATACCATATTCACACAGCCCATGGTCATGTTTTTGGACCTATTGTGTCAAGATTAGAATCATAATGTTGAACTGTGACATCAAACACATGCTACTTTCATAATTATAAAAAAAACAATAGCCCATTTTATACAAAGCAAAAGCAGCACTTCACATTATTATTTTTTTCTATTTTCTTTTTCAACCTCTTAGAAATACATATACTTGATTTACATTCAGGTAAACCACTGCCTTACATGAAAGGGTTATATGTCAGACTAAAGGATGAAGTATTTAAAGGTTCCAGACCGTATCCTGCTGAAGCCTTTGAGGAAATGTTGAAGCAAGAACTGGGAGAAACTAAAGTTATGACAGATATTAAAGGACCAAAGTAAATTTATAATATGCTAAGCCACGTTACCCCATGAATTCTGTAGGAGTTCTACATCTATTTTTATTCGTTTTCTTAAGCATAATGTATTCTCTGTTCGAATGGATCAGCATCTTTCTTTTTATTTGAACAGAGAATACAGAGAATATGCATGTATTTTTTTTTCAGACTAAATACATATGGATAAACCAACCAATTAAACAGCCTATCTCATATATTTCTGGCATTGGACAGGTCTGAGTACTCACACGAAACTTATCACTTTATTCAAATCATGGTCAGTTGCAGGAAACACATGTTTAAATTTGTAGTAAAGGTAAAAAGCAGTTTTTATATGTTAAAACAGAAAAAGCAGAAAGGCTAAAGTTTGCTTTCTTGTATCCAATGAAAGTTTTATAATAAAAAATCAAAACATTTTCCAACATTATATTCTTACAGGGTGCTAGTGACTGGAGTTTTAGCAGACAGACATCCTTCACAGTTTCATTTCTTCAGATCGTACCATCCTACTCTTCAGACATATGAAGATGACACACATCCTAAAGGAGTACTGAGACCACCACCTCCTCATGGTAAGAACAAATACTTACAGAGATAATGTAAGACCACACACCCTCATGGTAAGAACAAATACTTACCCAGATAAGGTAAGACCACACACCCTCATGGTCGGAACAAGTACATCTTTGGAACAGAATTTGACAGTGGTGTTTGATAACACAAGCAAATGTTAGACTCTTATTTTTAATATTAATCAAAATGATTGTTAAAAGTTTCGCATAGCAAAACTAAAACAGAAACATTCTAAATATGGAAAAGATAGTGGGAATAAAATCTCCTTCAGTTCCCATTGGATAAATACACAAGCTGTTGTTTTCTGTTGTGTTCCTTCAGTGGGACTTTCTCCTTGAAAAAAGAAATCATTCATTGATTGATTTGGCTGTACAAAAAAATAAAATCTCTAGAAATGAAAATACATGTGAATTTCATTGGTTGATGTCAAAATTATAAGAACAGACTGTAGAACAGCGTATTGTCACGTTGTTGTACGCAAAGCAAGAACAGATGAGCTGTGTACAAATCCAATTGAAAATGTAGAAAAATCCACACTTATTGCATATAAATTAAAATGTTTTTATTGTTTAAATTATCATATTGTCTTGGGGTGTGAATTATTTGAATTTCCACTTAGATTTATGCTATGTTTTAGTATTCAGACTCTTTCTGCATTGTTTCAAATTGCATTCATGAATTGCATGCTAAGTATTGATATACTTTTTTTTGGTACTGGTAATGGCAATTCTAATGCAATTGTTTTGTATCAATGGTGATATCTGATTGGATGACAGTAAGCGTAAAACTCTCCATCTCCTTGTCTGTCACTAAAGAAGCCGACATTTTGTATTGCAGAATGTATAGACATGTATTTTCTACAATAATATTATAAGCAAAAAATTCACTTGTTGCAACTAGAAATCTTCTTTTTTAAATTTTATTACATTCTTAAGCGGCCAAGAGGCCAGAAAATGCCGGTTTTTACGTTTGATGCCGGAATGCATACTTATGCATCACCAAGTTTAGGGGCCAAAGAATATAACATCTTTTCGCAGAATTTTGGTTAATGAAAATTTTACACTGACATAATATTTGAAATTAAATAATGTACTTGTTTTGCATTAGAATAGAGATAACTGTAGTTTAATTGAAGCTTTTCAGATGTCCATCGGTAGTTTTATTGTCGCAAATCCCCTACACGTCGACAGGTAAACTAGATTTGCTACAGTTATCTCTTAAATACCTATAAACTGAATCACATCATGGAAGTATTATATTGACAGGAACTACTACGACCCGACTTCAAACTTTTCATCTGTGATGCCGCGCGCAATTTAATGACATGTTAATTAGCTTGAAACATGGCACGTTATTTACACACCAGCGTGTGGTGCCCTACGATATTGTCATTCTCGGTTGCTTTCGGGATTACGGAAATAAACGAAGAAATCGAAAGTTGTGATAAAGTCTTAGGAAACAGCAATCGGCAAACCTCGGCAGATTCCGTTACCTTGCATTGCCGATTGAGTGATTGACGGATTAATGCGAGTCATCATTAATTCTATAGAAAAACACATTGACGATGGAAATTTGTACCAAATTTATTGAATAAATGCCCCATTTTTATTGATTTATTTTTCGGTAGAAATTGGACTATATGTATATATATATCGCAAGTTGTGATTATATAATAACTACTGTTTACTCCACTGAGTGGCACACATTTCCTGCATTTTTAAGACTATTGTAAATGATCGTTCTGATAAAATCAAAAGATCAAAGAGATTTTAGACAAATGTAGGAATTATTAAGCTCTAAATCCAGGGTAAGATCATTGGTTGGTATATAGGAATGTTCAGCTGAACCCAATGTGTTGACATTTTTTTTAGTACTGCGACTCAAGGATTTGTATAGTGACATTATACAAATTCTTGTGCGACTGTTCAATAATATTTACCAGTATCATTTGGACGGTTTCATTTGGTCGGATAGTGATAAAATATTTTAGAGGACAAAAATATATTACATAATTAGCTATATAACGTAGTTAGATCTCTGTTTTCTTCTGCTGTATTTTGTTGATTGGTACTTGCTCGATTAATTTTCGTATTATAAACTGGAAATTTCTACTTTCCAGGATTATCCAGTAACTTAACCATATATATCACTCTAAACTTCATAGTTTTAATATTTATCAAATATATTTATTGTTAACCGGCGGTAACCGGAACACACCTTAATCGCGATTTAAACTTCACCCACAAACTAATAAAATAATGTCACTCACTATTTCAAATGGTTGTAGAATAATTAATTCTGGGCCAATTTTCATTTTTTATGCATCAGTCGATTTGTTTAAATAAGTTGTTCACGAATAAAGGTCTACCAACGCGATTGAAATAAGTAAAGGTGTTTTCCGACAAGTGATATTGTTAAGCTGTCTCGATTAAAACCATGTGATTGATAAGAAGTATCTCTGGTCAATTTATGACCGCGGCATCGCAGATAGTCACAAAAGAAATTAACGAAAGCGTACTAATTAGACAGTTTCCATATCTTTTCTACAGGGCTACCCGGGTTATAAATAAATGCTAATTTATCGTTGTAGTTCCTGTCAATATAATACTTCCATGATCACATGAAGTTAACATCACATGTTGATAAAATGGTTATATTTTTCAGAGCAGTTAGTATGGGAGGCAGCCAGATCTAGTGGTGCAGCTCCAACCTACTTCAAGAGTGCAAGAGCATTTGTAGATGGTGGTATGATAGCAAATAATCCAACACTGGACACACTTACAGAGATCCATGAGTATAACTTTGGTCTCAAACTAAGAGTAAGTTATCAAATAATCCAACACTTGACACACTTACAGGGATCCATGAGTATAACTTTGGTCTCAAACTAAGAGTAAGTTATCAAATAATCCAACCCTTGACACACTTACAGAGATCCATGAGTATAACTTTGGTCTCAAACTAAGAGTAAGTTATCAAATAATCTAACACTTGACACACTTACAGGGATCCATTAGTATAACTTTGGTCTCAAACTAAGAGTAAGTTATCAAATAATCCAACACTTGACACACTTACAGGGATCCATGAGTATAACTTTGGTCTCAAACTAAGAGTAAGTTATCAAATAATCCAACCCTTGACACACTTACAGAGATCCATGAGTATAACTTTGGTCTCAAACTAAGAGTAAGTTATCAAATAATCTAACACTTGACACACTTACAGTGATACATGAGTATAACTTTGGTCTCAAACTAAGAGTAAGTTATCAAATAATCCAACACTTGACACACTTACAGGGATCCATTAGTATAACTTTGGTCTCAAACTAAGAGTAAGTTATCAAATAATCTAACACTTGACACACTTACAGGGATCCATTAGTATAACTTTGGTCTCAAACTAAGAGTAAGTTATCAAATAATCCAACCCTTGACACACTTACAGGGATCCATTAGTATAACTTTGGTCTCAAACTAAGAGTAAGTTATCAAATAATCTAACACTTGACACACTTACAGGGATCCATTAGTATAACTTTGGTCTCAAACTAAGAGTAAGTTATCAAATAATCCAACACTTGACACACTTACAGAGATACATGAGTATAACTTTGGTCTCAAACTAAGAGTAAGTTATCAAATCATCCAACCCTTGACACACTTACAGAGATCCATGAGTATAACTTTGGTCTCAAACTAAGAGTAAGTTATCTAATAATCCAACACTTGACACACTTACAGGGATCCATGAGTATAACTTTGGTCTCAAACTAAGAGTAAGTTATCAAATAATCTAACACTTGACACACTTACAGAGATCCATGAGTATAACTTTGGTCTCAAACTAAGAGTAAGTTATCTAATAATCCAACACTTGACACACTTACAGAGATACATGAGTATAACTTTGGTCTCAAACTAAGAGTAAGTTATCAAATAATCCAACACTTGACACACTTACAGAGATACATGAGTATAACTTTGGTCTCAAACTAAGAGTAAGTTATCAAATAATCCAACACTTGACACACTTACAGAGATACATGAGTATAACTTTGGTCTCAAACTAAGAGTAAGTTATCAAATAACCCAACACTTGACACTTACAGAGATCCATGAGTATAACTTTGGTCTCAAACTAAGAGTAAGTTATCAAATAATCCAACACTTGACACACTTACAGAGATCCATGAGTATAATTTTGGTCTCAAACTAAGAGTAAGTTATCAAATAATCCAACCCTTGACACACTTACAGAGATCCATGAGTATAACTTTGGTCTCAAACTAAGAGTAAGTTCTTTATTAAAAAATATCCTGATTCAAGAAGGTTATAATTTAAAAATATGAGTTAGTAGTTTTTGGGCTAGTAGAATTTTATCAGTACTAGTACCTTTCTTTGGTAGCAGGGGCACACAACTTAAGCGGTTTAAGTGATAGGTCATGAAAATGCTTTATAGAAGGGATAATTTTCATTACGATGGGATGATGATTTTATAAGTTCAAGGGGCAACTGTAAAACATTAATAGAAAAGGGGAGAAGTGGGCAATAGAAACCCTGATCAATGGTATATTTTGACATTGCAATACATCTAAAAATACTCATGGTTTTCAGCTGACCTGGGATTGAAGTCATAAAACTTTGCTCAGTGCTTGGAGCACAAAAATCATGCTCGAAAGCATTTTGATTGGTTGATTTTCGAGTACAAGTACAAAAACCTGACTCGAAAGTTTTATGACCACAAGGCCTGATTTCTTTTATATTTAAAGTAGTAAGCATGCAAATATGATATATGAAAAAAAACACTGTGTTATAAATTATTTTTAGATTTGAGCACAATTTTTTAATTTTCAGCATAAACTATCAGTTTGTTTCAATTTTGTTCAGTACTACTTAAAAAGAATTAGGACTTAAAATCAAAATTTCTTGAGTGGAATAAGAGTTGATTTAATGTTAAATCATAAGATCCAATCTGTTTCAACTTAGCATTATATTGTTTTAATACTGTAGATTCAGAAATTATTGTGTGCATTTATTATTGTGATTTTGTCATTTTAGACTGAAATGCGATTTTAATTTTTACGATTTTGAGAAAAGTCCTGTTTAATTCATATAAAATATTTCAAAATGCGAGTTTAAATAATTGCGTTCACAAGTTTCTTGCAATAATTTCTGAATTTACAGTACTTAACAATATCTTAAAAATCTAGTGAAACTGACCAACTGTAGTTGAAAGTTGTTGAATACCGTACTGCTGTCAAATCAGAATCTTACAAACAGATATTGTTTGTGTATTATAGAATGAAGGCCATCTTATCAAACCAATTGGATGTGTTGTATCCTTAGGCACAGGCAGGATACCAGTTATACCAGTAGAAAGTGTAGATGTTTTTAGACCTGAAGGGATATTTGATGTAAAACGGGTTGTTACTGGATTTACTGGCCTGGTTAATATGATGGTTGATCAGGTAGAGTACAAATCTTTTAGTTAATTTAAAATAAATGCTTTTAATTGAAAGATTTATTCTGTCTCTGATATAAATTTATTAAAGCTTTATAGTTGTAATTGTGAATTGTAGATGTTGGAAAATTAATTATAGATTATCAATGGTATTTCAAACATGAAGGTACAATCTCATTGAAGGGAAACCAGCTTGAAGTTAGATGTAGCCGAGAAAAATTCTCAACTTTGTTATTTGACTAGGCAAAATCAATGTCAAAGGCTCATGACGTTGACATTTGCTATAGGACAGTTCTATAGGACTGAGAGAAAAAAACATCACTTGAGTAGCATGATATGAAGTTATGAGCAATTATCACAAAAAAAGATGAAAGCAAAATCTGAGATAGAAATCTGCAATTTACAGAACAAGTATTTCCATTTAACCTGATAAGAAATCATATTCATCCCCTACTTTTAAACTGGTAGGCTAGTGATACTTATATATAACACATATGACAAGAACACTGTATTTTAAAAGTGACTTTGTGACAATATTATTTAAAGAATTGATTTTCTGAGCTGTAACGCATATGTAACAGTATTTTGATATATATGTATTACTAAATTATTCATTTGATGAAAACTTATTTTTCAGGCGACATTATCAGAGGGACCACCTGTCAATAGATCTCGAGCCTGGTGTAGCATGTTAAACATTCCATTTTACCGATTTAGTCCCAGAATAAGTGAGGACTTTCCGTTAGACTGCCATGACAACAAGTCTATTATAACAATGATGTGGGATACACAATGTTATATTGTAGCAAATAGGGAAAAGATTCGAAAGTTGGGAATCTTACTAAAAAACATACATGATGCCAAACAAAAATCTGGAAAGTAATTTGTAATTCTTGCACAGTATTAAACAAACGGGTATAACTTTTCCTTCTTTTCTACCTCTTTTTCATTAACCCCTATATATACACCAACCTGATCACATAAATCATATAGGAAGTAAATATTGGCCCTTCTTACGAAATCACCGCAAGTTTTGTAGATACATTTGTACATCAAAACTGTGGGAAAAAAATTCCATTGGATACAGATTTCTACAGAAGGTAACATTCATCTCCTATAAAATAAAACCTTTATAAAACCAACTTTATGAACAAAACCTTTCAAAAGGAAGCGAACTTTTCTATTCCACTTTACATATTTTGATCATGACAACTTATGGTCTCACATTGGCCAACCTCAATCAGGTGTATCAAATTTAGCTGTTCATGCTTTACTAAATTTGCAAGCTCTAAAAGTGTTTCACTGTATTGGGAATCAATGATTGAATTCTTACTTCTTATCTGTCACATTTGTAATCAAAGAAAATTTTTATAATCAAAATTCCATGTGGATAAATGTTAAAAACTACTAAAGAGCAAAGAAAATCACATGCAATATTTTTCACAGTTATCGTTAATTTTTTTATAATTATTTTTAAGATTCCCAAACAGCATAGGGATCATTTCAGTTACTAGAATTTAAATTCTATGTTGTATGAAAACTGTTTTTAAGATGTTCAGATGCCACTTGCATCTTTTTTTTCATCTGTTATTTTTTTTTATAACTACATGGTAAATAATTCCCCTTTTGCATCTAAATGCTTTGTAAAAGAGACTGATCTGCCATGTAGTCAAGATAGAAAACAGAAGAACTGAAGAATACCATTCACTGAAACTTTTTAGAAACTATTTTTGATTAGTACAGCATTATCAATTCTCACTGAAGTTGTGATTAAGAAGTAGAATAGAGAATAAAGATCCAGAAATCTACTAAAGGATTTGTATAATTATTACTGTATTACTGTATTCTTTCACAACTAATATTAAGTAGCTGCTGTGAAGTAAGGTAACTGCTGCAGAAAAAAATGAGTTAGGATTAATGGCTGCAGTTAAAACAAAGATTTGATCAAACATTATTCTTTTTAGGAAAACATTTTGAACTTTGTATACATTAAAATAAATTGCAAGCATATGTAGTATATGGTTTTGTGATTCGCTGGTTTTTGTACCCATAGCTTTAATTGATCCTTCCGTCCTTATGATTTACAGATCAAGTTAGTGTTTTGTTCTAGGGAACATTATTGCCCTTGAACAATTCAACATAGAAAGTTTCATTAGTATTGTTAGTGCTTGACTTTATTGTAATATTTCCAGATTTTTGGTATGTTATTGTTTAATGATAACAGATTATTTTGTGTTTTGGTTGGATGAAGTTTAATGGCCATTTGTGTTTGAATTTTACATCTGTTGACTGATATTTTTACACTTGTTGACTAACTTGTGGGTCTCATTGGGGTCTAAATATGATGCCAGATTGCCGATTTTTTGTAAGCGTGACAAGTGAAAGTCAAATAATTGTGCTGGGAAAACAGGAAATGAAGTCTAGCGGGACATGGGAAATTACAAAAAAAGAATTGCTTTCGTACATAGTGTAAGCGGGATACAGGAATCTGACAAAACAGTAAGTGGGGTCAGGGATCAGAACCCCCCAGTGAGACCCCCTAGCTATTAACTGTAAAAAAAAATGTGTTGAATTTCTCAGTTTTGCCTAAAAACCAAACTATAAACCAATCTTTTTAATGCACAAAAATGTATTCAATTTTTGGTACCAGATATTTAGATACAGGGTAAAAAAAAATACGCACTTAAGAATTGAGGAAAATAACCTAAAAACAGACAACACAATATATATATGTATTTTTTAATTTAAGTACTGTTATTAGTTTAAGGAAGCTCGCTTGTCATGTTTTGGAATTTTGGTCAGATTTTCGGAATCCTCTGGTTTTATCCATTTGAATGCCTTAACAAAATTTTCCCGGTGACCCCAATTTTTCTTTTTATAATTCTTTTACATGTATAATGATAAGCTGTCTGTTAAAGTTTTATAAAATTTTAATTACTTTTTAATAGTTTTTGAAGACTTAAACTTGTCAATGATAAAGCTATGAAAAGTCAAGAGAGAACATTTTCCCGCCAAAATTTCAATGGCTAATATTTCAAAGACAAGCACGGTGACCTATATATTTTTTTTGCTCTTTTGATTCCTTTATTAATCCCATATCAATATATGCTAGTGTTTTGAAAAGTTAATTACTTTGAAACTGAGAAGCCAGCTCCCTTAATTGGTTTATTTCATTCTTATTATTTGCAATTAATTCATATTTTTATTCAATTGTACTGAATTGTTTTATTTTGTTAAAAGATTAGTAGTTTTCAGTTAGTTTTCTTTTATGCACCTTATATTGATATTTTGTAGGACAAACATATATAGAATAGAATCATGGATTTAAGAAATTGAAACTATTTTTATGTACATGCATAATATTAATCCTCTCAGTGCCATATTATGTAGTTATTTGATATAGGTTGTTCTTTCACAATTATAAGATTAACTTGCATTCTAATATGACGTGCTTCTTTCGCTTTGTAAACAACACCGTGATAAAATTCTCGATATATCTATACTTAGCGCAGACTCCAAGATGTACACAAATGGCTGTTTAAATATGCCTCCCACGTAAATCCACATGTATCATAACCTATGTGTAAACGGTTGTGGATTTCGCTGTGTTGATTCTGATGCATAACAAAAAGAATTTACACATTAGAGAACGGAAAAATGGACAAAAACAAAATAAATTAAAATTCCGCGAAATTCCAGTAATGATTCTTGCGCATTAACGTCATTTCAAAACATGACGTCATACGAATGAAAACGCCAAAGCTGAAGGTTTTTCTATTGCGTTTACCTTCTAAACTCGGATACAATTGCATTAAAATAAAGTATTGAGGTAGGTGTTGCTTGTTTTCTGTTCTATTGCATTATTCGCACATTTACTGATTTCAGCAAGTCAACATGGCGACTCCTTGGTTACAACATGTCAACAGTGAATTTGACGGTAGCTTACGATAAAAAATGTAAATTTAAAATTGCAAATGTTGGGTTTACTGAGAGGTGAAAAAAAGTTATCACATTTTTTTTCTAGCGGTTAGTTAAGAAATCATTCATGCAGGTTTATTAGATTTGTTTTACATGTATCGAACAGTGGGTTAAATAAAACAGCCACACACACAGTATACCCATCATCGCTTCAGTTTTTAAATGATCGTATTTGTCCTATTAGAATCGAAATAATTCATGGAAGCCATAGATTTGTTGGAAATTTACACATGGCCTGAGCCGTGATATTCGTTAATTTTATCCCTCGCTAACGCTCAGGATAAAATTCGAATATCACGGCCCAGGCCATGTGTAAATTTCCAACAAATCTATGGCTTCAATGAATTATTTCTTAAATATTAAGTATGTTTATTAAATGGATTTTGATTGGTGCATCCATGAACTTAAAATAGAAAGTAAATAGTCTTTGATTTTTTTTCTTATGAATTTTATGTAAATGGATAATATTTTGAGGTTCTTTCTTTTCTGTTTTTTATGAATTTTAACTAATATTGTCCCAAAAAGAGTTCTTGTTGAAATTATGAATTATGAAAAATGAAAACAAACCTTTGAACATTCATAAGTTTGATGATGAAATTTTCATTAAAATTGGTTGAAAGACGAGTTAAAAGTATTTCTTTTAGAAAATTTACAAATTAGTATAGAATGATAAAGGGAATTATTGACAAGGGAATGCATTTGTTTAAATACTGTATATATGCTTGTACAAGACAATATTTATGAGTCTGACACAATGGATTGGTCTGATTTTTAGTTTTATCCTAATAATCCATAATTTGGCAATTTTTTTTACTAAACAACTAAATTATGATTTCCCAATACAAAGTTACCAAGTTTTTGTTTTTTAAATGTTAGACCGCCCAAGACAGACATAGAGATGAAAACAGTTGTTTTAAGAAAAGTCATTAAATGGTTGCAATCATTCAATAGGCTATTATAAAAACTTTTTGCAATATATTCTATCATTAAAATTTACTTCATATTAAAAACACTAATGTTGCATATAGTTTAAACACTATAATTAAATGTATCTTGCTTCTTTAATTATCATGTATTGCCAAAATATATTAACACTACTTATGTATTTTTTTTGTTTCTAATGACTTGTTACATATTTAAATTGTTGAATAGTGAATAAAATTAGTTTTTTACAGAAGTTGATTTTATCTTACTATCCTCCCAGTTCTCATTCAGAAGATTCTATGAGTCCTTTGGACTAACAATTTCAAAACAGATTCAATGAGTTAATTAGTTAATGAGTGGATGTAAGCATTTATAGGTATCTCTATGGCCTTCAATAATTAGAAAAAAACATACCGTATAGTCACCTATAAAAGGCACTGTCATAAAAACAAAATATGAAACCTTTCAATTAAGAAAACTAACGGCCTAATTTATAACAAAACAATTTACAAAAATAAAAAAAATATGACAGAAAATGAACCATAGACCTCCGCTGAACAAACATCATTATAGTACAAAACAAGAACATGTGTCAATAGAACACCATTCCCTTCATACTTTATCACTCTTAAGTTCTAAAGCCATTAGAAACAAATACTTTCTCAAATAATTTCTACTAAACTGCAGCTGAGCAGAAAAAGAAGTATCATAGACTGTTATAACCCCCTCAGTGGTCTCATATGTGTTATGGAATGTGGAGGTTGTGGGTTAGAATCTATGACAGGTCAAAATAAAGACTTCAAAATGGGTATTTGCAGCTTGTCTGCTAAGCAAATAGCATTTTAAATAAGTAAAGAGCAAAGACTGGTCATCATGGAGTCGGAATAATGTGCAAAGTAGGGTGTCATGTCTTTATGCAGCCATAACAACCATTGTGTTAGCCTAATACAAAACAGGGTTAAAATTCATATTACATTACTATGTTTACGTCCAGATTATGCATTTAATTTGCCACTCATCATTAGCATTATAGTTTGTTAGCCAGATAGAGCAATTCTAACTGACCAAGTCAAAGAAGATCTCCAATTGAGTTTGATATCCTTTAAACTACTATTTATACAACAACTTCCCCTTTTTCTTCTTTCCGTGCATCCTATACAATTACAGACCTTTGTTGGCTGTTTCAGAAGTAGTTGCTTGCCCATTATTAGAATTCATGACGAGGACTGGCCTGATAAAAAAATTCAACATTGAGACCTAAGGGATTGCTCTAATGGACTAAAAAGAAAAATCACAAAAATACTGAACACCGAGGAAAATTCAAAACGGAAAGTCCCTAATCAAATGGCAAAATCAAAAGCTCAAACAAATCAAACGAATGGATAACAACATTCATATTCCTGACTTGGAACAGGCATTTTCTTATGTAAAGAAGATTCTACTTATAATTCAACAAAAACATGTTAGGCACCCTTTATACCTTCACAAGTATACAACACTTGACTTGGAAACATTTAAGGTTTATTTAAATCAACAGTTGAACTACATAAATATGCAAAGAACTAGTTACTGGTATACATTAAACAATTCATTAAATATTTCTAATTTGTAAAAAATCACTTAATAAAAATTTCAACTGCACTTTTTTGGTTACACTGATTGTCACATCAAGAGGGAATAACTCTAACTGTTTCTACTTAGAGTTATCTCCCATAGAAAATGGCAGCCTCCATGAACAGAATTTGTTCAGAGTAAAAATATGGTTCTAAGCAGTTTATAGACGTTTTTTAGAAGTAATACACACTAATATTTGAAGAAAAGACGTATGTTTTGCTGTAAATTGAATTGTTCATGTTACTATCTTATGACAATGTTTAGAATTAGTGTAAATCGACGATTTTCGACCTTCTTTTACTGTTATATTTATGTACTTGTACTACATGTCTCTATGTGACACTAAAATGATCTAAAAACCCTTTTATATATCAAGAAAAATATTCTTTTTTGGCACCTTCAAAGGTTTCAAAATTTGTCTAATCATTGACATTGCTAATCATGCTAAATGTAGATTTCAATATATCCTGTTGGTCATTTATTTTAGTACAAAAAGCATTGTTTACTATTTAAAAGAAACAAGGTTTTCATTAGGCATAAATGTTATATATATCTGTATGTTGAATCAGTATTTTCTGGAACTGTATTGTCTTAACCATGATTGTTGTGAAGATTGCATGTATCAGCCCCTTTTGGCGTTTGAATCCAAAGTAAAAGGATCATAAATTGAAAGCTCTTCGTTTTATTTACAATATATATATACTTGTCTTTAGTCCCCCAAACCTAAGTCAGGTATATCGCACAAAGGACAAGCAGTATTCTTGGAGATTTAGAGATTTATTTCTCTGGCTTGATACACTAACAATGGCAAACTGAACAAGTTTTTTAGTGAGACTTTAGGGTAAGACAGGGTATTTTCGGACATCTCAGTATCTTCAGACAGTTGGTTTTCCATTATCTTTTAATCATCCTATAAAAGATGTCAAATGTTTTTTTATAGCTAATTAAAAGAGGAGTATTTTCCCGAAAACAATTGTTTATAAAACGACTGTTAAATTATTGTGTCGAAATAGTATATGTGATCCGTCATGTGACATAAACACCATTTTTCAAAATCTTAGAACATAAAACTTCCAATAGAGATCTTCAGATTTATCCAAAATACTAACTGAACCTTAGAAGCCATTATTATTATGATTATAAACAGTATCCTTTTCTAATGTCAATTAGTAATTTAGCATTTTCTAGCATTAAAGTAAACTAAACTTTTTCAGTTTCCAAATATACCCTGCTTTAGATACATAAAGGGTTGGGCATATTCAGTCACTTCGTTTTTTGGTATTAAAACACAGCATTTGTACCCTAGAAAAGAGTGAAAATAAAAATTATGGCTTATTTGTTTTCCAATGTATCACTGATATGAATAAATATTTTTTGTTCTTGGGCATACTTTTTCGGAAAAAAACCCAACATAATATCTGAATGACTATTTATCGATTTTATTGAAAAGGAAAGGCAAAACATTAAACAATTATTGACTTTTGATGAGGTTGATACAATGTTTTATCAACCCAAGAGATATGACATTTACCGAGGCCAACGGCCCAGGTTGAATTTCATATCTCTGGGGTTGATAAATCATAGTTTCAACTGAAATAAAAATTCAACAATTGTTTTATTATATGACTTTTTACCCTTCACCAGTTTTCTAGTATTTGCTCAGATAATCACTTCATTTAAAACTGATCCTTGATTTTTTACTAAATAATTATAGTAAATATATCATCTGCTTTAGCCAATTCTCTTAAGTTGAATATTTATAAAATTTACTAAAAAAATACATGAAATGATTATAATGAATTATAAATTATAATCTAATTTCCTGCCGAAATAAAAAAAAATTATAAGTATTTATATAAATATAGTTTACAAAACACCATATACAAGAGAAACCTAATAATAAAATATTTGGTGCACACATTCTCTAATATTTTGCTTAACACATGTATTTAGATGTTTAAAATTTGTGGGTAAACTCTACAAAAGAGAGATAGGAATGTCAAATTTTACACAGTTAAAAATTCTCAAAGTTGAAATTAATGAACTTTTTCAGAGGGAATGGTACTTTGAACATGATCTTGATTATCTGTGTTTGTTAATTATCCAGCTAATTAACACAAATTCATATGCATTCCACCAGTTATATGGCAATATCTTGATGAGAAAAGTGAAGAAACATGTATCAAAAGTTTGGTGTTTCTTTCAAAAAGAATCAGCTGTTTAGTGTCAGACTCAGACAGAGAATACCTAACAAAATTGAATGACCAAATAGTCCAATAAAACAAGTTACTTAGAATTTATAATTTATTTTTAAAAATACTTATACAATCAACCATTCATATAGACGACTCATATAGAAACGACTTCTAGGTATCTAACCTATATACTATAGTATACATATTTATAAGTAACAAATGGCTGAACTGGAACTGTTTGCAATGACACTGTACATTAAATAACCCTCCATCATGTCCATCATCATGATCATATATTTATACTGACTGTTTTGATGCTAACATGGACAATATTTTGGTTTATGTCACAAAATTGGGTAAGAATAACACTGTCCATGAATTAATGTTAAACTGTTTTAACACATTCTCAGAACTATAATATTGATGCATCATACTCATGACAAGAAATCAATTTTAGCCATAGTATAAATGTCTCAATTTTAAAACCATGATGAAAAAAAAACCAATACATTCAGGAATATTGGAATGAAAAACCCGATTCAATCTTTGCCTGAGGGGAAAACTTGTACTGATGATGCAATGATATAAAAATTGAGGAGCAAAATTAAGTTGATGAGTCCTCAAATTAATATAAAATTCAAAAACAATGCCAATGAGACAACTCTCCACCAGATATCACATCAAATTTTTAGCAACTGTAGGTCATGGTACGGTCTTCAACAATGAACAAAACCCATACAGTTATAAAAAGCCCTGAACTGGCAAATGTAAAACAATTCAAACAAGAAACTAAAACCATGAACTTTTAACAAAACGATAAATGAAAAACAAACAGGAAAACCAATGGTCCATTCTACATTAAAACAAGAAACAAGAAACACTTCATTGGCCCCATTGTACCTCTGATTTCTACATATATATGATTTATCCTTGCAGATTAAGTTACAATGGATATTGCCTCAGACAAAGTTTTGCCATATTTAACACAAGTAGAACAGGTTGCAGAAGAAATTATAGCTGATAAACATCAGATGGTTGATTTGGATAGGAGACGACAAAAAACAAGGGAGGCTATTAGGTATTTCAAAACTTTTATGACATTTTCAGGAGTTATAACTAGTGTCACGGTATGAAAATTCATCATTTTAATAACTTTTCCTTTTAACTTTTTAGTGATTTTTCAAACATTTTTAGCACACACAAACTTTGTTTAGTTTATATATCCAGCCTACAATAGTATGAGGGAATAAGCTTTCTTGTCAGGGGACACATCTGTCTGTTCCTCCATCTGCTGGTCCATCCTGTATCAAGTTCAAGTTTTGTAAAGGTAGTTTACCCAGAAGCTGTGGTGACATCAAATTGTGAGTAAGGGTGTTGACCTAGACTGAAGGGTTCACTGATCATAGAAATGTCATGGCGCAAATGGACATGTTATCCTAAATTTCATTGCTGAAAAAAAAATTAAGTCTTGTTTAAATGAAAATTTGAGTAAGAATTGACTGAATTTCAATTATTCTTTGTATAAAGGTTACAATTATGAATATCTTTCATGATTACTTTGATTGATCAATTTACACTGACTAAATTTGGATTTTTTTTTTTGAAGAAAAGTTATTTTGAGATTTAAATCATGATTCATATAGTGATAAGTCTAATAATTAATTACCTCAAGGTCATTTTGTCTCTGATGGATAGTTGTCTCATTTGCAATCATACCATTATTTTCTTGTTTTTTTTTATACAACTACAAATGTAATTTCATGTAATTTGGAGAATGTGATGTTGATATAAACAGATTTTGTTAGTTTTTGCTTCCGCGCTTTACAGCTTCACATATACTATAGACACGAGCTGTCTATTGTTAAAGACTGTTATGTCAACTTCATCATGTTCAAAATTTTATGACTTAGGCCTGTAACTAGATATCTTTTGACTTTTTTATGGTTTGCTGTCCCATTCATGTTTTTCACACATATCCTTGTTTTTACATTTGTATATTACATTGAGAATGCATTATATTTTGCATTTTTTGCAGGGTTCTACAGAAAGACAAAACCACAGAAAAGAATTGGGTTTGTTTTGGGAACCAGTTTATAAAGCTGCCAAAGAAAGATACAAAGAGGCTTTTAGATGAAGGTTGGTAAATTTATTTTGCTTCCTTGATGTTGATGCGCAGTTCCATCATTTACTCAGAATTTGATATTTTTGAAAAAAATTCATTTAACTTAACTTAGTATTTATAGGTCAGAATAAAAGATCAGGCCACTATGTTCTGTCTTTGTGACAGAAGTAACCACATTTCAAATTTTTGAATCACAATATGAGTTTAATCAAACAGTCATTATATTATTTAAAATGTTTTGTTAATTTTTAAGATCTCTTTTAATATTCATTGCAGGAAAGCCTTTGAAATATTGTTTAATACTTTATTATACTGGGTGAATTTATTGATATTGTTTTTAAAAAATATATTTTTACCATTCATAATTAATAAGTATAAATTTTTTTAATGTTCAAATATTTTTATCCTTCATATTTAATTAATATTAAGTTTTTAAATGGTAAATACATTTTGCTCAATCATTTCAAATCCAGTGATGTGTAATGCTTTCATGATTTAATTGTCAAGAATTTCACTGAAATCAAGCTGAAAAATAAAAAAATTGAAGCAATGCAAATTCCTTAACCAAACAGGCTTCAGAAATGTTTTTGTACAATAATTCACAACAGGACAGATCTATCCTTGTTAGTATTGAAGTTAGCAAATCCTGCAATGAAAACAGAATTACAAACCATTACTTTAGTGTTGTGTTGTTGTCTTTACAATGCAAATAATTTTGCTTCATATGCAATCAAAATAATTTAGCTTGTTTGATACACCCAGGGATAACATTACATGGAGCCAGGATGTTTTTATAATGCAATGGGCATAAAACCCATATCATTAACATCTTAGATTGAACTCTGTTAAGTTGGTCTGTTGTATTTCCCCTTTGTAAGATCTCCCTTTAGTAAAAATTAGAATCTATTTACAGGAGGATGACAAGATGACATTTGCAGAAGTTATTTATTATTTCTATTTTTATACGACCGCAAAATTTGAAAAAATTTTCGTCGTATATTGCTATCACGTTGGCGTCGTTGTCTGCGTCGTCGTCTGCGTCGTCGTCGTCGTCCGAATACTTTTAGTTTTCGCACTCTAACTTTAGTAAAACTGAATAGAAATCTATGAAATTTTAACACAAGGTTTATGACCACAAAAGGAAGGTTGGGATTGATTTTGGGAGTTTTGGTCCCAACATTTTAGGAATTAGGGGCCAAAAAGGGCCCAAATAAGCATTTTCTTGGTTTTCGCACTATAACTTTAGTTTAAGTTAATAGAAATCTATGAAATTTTGACACATAGTTTATGACCACAAAAGAAAGGTTGGGATTGATTTTGGGAGTTTTGGTTCCAACAGTTTAGGAATTAGGGGCCAAAAAAGGGCCCAAATAAGCATTATTCTTGGTTTTCGCACAATAACTTTAGTTTAAGTAAATAGAAATCAATGAAATTTAAACACAATGTTTATGACCACAAAAGGAAGGTTGGTATTGATTTTGGGAGTTGAGGTCCCAACAGTTTAGGAATTAGGGGCCAAAAAGGGACCCAAATAAGCATTTTTCTTGGTTTTTGCACCATAACTTTAGTATAAGTAAATAGAAATGTATGAAATTTAAACACAAGGTTTATGACCATAAAAGGAAGGTTGGTATTGATTTTGGGAGTTTTGGAATAGAGGGCCCAAAGGGTTCAAAATTAAACTTTGTTTGATTTCATCAAAAATTGAATAATTGGGGTTCTTTGATATGCCGAATCTAACTGTGTATGTAGATTCTTAATTTTTGGTCCCGTTTCCAAATTGGTCTACATTAAGGTCCAAAGGGTCCAAAATTAAACTTAGTTTGATTTTAACAAAAATTGAATCCTTGGGGTTCTTTGATATGCTGAATCTAAAAATGTACTTAGATTCTTGATTATTGGCCTAGTTTTCAAGTTGGTCCAAATCGGGGTCCAAAATTAAACTTTGTTTGATTTCATCAAAAATTGAATATTTGGGGTTCTTTGATATGCCAAATCTAACTGTGTATGTAGATTCTTAATTGTTGGTCCCGTTTTAAAATTGGTCTACATTAAAGTCCAAAGGGTCCAAAATTAAACTAAAATTGATTTTAACAAAAATTGAATTCTTGGGCCTCTTTGATATGCTGAATCTAAACATGTACTAGATTTTTGATTATGGGCCCAGTTTTCAAGTTGGTCCAAATCAGGATCCAAAATTATTATATTAAGTATTGTGCAATAGCAAGAAATTTTGAATTGCACAGTATTCAGCAATAGCAAGAAATCTTCAATTGCACAGTATTGTGCAATAGCAAGAAATCTTCAATTGCACAGTATTGTGCAATAGCAAATATTTTCAATTGCACAGTATTGCACAATAGCAAGAAATATTTAATTGCACAATATTGTGCAATAGCAAGAAATTCCAATTGTATTTCAATTGGAGTTATCTTTCTTTGTCCAGAATAGTAGTTGAATCAACTTAAATCCTTGTTTTATACAATATACAATGTATATTCACTTTTACTACCAACTGATAGATTAAAACAATCTTTACCATTCAGTAATAACAAGCACTTTTTTTACATTTTAATATTTTATGATGTATTTAAATGAGTAGTTATTGTTGCAAACTTCATTAGAAATTTGAATTGAGATCAGTTTTGAAATAAGGGAAAGGGGGATGTGAAAAAAAAATTGGGGGGTAAATTTTTTTCATTTCAGATTTCATAAATAAAAAGAAAATTTCTTCAAACATTTTTTTGAGAGGATTAATATTCAACAGCATAGTGAATTGCTCAAAGGCAAATTTTTTTGTTTAAGTTCATTAGACCACATTCATTCTGTGTCAGAAAACTATGCTGTGTCAACTATTTAATCACAATGCCCCAACCGTTCAGGGTTCAACCTCTGCGGTCGTATAATGCTGCGCCCTGCGAAGCAACTGGTTCTATTTTCATATTGATTTTTATGGAGCTACTAATAATATTGTAATATAATTAAAAAGAGGGCAGAATCAATTTGCACCAATAACAGTTTTGAAAAGGTATTAATTGCATCACTCTATATTTTTCTGGTGGTATAAATTTGGGCTAATAATTGGAATCAAACTGTGCCACATCTACCTGTATATTTTTACCTATATCATACATGTAACATGTACTATAATTGACCTTCTTTAGATTGAACTAAACACTATCTCATCAATATTAAGACAATTGTTCAGTAACAAAATAGTTTTTCAGATGTAAAGATGTCTTATGTATTGTTTGAGAAAATATAAAATGATAAAGGAAAACCTGTCATTATTATCAAAGAGCACACATTTCATCAGTCATTTGTTAGAAAATAGAGAAATAAGATGGGAGATGAACGGTTAGGTCGAGTTGTACTAGGTGATAAGATTATTTCTCTTATGATTGGGGCCTGTTATCTAACTCCCACGTGAATAGATATGTTTCGTATCACACCGTACGGAGTGTGATATGAAAAAGTGATATCAAAATTACGTTAATTTGATTGGCTTATCTCGTAAATTTCCAATATTTTCATTGGCCGTTGATCAGGTCATTATTCACTGGAAAAGGTCATACCGGGACTACTTTTTTTCTTGACAACTGATTGTTTACTTCCGGTTTTCGCAATTTTCGTCTGCTTTATCGTCTGCATAATCTAATATAAATCTGATCATGGACAAAGAAATAAAGAAAGGAACCCGTGTACGGTTATGTAACGGAGCAAAGGGCATTATAACTGGCACAACTTCCAATTTCAATTCCCCTCTGTATGCGACAGTAAAACTACCGATGGACGTCCGCAAAGCTTCAAATACAATACAGTTATCTCTATTCTAATTCAAAAAAGTTCATAATTAAATTTCATTCACAATTTCAGTGTAAAATCTTCATTAAAGAAAATTCCGCGAAAAGATGTTATCTTCTTTGGTCCCTACACTACGTGACGTCATATGTATGCTTCCGGTGTCATACATAAACACCGGGCGTTTTCAGGCTTCTGTGCCGCTTCAGAATGTAATAAAATTTGATAAAAAGAAGATTTTAAGGCGCAACAAGTGAGTTATTTGTTAATTATTGTAGAAAAACGTGTCAATACACTTGTTACAAATTAGATAACAGGAGCCCAACCATAACAGAAAGGTCAGTACGCGTTGCAAAGAAAAACGGCCGTAGCAACACAACTCGCAACAAATAGGCCACGCGCATACAACTTTTTGCCATAAGAGAAATAGGTTTAACAACTTGTGAGAATTAGATATCGCTTGATATCAACTCTCGTTATTTAATTTTAATAATAATAAACTCGCCATAGGCTCGTTTATTATTATTGAAATTAAATAACTCGAGTTGATATCAATCGATATCTAATTCTCACTCGTTATGAAACCTATAATTACATGAAACTACATTGTAATAATAAAAAATAGAAAGACTGATTTTGAGTACAGTATGCAAATGAAAAGCAACTGATACCGGTATATTATCTGAGCGACCTTCCAATAATGAATTAAGAGCTCTTCAAAATTTACGAAGAACATTTAGATAAGAAAGTAAGGAAAGATTTGGAGCGAGGAGAGAGGTCAATCATTTTGTTGATATACATAAGTAAAAATAAATATATTCATATTTTTTTTAAAGGCACAAATAATACCTATTCTTTTTAAATTAAAGTGGCCCAGTATAGTAGCATTGGCGCATATAAATTTTCGCGCAAATGAGTTCATTTTTGGCGCAATGAGTTAAAACAACATGCCATATCAGTTCCTAAGTGGAGAAAATTCAATCTCCCTTGAATCATATATATCTTGTATAGGGATATTGATATAGTTCAAAGGTGAGAGTCTACCAACTTATGGGTAGGAGAAAAAAGTAGTTCCCCACTTTATAAATAATATGGTATCCAGTTTTGATCAAATTAATGTCTTTATCAATATATAAAGTAAACCAATAGTTCATCCTAACTCACTTTGCTTTGATGGATTTTAATAAAACTAGTAACTGTATTATGAAGTTTTTATTTAAATAAAGTTGTTTTGATGCAGTTAATTGACACAGATGAAAACTGCTTTTAAAAGGGAAAAAACGAATGAAATTCAAAGTAAATTTTTCATTGTTTAACTTGGCAGCAGAGGAAAAAAATAAGATGAAATCTGACTGCTGATGCTGTAAAGAAATATTCTTCCATGTTTGAAACTCATCTCTTCATGATAAGCCTATCTGGTGTGCCATTAACCAAGAAATTTATACATCATATTCTAAAGTACTTGTGAATAAAACATATTATTTGTTCTCTATATAATCTCATTAAGCATATAGTTTTGAATATTGATAATGTTTGCTGGAAATAATAAACCATCGAAATATAATTTTCTTGATGTCTTTAAGCAGACAATAAATACAATTGGGACATGTTACATGATAGCTTATGTGTTAACTTTATAGTTCTAACAAGACTAATTCTGATCATGGGAGTCATGATATTACTGTAATATAATGTCATAAGTCAAAACATGTACTGAGGATAATGAAAAGTAAATTAAAATAAAGAATTCCAAAGAAACCCTTGGGGAAAATGATAGGACATTTCTAAATGAAATTCTTAATAGCTTGTATGTTAAAAGTTCCCTGTACCAAGTTGCAATTAATATCTTATTCCACTGAAATTCTATTGCAATAACGAATATTGTATGTTCAAATAGTCTCAATGAAGTTAATGACATTTTCTTATACTTGGTAATAAAAAAATGGAGATGACATTTCTCTAAAAAATGAATTAACAATGAATGGTGTTCAGTCTTTTCCTTTTGCTTAATCTAAGAGTATCTTTATATTGGTGAATAAAGAATAAATCTCTGAGTATCTTTATATTCGTGAATAAAGAATAAATCTCTGAGTATCTTTATATTCGTGAATAAAGAATAATGAAGCAAAGTATTTCTGCTTGATATTTAGATAAAGTAACTGATTAAAAATTATTTCTAAATCACAATTGTACATTTTTGGAAAATCATCTCCCCCTCCTTTTTTTTTTTTTTTTTTTAAACTATTTTATTTTTATTATACAAATTGCAAATGCATATAATTACTTTCATAATTGCAGTAAAAGCTTGACACATGTATATTTCAAAAATACTTATCTATAATTTTATGAAAAAAAATGAAAAATAATTTTAAAATGTACAAAATCTAATGCTTTTTCCATACACTTGTGTCACTAGTTAACCTGCTAAACTCAAATTTAAGTTGGTTAAATCTAATTTTAATAAAAGTGTTTCGGCGTTTTACGTTTCCGCAAGTTGGCATTACTTTTCCGGAAAAAAAGTTTCATTTCCGCAAATAAATATCTTACTTTTCCGGAAAAAAAGTAACTATTCCAGAAAAAATAAACTATTGCTTTTCCGCAAATAATTGAGGAAACCTGTTGATCGAAAGCAAAGCCATAATATAAAATAAATATTAAGTAAGTCAAAGGTCATCATAACATGCAATTAAAATTCATCATTTTTAAAAATCTATGAAAACGTATGTTCAAAAGTCAGCACTAATCAGAAATATCTTGATATGAGTTCATAAGTCAGTTCTGGCAGAATATTTGTAGCTAACACGCCGCACAAAGTCCAAAGTAGTACATTCACCGTTTACAAGTTTTGTATTTTGTTCAAGAAGGAAGTCTATCTTCTCCTTTTCACTTTTCCAAACGGGTGCTTTTACAGTTAGAGTTCTCATCTTTATGTAAGATGTTGTTTGCAGTTCAATAACACATCGATAAAAACAAAAATGTTAGGATGGCTAGTGTAAAACTGCTCGTTCAAGTGGGCATGAAAAGACTCGGCACTATTCGTGTGTTCGTAACAGCAGTATGCATTACACATTCAAAGTCATTATGAACTACCTCAGGCTGGAGAGTTATTCTTCGGGTAGTGCAAACATCAATAAGCCGATCCAACAGTTTCGTGTAACATTCCTCGGATTTAAGTGGAAGTAAAGCAAATACAAGACGAAATAAGTTACCATTTTTACATCCATGTATCAAATAAACTGAGTTGGTAGAAGAATTTCTGACAGGATTTAAATGTGCCATCTATGAAAATATCAGTCATTTCATTACCAAGTTGGTGAAACATGAAAGTAAAACGATTCCTGAATCAAAATCATTGACTAATTAAAAGTGAAAATAAGTTTCAGTTTGTTAGTGTTCAAATCTATTTGTCTTAATGTCTCGTGAATTTCTAATCTACATTTAGGTAATTTTGGAAACTGCTTTCGCCTGTCTCTGTATAAGGACATAGCAACATTTTTCAAGTCAATATATATTCAAATATTTATAATTTACCAGGTAAATTTCCGGAAAAGTAATAAATACAAATTGCGGAAACGTAGCATTGGGACTTTAAAAAAATATGCGGAAATGCAATACGCCCAAGTGTTTAATTTAAAAAGATTGGAGGTTTAATTTTTTTTTTATCTGTTCGAAATTCATCAGATTATAAAACAAATCAAGGGCATGTTGGTCAGTTTTACTGATTTTATTTGCAGAATTAAATGTTTTTGTTTTGTTTTAATGCAGATTTTACTAGACGCTTTTTATTTGATCTTTTTCTAAATGAATGTCAATGCTTTAAGGAAAGGTTTCACTCAAAGGGGTTGAAATTCTAGTTCTTGACCTTAATTGGGTGATAAATGTTATATTATCATGATCCCATCTTTCATATTCTATTGCAACTAAATGCCAAATGTTGCCTAGTGCATACACAAAAAAGAAAGAGAAACTATTGGAAATAATATCACAGAAATATATTGGTTACTCACATGTCCATATTTACAACACTTAAAATAGTTGAGCCTAAATAGAAAACCAGTAATAGTGGGAAGTAAAGGTCAATTTAAATGCTATTTCCTAACTATTGAGAGTGCTACCTAGTGGTCTCCTGTGTCAAATGAAATAATAAGTATTTATACTCCAAAATGTTCAAGCTCATTAGATTTGTACAAATACCTTAATGTAGATGTATTGATGGAGATTTCAATTTCATAACCACCATAATATTTATGGAGTTCTCTGGTGATTTAATTAACAAGTTTCATCGTCAATGGTGGTATTCACGCTGAAGTCAGAATATTTTATTTCTTTTTCATGAACTTTTCAAGAATCTGTCATAGAATGTTAACTTTGCACAATACATTAATTTCAAATTAGAATTATCAGAGCAACATGCATGTTTTCTATAAATAAACAGTAATAGAACCAATCCTTGAAAGTACATTTTGAGTAAAATAGTGAATCTAAAGGTACATTTTCAGACAATGAAAAACCTTCCTTTTCTGCTTTTAACTGGACATAGTGGGATGAGACTAATTATAATTATTAAATTATTTAATGTACATTAATGTAAGTAAGGTATCCACTTTAGTTAAAATCAGTTAAACATACTCCCCAGTTAATATCGGAGAGTACATCCTTAAATTCATCCAAGTTCAGTCATGGTGAAGGTTCATCCAAACCCATGAAAGGAAAAAATCAGAAGAAATTTTTTCTTGTGGAATTTCAGGCATGTCAGTAAAAGTTTTCCTAAGGCATGTCAGTAGAAGTTGTCCTAAGACATGTCAGTAGAGGTTTTCCTAAGGCTGTCAGAAGAGGTTGTCCTAAGGCATGTCAGTAGAGGTTGTCTTAAGGCATGTCAGTAGAGGTTGTCATAAGGCATGTCAGTAGAAGTTGTCCTAAGACATGTCAGTAGAAGTTGTCTTAAGGCATGTTAGTAGAGGTTGTCCTAAGGCATGTCAGTAGAAGTTGTCCTAAGACATGTCAGTAGAGGTTTTCCTAATGCATGTCAGTAGAAGTTGTCATAAGGCATGTCAGTAGAAGTTGTCCTAAGGCATGTTAGTAGAAGTTGTCATAAGGTATGTCAGTAGAAGTTGTCATAAGGTATGTCAGTAGAAGATGTCATAAGAAATGTCAATAGAGGTTGTCCTAAGGCATTCTATTAGAAGTTGTTCTAAGGCATGTCAATAGAAGTTGTCATAAGGCATGTTAGTGGAGTTGTCCTAATGTATGTCAGTAGAAGTTGTCATTAGGCATGTCAGTAGAAGTTGTCTTAAGGCATGTCAGTAGAAGTAGTCCTTGGGCATGTTATATGAAGTTGTCCTAAGGCATGTCAGTTGAAGTTGTCATAAGGTATGTCAGTAGAAGTTGTCATAAGGCATGTCAATAGAGGTTGTCCTAAGGCATGCTAGTAGAAGTTGTTCTAATGCATGTCAATAGAAGTTGTCATAAGGCATGTTAGTGGAAGTTGTCCTAATGTATGTCAGTAGAAGTTGTCATTAGGCATGTCAGTAGAAGTTGTCTTAAGGCATGTCAGTAGAATTTGTCCTAATGTATGTCAGTTGAAGTTGTCATTAGGCATGTCAGTAGAAGTTGTCTTAAGGCATGTCAATAGAGTTTGTCCTAATGTATGTCAGTTGAAGTTGTCCTAAGGCATGTCAATAGAGGTTGTCCTAATATATGTCAGTAGAAGTTGTCATTATGCATGTCAGTAGAGTTTGTCATAAGGTATGTCAGTAGATGTTGTCCTAAGGTATGTTAGTAAAAGTTGTCCTAAGGTATGCTAGTAGAAGCTGTCATAAGGCATGTTAGTGGAAGTTGTCCTAAGGCATGTTAGGAGAAGTTGTCCTAAGGCATGTCAGTAGAAGTTGTCATTATGCATGTCAGTAGGAGTTGTCATGAGGCATGTTAGTTGAAGTTGTCCTAAGGCATGTCAGTAGAAGTTGTCCTAAGGTATGTCAGTAGAGGTTGTCTTAAGATATGTTAGTTGAAGTTGTCCTAAGGTATGCTAGTAGAAGTTGTCATAAGGCATGTTAGTTGAAGTTGTCCTAAGGCATGTCAGTAGAATTTGTCCTAAGGTATGTCAGTAGAGGTTGTCTTAAGATATGTCAGTAGAAGTTGTTCTTAGGCATGTCAGTAAAAGTTGTCATAAGGTATGTCAGTAGAAGTTGTCCTAAGGCATCTAAGTTGAAGTAGTCTTAAGGCATGTCAGTAGAAGTTGTCATAAGGCATGTCAGTAGAGCTTGTCATAAGGCATGTCAGTAGAAGATGTCTTAAGGCATGTCAGTAGAGGTTGTCCTAATGTATGTCAGTAGAAGTTGTCATAAGGCATGTCAGTAGAGGTCCTAATGTGTGTCAGTAGAAGTTGTCCTTATGTATGTCAGTAGAAGTTGTCATAAGGCATGTCAGTAGAGGTTCTTAGGTATGCAAGTAGAAGTTGTCCTTATGTATATCAGTAGAAGTTGTCATAAGGCATGTCAGTGGAAGTTGTCATAAGGCATGTCAGTAGAAGATGTCTTAAGGCATGTCAGTAGAATTTGTCCTTGGGCATGTTTTATGAAGTTATCCTAATGCATGTCAGTTGAAGTTGTCATAAGGTATGTCAGTAGAGGTTGTCTTAAGGCATCTAAGTTGAAGTAGTCTTCAGGCATGTCAGTAAAACTTGTCATAAGGCATGTCAGTAGAAGATGTCTTAAGGCATGTCAATAGAGGTCCTAAGGTATGTCAGTAGAAGTTGTCCTTATGTATATCAGTAGAAGTTGTCATAAGGCATGTCAGAAGAGGTCCTAAGGCATGTCAATAGAAGTTGTCACAAGGCATGTCAGTAGAAGTTGTCCTAAGGTATGTCAATAGAGGTCCTAAGGTATGTCAGTAGAAGTTGTCCTTATGTATGTCAGTAGAAGTTGTCATAAGTCATGTCAGTAGAAGATGTCTTAAGGCATGTCAGTAGAATTTGTCCTTGGGCATGTTTTATGAAGTTGTCCTACGGCATGTCAGTTGAAGTTGTCATAAGGTATGTCAGTAGAGGTTGTTGAAGGCATGTCAGTAGAGGTTGTCGTAAGGCATCTAAGTTGAAGTAGTCTTAAGGCATGTCAATAGAAGTTGTCATTATGCATTACAGTAGAGGTTGTCCTAATGCATGTCAATAGAAGTTGTTCTAAGGAATGTTAGTGGAAGTTGTCCTAAGGTATGCTAGTAGAAGTTGTCATAAGGCATGTCAGTAGAAGTTGTCACAAGGCATGTCAGTAGAGGTTGTCACAAGGCATGTCAGTAGAGGTTGTCCTAAGGCATGTCAGTAGAGGTTGTCCAAAGGCATGTCAGTAGAAGTTGTCCTAAGGCATGTTAGTAGAGGTCATTTTAAGGCATGTTAGTAGAGGTCATTTTAAGGCATTTCAGTAGATGTTGTTCTTAGGCATGTCAGTAGAAATTGTCATAAAGAGTGTTAGAAAAAGTTGTCATAAGCCACATCAGAAAAGATATCGAAAGGCATGTTTGTGAAAGTTATTCTTAAAGAAATCAGAAAAAGTTGTCATTATACATGCCAGTAGGACATGTCATTTAATGCATATCTGCAGAAGTTGTTCTGAGCCATGTCAGTAGAAGTTGTTGTAAGGCATGTCAGTAGTTGTTTCAATCAATATTAGTAGAAGTTGTTGTAAGACATGTAAGTAGTTGTCATTAAACACGTCAGGAGAAACTGTTCTAAGTCATGTCAGTAGTTGTTTCAATCAATATTAGTAGAAGTTGTTGTAAGGCATGTAAGTAGTTGTCATTAAACATGTCAGGAGAAACTGTTCTAAGTCATGTCAGTAGTTGTTTCAATCAATATTAGTAGAAGTTGTTGTAAGGCATGTAAGTAGTTGTCATTAAACACGTAAGGAGAAACTGTTCTAAGTCATGTCAGTAGTTGTTTCAATCAAACTCAGTAGAAGTTGTTGTAAGGCATGTAAGTAGTTGGCATTAAACACGTCAGGAGAAACTGTTCTAAGTCATGTCAGTAGTTGTTTCAATCAATGTCAGTAGAAGTTGTTGTAAGGCATGTCAGTAGAAGTTGTTGTAAGGCATGTAAGTAGTTGTTTCAATCAATGTCAGTAGTTGTCATTAAACACGTCAGGAGAAACTGTTCTAAGTTATGTCAGTAGTTGTTTCAATCAATATCAGTAGAAGTTGTTGTAAGGCATGTAAGTAGTTGTCATTAAACACGTCAGGAGAAACTGTTCTAAGTCATGTCTGTAGTTGTTTCAATCAATATCAGTAGAAGTTGTTGTAAGGCATGTAAGTAGTTGTCATTAAACACGTCAGGAGAAACTGTTCTAAGTCATGTCAGTAGTTGTTTCAATCAATATCAGTAGAAGTTGTTGTAAGGCATGTAAGTAGTTGTCATTAAACATGTCAGGAGAAACTGTTCTAAGTCATGTCAGTAGTTGTTTCAATCAATATCAGTAGAAATTGTTGTAAGGCATGTAAGTAGTTGTCATTAAACACGTAAGGAGAAACTGTTCTAAGTCATGTCAGTAGTTGTTTCAATCAATATCAGTAGAAGTTGTCCTACGTCAGTAGTTGTTCTTAGCAATATAAGTAGTACAAATGTAGTTGTTCTCAGCGATGTCAGTAAAAGTTATCCTAAGGCATCTTATTTACGGCATTGTCATTCAGTTGAAAATTAAGTTAGTCAGTCAGTTGAATGTTTTATTGTGTGTGTTTTTTTATATATAAACTTAGATTGATTATTTCTTAGTTTGATCAAACTGTTTTATTTCATCAGAAGTTGCCCTTGTGATGAACAAAATTAATATATATTGTTGAATTTGCAGAAAATGTGACATCAGCACAATTAAAACTTGATATCATTCATCAAACTTTTGTTTTCCAGTTGGAAAATGATTCCCTGTTGTCAGATAAATCATTTTGACAAGACTTGAATTTAATAGAGATGTTCATATTAATGACATTGATTTATTTAATTATTCAATTGTTGAACTTAATCAGACATATATTTGTTTAACTGGTATACTTGAATAACATTGATACAACAAAAATTACTTTTATTTCAAATGAGTTTCTGGAATTATTTCCCATGGTATCTCTATGCATTGAAAACATGTAATTTGACATTCATATTTGATCTGTCATTATTTGGTCTGAGGCACATGCTTCTTGTAATCAATATATGCACACAGACATGGCATTTATTAATTAGACTGTAGTTCTTTATAAAAAAAACCAAAGCAAAACAAACCTGAGTGTGTGAAAAATAAGTTCAATTTCTATTTCATATTTCAATGTAACACATTAGGAATTCCCATATTTGTGGTGTCCGTCGTCCATCGTGGTTGACGTCTGTCATCCTCCATCTTTGTTGTTATCTTATTACATTTTGAACTTCCTTCTAGAGAACCACTGAATGAAATGAAATCAAACATGTTATGAATGTTCCTTATGAGGTGCTGACAAAGTGTTGTTACTTTGTATAGGTGATCCATCATCCAAGATGGCCGCCAGCTGGGGCCTTCGTTTATTATAGGAGCCTATGGACAATACATACAATTATGTTTCATTCTCAATTTTATATGTTTTCTTTTAGAGAACTACTAAATGGATTAAAATAAAACATGGCAGGAATGTTCCTTATAAGGTGCTGACCAAGTTTTAATACTTTAAAGCCGATTCCGCATCATCCAAGAGTGGGGCCAGCTGGAGGACTTAATAGTTTAGCATAGGACCCTATGGACAAAACATACAAATGTCTTCTTTTAGAGAACCACAGAATTGAATGAAACCAAACATGTTATGTTACGTTCCTTATGAGGTGCTGACCAAGCATTAATACTTTGTATAGGTGATCCATTATCCAAGATGGTCACCAGAGAGGGACGTAGTTTGATAAAGGACGTCACATACAAATGTCTTCTTTTAGGGAACCTCTAAATGGAAGAATTGTTATTGGTGTTATCCCATTGAGATTTACTCTATATCTTGTTATGTACATGTATTTATGAGTGAGTATTAAGTTGGTCTTTGTTACTGATGCATAGAAAAGAAAAAAACTAGCATGGGCAGTGGCATACCCAGGGGGGTTTGGGGGTTGGACACCCCCCTTTTTTTTTACGAGGACAAATAGTTGAAACCTCCCCATTAAAAATGGCTGGATTACACTCCACCCCTGTTTGAGTGCATTGAAGACAACTAGGGCTTGTCAATTAACTTTTTTTTTAAATCAAATAACAAACACCTTGGGAAAATTATTTGGAATCAACATTTTCATTTGAAATATACAAATATACAGTAGAGTTTTATAATACCAGTATATATTTGAAGGACATCTATATACCTTATTTTGTTGGCTTTAATTACATTTGTCATCTGACAGCAGTATGTGTTGAAACCGATTCTGTGTACTTTGATTCAATTTGATGTAATTTTGTTTGCCAATATTAAACAAAACTGAGCTATTATGAAAAGTGTCAGATAATGAATTAGATATCAATTTCAGTTTTATATTGTGTACACATTTACATGTTATTTATTATTACAATCAGTAGTGCCACAAAGGGAGACATACTCAGTACAATCTGCTATCCCAGGTTCTGGCTAACATGCATGAGTAAACTCTCTGACAAATAATTAGTTATTGGGGGATAATAAAGGAGTACTTTTGACTTTTGAAATGTATGATGACAATATCTTTGACTAATCTTCTGTTTGCTAAAATTGAGAGAATCGGTTTGTTTCGTTTTGAAATTTTGGAAAACTTTGTTTTTCATTCGATTCTCGTGAATTTTGCTTTTGTAAGATTTAACCTTACCTGCACATACTCTTCATATCTAACAAACTCATTAACAACTTTTTTGACATTCATGTGAGGCAGAATGAAAAAGCAAACAGACATTATGTGAAGTGAAAATTACAAATTTGACAATTAATAGAATATTGAATTATTTTGTTTGTATAGTTTAATACCATTCAGGTGTTGATTGAATCGTTTGGTAAAAACAGATTAAACTTTTTACGTTTAATTCTAGTTATTTCTAGACTATAATTTATTGCTCTGTTCAAAGAGTTTGAAGAGATTAAATTTCTCATTAAAAGTAAAACAATTAAATGTAGCGGGAAAACTAGGTTATAATAAAAAATATTGTAGATTATTTCCAATATTCTGCTTCAGGAATGGAGTAATGGTATTGCTTAATCAAAACTTTAATGCCAAATTACGAGGCTGATGATGCTAAGCAACATATCTTCTGAGGCTAAAAGGTGAATGGTGGATAGTTGTCTGACAATCATACCATGTCTGTCTATTTTATATTATATGTTTTTCTTAAAGTCATATGAAACTTCAAATTATAAAAATATGATGCATATGTTTTTTACAACTAAATGGCTAGTATTATAAAACTTTTGTACATAAATTTTTTTCTCAAGAAAATTCTATAATTTGTATAAATTTAGAAGAAATTGACTTTTTATTAAGCGTTTGCTTCCAGTAAACAATTTGCCGATAGGTTTTCCGCATTCCATGAACTCAGCTTGACCCTTTTCCTAAAAATCGGGTGATCACAATACCCATGAATCTATCACTGAAGTAAACTATTATCTGATTGTACATGTTATACACATGGTCAATGTCCATGCTTCTTTGTTGATTGTTTACTATAAAGGTGACAATCAGTAAACTAATGGCTTCAAAACACGACAATTAATTAGCTGCCATATTTTCATGTCATAACAGACCAAAAGAATATTTTTTTGACAATTATACGATATGGATGCGTAAAAAATTATAAAATTGTGCACAGAAGACAAGTTTATGATATATACATGCATCTGTTCGAGAATTGGATAAACATTATTTTTCACCAGACACTCGTTTCATATGACTTTAACATTATCATACATCCTACTAAATACCTTGTTACTTTGTTATTCCACTGAGTATTTTGAAAAAGAAGGGGGAGGGGGGGGGGGGGGTGTTTAAGTGTTCGATAATATTTATTAGATTAATTGTTCCACATGTTGATATGTCTGTTAAGGTCAGGTTTTAATATGTTGTTGCTGATGTCAAAGTGGATGTCAAGTTCAATATTGACGATTTTCGTGTTGTCTGAATGAACTAAGAGCACTGCAAAGTATCACTCCAATGTTTGTCAGCCACTAGAAAACAATCCTTTATTAAAATCTTGGGAATATGTTTTTAGATGATGGTTGTTTTTAAAATTTGCATGTCACAATATTTTACTGACAAGATATTACAAATTTTCTTCATCCTTTTTAATTTTTGACAGTTTGACAAGTTTCAGATATGTTCATTTGTTTTTTATGCAATATCTGTCTGAAAGGCTTCAAGTTATCATAAATAGTTAAAGACTTCAATCAAAAGACCTTTTTAAATTTTGTGTGAATTTATGCATCAATTTGATTGATTTAAGAATTGTGACATATATGTATTGAATTTGTTTAATTAGCTTCTATATTTGGTAGGTTTAATTGTTTTTATGTTTTTGCAGATGTAATATAATTGATTTCAGTATTGACAAAGACTTCAGGGTATCCTCAGCCCTCAAATCTTTGTTCATAATTATACTATCTGTCAAAAAAAAAATGATTGATTTTCATTGTATAGACTTATGCAATTTGTTGACTGAGAAAGATTTTTTTTCACAATCCAAAAATGATATATAAATATATAAATTTTGATAGGTTTTGTCAAGCTTGTGACAAATGTCACAGAATGCAATATATTGTGGTAAAGGCTGTTCTCCGACACTATTATTAGTAAATCAACTGAATTAGGTGTATGGAATGATTGTAAGGTGTTCATGTTCAAATTTAATCTTATTTTAAAGTTCATTGATCTGATTTAACTTTTATTCAGATTTCCTAGGGGTAGGTACTGCGGGCAGGAATCTAGACTCAGACAGGCTGGTGGCTGCCAAACAGTGTTCGTGCATTTACTCATGAACCATTTTTAAATTTTGATATGTTGTGACTGATGACAAAATGGAGGTTAAGTTCAGTATTGATGATTTTCACTTTCACAGTTCATGAGTTATGGTTCTTGAAAGATTGAAAAATTGATACACAATTTCCTTTCTCTTCCATTATGTAGATTCACTGCAACAATTATATGTCTGTCTGGCATAGTATGGACATCACATTACTCAAGCCAATGAATGACAGGCATTGTCTTTTAATGTCTTTGTTTTATTGTGTTGTAGGGTTGCTTTGGCAGATATATCTTTTGGTAGAGGTCAAAATTAACTATAAAAATATGAAGATGTGGTTTGATTGCCAATGAGACAACTGTCCACAAGAGACCAAATGACATAGAAGTAATCAACTGAGGGTAACTTTTAAGCCTTCTACAATGATCAAAACCCATGCCACATTGTCAGCTATAAAAGACCCTGAAATGACAAATGTAAAACAATTCAAACAAGAAAACTAACTCTTGGTTTCTATAGTAACTATAACAGGATCTGCTTACCCGTCCGGAGCACTGCGTTCACCCCCAGTTTTTGTTGGGGTTCGTATTGCATAGTTTTTAGTTTTCTATGTATTGTGTTCTATTATTTGTCTGCTTATCTTTTTTTTTTAGCCATGGCATTGTCAGTATATTTTCGATCTATGAGTTTGACTGTCCCTCTGGTATCGATCTATGAGTTTGACTGTCCCTCTGGCATGGATCTATGAGTTTGACTGTCCCTCTGGCATCGATCTATGAGTTTGACTGTCCCTCTGGCATCGATCTATGAGTTTGACTGTCCCTCTGGCATCTTTCTACTTGAAATGTGCAAATTGTATTTTGTGTTGTCTCTGATTTTTGAACAATAAATATTATGACACTTACACATATATTATTTATTTATTACTTTAGCAGGTGCTCTAACTCTAACACATCAACAGACATGATAAAAGTACCATGATTATAACTTAAAATTGTCTAGTGATGTTTATTTTGGGAAATCAGACAAAATCTACTAGGAATAGTATGTTAACACAATATCTACCAAAAAAGGAATTACTATTACGCAGTTTCCATAAATATGTGGTCTTTGTATATCGTAGTTGTATTATAATCAGCATTAAAGTTGATATCAGATCACATAGAGATATTTCCATTGCTATCAATATACCCTGTTGGATTACAATAATTTAATTTACAAAAATACAATTTGTCTCCATCTTAATGAACTTGTCTCGCTTTTCTTCCTCCTGTGATTTCCAGCCATGTTATGTATAGTAGCCAGTGCTTTTGTACTGACACCATTTCCATGAATAACATACTTTTCATAGTATACATCTGTTGAAGAATTCAGAAATTATTCAGAAATTAAGTTTACAACTCCCTAAGACAAAGTTGAGCTCTGATGGAATTGACTACTTTTTGGTTCCTTTTGGTCTTATATTTCTTCAAGTATTTGTAGTCCATAGTCTTAGATTTTGGGTTTTGTAGTGTTCCTGATAATGGTAAATCCAGAATAATACTTCAGACAAACCACATTTATAGTTTGATTTGCATTAACAATTACTTTTAAAAATCAATGTGTTTTCAGTCTTCTTGGATTGTAAAATGGCAAATAAAAAATTGGTCTATGTCTATAAAGAAATAGGCAAAAATAGGCAACAGGGTTATTTAGTGTTACCATTGACCTTTTGTCTCATTGTCCTTCTGTCCATGTATGTCTGTTAGGTCTTTGTTAGTGCACTCACATGTACAATTCTTGGTAAATTTTAATATGCATATGTCTGTCAGGTCTTTGTTAGTGCACTCACATGTACAATTCTTGGTAAATTTTAATATGCATATGTCTGTCAGGTCTTTGTTAGTGCACTCACATGTACAATTCTTGGTAAATTTTAATATGCATATGTCTGTCAGGTCTTTGTTAGTGCACTCACATGTACAATTCTTGGTAAATTTTAATATGCATATGTCTGTCAAGTCTTTGTTAGTGCACTCACATGTACAATTCTTGGTAAATTTTAATATGCATATGTCTGTCAGGTCTTTGTTAGTGCACTCACATGTACAATTCTTGGTAAATTTTAATATGCATATGTCTGTCAGGTCTTTGTTAGTGCACTCACATGTACAATTCTTGGTAAATTTTAATATGCATATGTCTGTCAGGTCTTTGTTAGTGCACTCACATGTACAATTCTTGGTAAATTTTAATATGCATATGTCTGTCAGGTCTTTGTTAGTGCACTCACATGTACAATTCTTGGTAAATTTTAATATGCATATGTCTGTCAAGTCTTTGTTAGTGCACTCACATGTACAATTCTTGGTAAATTTTAATATGCATATGTCTGTCAGGTCTTTGTTAGTGCACTCACATGTACAATTCTTGGTAAATTTTAATATGCATATGTCTGTCAGGTCTTTGTTAGTGCACTCACATGTACAATTCTTGGTAAATTTTAATATGCATATGTCTGTCAGGTCTTTGTTAGTGCACTCACATGTACAATTCTTGGTAAATTTTAATATGCATATGTCTGTCAGGTCTTTGTTAGTGCACTCACATGTACAATTCTTGGTAAATTTTAATTTAGGTAATATAGGTGTATATCAGCATAATCTTGCCCAAGTTTGAAAATAAATGCCGATCAACAATTTTAAAGAGTTATGTCCTTTGGAAATATGATGTTTATGGAAAATTGCATTTTAAGCGCTATCAAATATACAATTTTTGCAAGATTTTTGTAAAGTTAACATCAGCAATATCTAAACAAGGAATTAATTGAATCTGGAATAATTATATATTATGGAATACAAAATGATTTTGTGTATGTTGTTCTAAGCCTTAGTTATAAAAGATAATTAAAAAACAATGATGAATTTTATGAAGTTATTCACAAATATGATGATCTTCAAATTGCCAGGGAAATATATGGTTAAGTCTGTAATTGATGATGATATAAACACAAGTATGGCTAACCCTTAGTTGGATGTAATAAAATATATTATTACTGTTCAACTAACTCTTAGCCATGCGTGCATGGCTAACCCCCTTAGTTGGACTTTATAAAATAAATAATTATTGTTCAACTAACCCTTAGCCATGCGTGCATGGCTAACCCCCTTAGTTGGACTTTATAAAATATATAATTATTGTTGAACCATCCCTTAGCCATGCATGCATGGCTAACCCCCTTAGTTGGACTAAAAAGAAAATTTTGTAAATAATTTAAAAAATTTAAATGCAAAATTACAAGAAAATTTTTTTTTTCAAAATTTCAGAAAAAAATATTTTTAAATGCAAAATTCACGAAATTACAAAAAAAATCAAATTTTTCCAAAATTCAGATTTTTTTTTTTTATTTTTTTTTTTTCTAAATTCAACAATACTTATAAAAAAAATTAAAAAAAAGTGAAAATTTCCAAAATTATTTTTTCTCAAAAATTCAAAAAAAAGGTTAAAATTCCATATGATATATGTACAGTAATGTAGTTTTCTTAGACAATGAACAGTGAAACAGGTCAATAGTACCTATATCTGTTGGTGATGATGCAGTGATTCTGTTGTGAAAATGTATAAATGCCACCTTGTAATGGGAATATTCACGGCTGCCGAAAGTTTGGAATGTGTTCACATTTCATTTCTCTTCACTGAACAGAGCAGTTGTAGGTGGAAATTTGTTTAACATAACCTGGACAGTAGCTTGAATCAATTCCTGAAAGTTCCTAATCATTTTAGTAGTGGTAAGTGTTATATAAGTTTATTGTTATTATGTCTGTAATCAACATGTTTTGTTGCACTATGATTTTTGCCTTTGTCTCAACAGCAGCTATCTTCTTGTATGCATTGTACGTGTACATTTTTAACACCAGGGAAGAGCAGATGATTTAAAAGAAAAACAATTTTGTGTAATCCAGTATTATATAAGATGTTTTGTGTCCCAGGTTATGGTGCAGTTTAAGCACTCCAAAACAGGTTCATAAAGTCCACTGGTTGTGTTTGGTTGCTGTCCAACATATTAAATCGATTTTTTTTAGTTATTTGCTTAAATTTGGCTATTAATATTCTCTTTTGAAAGAAAAAAAAAACAGTTCAAAAATTAAGTGTGCTGTGCATATTTGAATTAACCTTCATCAGATACATACAAAAAAAAATTGAAAACAAAGGATGTATAGGTACCATTATCTTGGGACCTAATAAGAACTATTATGACGATCTTGAAGTTAAGGATCTTGCTCATTGTTGAAGACTTAAGGTGACTTGGACTTGTTTACATTACTGCCCTACTATGCAGGATAAGTAGTTTTCTCATTGGCAGTCATTCCATGTATCCTTGCTTTTGTATCATTTAAAGACTTCAATGATTCAATCATTTAAATTAACACATTTTAATTTCAAAACATTCAACAAATATTTCCAACCAACACATAACAAATTTTGTGAACAACAGATATAATTGGCGAATTTGTAATCATTTTACAGTCAATATGATTTAATTTGTAATCATTTTACAGTCAATATGATTTAATATTTATCAAGAGACATCATAAGATAGATGAATCTATAATACATGTTCAGTAAATTTTTTCCTTTGTCAGACTGTTACTGAGCTCATAACCTGTGAAAATCACAAGAAGCTTTTAAGCTTCTAGTATTTTGATAAGATGTGTAATTTTTTCGCCATTTCTCTTGATGTTCTGTCATATCCAGTGGGACTATTTCGCCAAGTTGTTTTCAAATTCTTCTAGTACTTCAATGTGTTCTTTTTTTAATAATAATCTGAAAAACACAAAATCAACATTAACTTCAATAATGTACAAACTTGAATGTGTCAGATTAATATGATTAAGAAAATGCTTCGCCGAGTGCAGCCTGATTCAACCACAGAGGTCCCACCCTGAACAGTTGGTGCATGTTTGAACACAATATTCAAGCTTGATAGACTGTCTGTATTTGGATTGCAATCAAACTTTTGACATAATATAGGTTTCTGACACACAAAGAACGTGGTGAAAGATCAAAAGAAATTTGAAATAAGTTAAAATATTTGTATTAATTTTCAATTGAAGATTTCTTAATATTGCGCAATTGAAGATTTCTTGCTATTGCACAGTACTATGCAATTGAAGATTTCTTGCTATTGGACAATACTTCATATATTAATTTATGCTTCATGTTTGGTGTGTATCTCCTGCCATATCAGAATTTTGCCTTTATCTATATACATAAATCAGAAATAATCAATGAAAAAATGGAAAATTTCAAAGAAAATATCCAAAACTTACGAGAAAAAAAAATACCCCCCCCCACCAAATTTTTTTGAACCCCCTTTCAGTATTCTACCCAAAACTTAATGTTGTTAACTGTTCTGTGGTCCAGTTGTTGTCTCTTTGACACATTCAGCATTTACATTCTCAATTTTATTAATCCCAGCCTTTCCTCTGTGGTATGGTACCTTGCAGTACAATTTCAGAGAGATCTATACACTTAAACAAAAGTTATTGTCTGGAAATTAGAAAAATGCTTGTTTTTGGCCCCTAATTCCTGAACGATTGAGGCAATTACCCCCAAAAACCATTCTAGCCTTTCCTTTGTGATATGGAACCTTGTAGTACAATTTCAAAGAGATCCGTACACTAACACACAAGTTATTGTCTGGAAACTACAAAAATGTTTGTTTTAGGCCTCTTTTTGGTCCATAATTTCTAAACTGTTGGTACCATAACCCCAAAAATCAATCCCAACCTTCCTTTTGTGGTATTGAACCTTCTGGTGAAATTTCATGGTATCTATTCACTAAAACTAAAGTAATTATCAGGAAACCATACGTGTCGATGGACATTGCTGACGACATCATACCATTACATATATATGACTCCAAAAAAAATTACCCAATACATGGATACCATATTATCCAATCTTTGATGCATACTCGAGGTATTACCAATATAAACATTACTTTAAATTTATGTTTACCTTCATTTAATATCCCTCATATTCAGTCCAACTTTCCAACTCCTCAACCCAGGAAATTGACTTCCTAGATCTACAATAAAATCATAATTAAAACTAGACAATACAAAAAACTCTGTGGCTAATTTATCAAATAATTAGGAGTTGACTGACAATTTTGACCCTGCATACTTATTTGTTGATCATTTTTGCAACTTAAATTTTCTCTACATCCATGTGTTATTTGTTTAATTTCCAACAACAGATGACATCAATGGCTATAATCATTCATTTGTAGGTCTAGGTTAGCTTTTAAGAGAAATTCAGCCCATTGTGTTAGGACAAGGATACAATATTGATTATTTGAACTTGCTTTCAGTAACTGCTATAAATCTCAGATGTGTACTTTGAGTGTTTTTGTTTTAGAACTTTTTTATAATTTGTGCTTTGTATTCATCTTAGAATTAAGCCCTTTTGAACGTTTTTTTTTTATAGTTTGTAAGTTGTACTGTTACACCACTGTCCTAGGTTAGGAGGGTTTGGTGCCAGCAATCCCATTTTAACGTTTTAAAAACTCCATGTGACTGTCCCAATTCAGGAGCTTGTTATTCAGTGGTTTGTTGCTGTATATATCATAACAGTTTTCTGTTCAATGTTTTGTTAATAAATCAGGCCATAAGTTTCTCATTGGTAATTTCAAGGCCTTGTATAGGTCATTGTTGAGGGGTGTACGGTAAACTATAGTTGTTAATTTTGGCCTCACCTGTATCTCAAGGAGAGTTGTTTCATTTACCATCATACCACATCTTCTTATTTCTATATAGACTTGAGACTTGCACACACTCATGTTTTGCCTGCTTTACTGACCGTGATTGACTTAATGTTGAAAGCCTTAAAGATAAAGTATTTATGACAAGCTTAAGTATCACATAATTTTGTCATGAACTTAAACATTATCATTGATTTACTAGTATGACAATAAAGTCCAGTTCAGACCCTGCCACATTCTTAATGTGCATGTCTTAAGCCAAATGCATGCAGTTCAGTGGTTGTCGTTGGTTCATGTCTGTCAGATTGGTTTTTAGTACATGATTGTAACGTTTTGTTATAAATTAGGCCTTTAGTTTGCTTGATTAGCTTTGTTTTTATGTCTGGGCCTTTTACTGCAGACTATATGATATGGATTTTTCTCTGTGACAAAGGACATACGGTTGCCTATAATTGTTTACATCCTCTTCATTTGTTCATAAAATTATGTTGTGTGGTTTCAGAGGAGTTGAGATGACAAACTGTTGCAGTAGTATATTAAAGCAAATAAGTTCATGAAGTTCAAAGGGACGTAACTCCTAGAAAAAAAATTGAATCGCAATTTCCCGTCGATATGCACAACTACATAGTATGTCCTTATTATCTGAAAAGGTTTCGTGAAATTCTGTTGTGTGGTTTGAGAGGAGTTGCCATGACAAACTGTTGCAGTAGTACATTAAAGTAAATAAGTTAAGAGGGGCGTAACTCTTAGAAAAAAAATTGAATCGCAATTTCCCATTGATATGAACAACAACATAGTATTTCCTTATTATCTGAAAAGGTTTCGTGAAATTCTGTTGTGCTTGAGAGGAGTTGCGATGACAAGAAACAGGACTGACGGACGGACGGGTCAAAAACATTATACCCTCCGCAACCCGTTGCGTGGGGTATAATAACATTTATTTTAATATAAATAAATTTGGTGTATTTACTGTCTTCTGATTGGTTAAAATTATTAGTTTTATTTTCAATGTTGTCAATTTTGATGGCGACACGCCCACTCTGACGTTGTGTATTCATACGCCAACATGTGTGTACTTTGTTATTGTTAATATATATAATATAAAAAGTTCTTTGAGCCTTATTTTTGATAGAAATTTATTTATAATGAATGGCAATAATTTATTTTGATTTTATTGAACCATAAAACTAGTTTTTGACTCTTCACATTTTACATAATCCGATTATTCAATGTGAAGAGTCAAAAATTAGTTTTATGGTTCAATAAATTCAAAATAAATAATAGCCATTCATTAAATGTGGCATTAGAAAGGAGATAACTGTATTGTATTTTAAGCTTGGCCTTCGTAAAACTTGATTTTACTGTCGCAAATGTCCATTTACCTATCGCAGCAGAGATAGGTAAACGGATATTTGCGACAGTAAAATCTACATTTTACGCAGGCCAAGCTTAAAATACCATACAGCTAATTTTGCTTAACCCTCTTGCAGCCGGAGGGACACTTATGTCCATGGTTAAATTTATGCAAGCTTCTCATCAATGCTGTATTTTTTTCAAACAAAAGACCGATGATTAAACAGTGTTATGTTGTTCTCAAATGGGTGTCAAATGTAACTGTCATTTTGTCATGACATCATATATTGAATGACGTCGTTATTTGGCATGTTACGTCATAGACGTTGAACTATTGTATTTTGAGGCATATGAAATGCAACCTTAAAAAACGGTCGGCAGCAAGAGGGTTAATGTGAGCCAAAATTTGTTCCTGTGAAAAAAGTTCCAGTGGAACTAATTTCACAGGAAATATGTTCTGGGAGAACTTTTTTCACAGACAGGGTTTTTCATATAAGTTTTTAACAAGTAATGGGAAATTGCTGTTTGGGTTTTGCCTGAGACTATTACAACACTATAATACTGTTATACAAATGTATTACATTTAATGTAATTTTAAAGTAGTCTCTGATTTTGGTCATTATTGAAAGCCATACAGTGACCTATAGTTGTCAACTTCTGTTTTCATTTGGTCTCCTGTCTAGAAGAGACTAGAGTTGTTTAAATGGCAATCATACACTACAGTGACTGTGTACCACATTTTCTTTTTTTTTAATAGCGAATTTATAATATATTTCTGATCATTTTCACCACCTATATTCACATATTTTCAAACTAGAAAACAGTGGCGGATCTAGAAATTTAAATAAGAGGGGGCCCATTGACTGCCTAAAAGGGTCATTCCCTGTACAATGCTGTATAATCAACCAAATTTTTCCCACAAGGTGTTGACTGGGCACCCTGATTCCGCCTTTTGGAAAATGTGACCTATCTGACAGCAGGAACAGATAAACATGTATTAGATATACTGTTTCAAGCTGACACCTTATTGGCTTAGGGAGCTACCATTTGATTTTTAGGGGGGGGGGGGGGGGGGCTAGGATGAAAAATGTTGTCCTGCTTTTTATTTTAGCTGTAATCTCTGTCCTGTGTTTTTATTTTTCACTCTGTTCGGTCCTGCCTTTTTTTTTTTAAAGTTTATCCTGATTTTTTTTCCTAAATTGTCGTCCTGACTTTTTTTTTGCAAGTGCAGGCCCATAGCCAGGAATTTCCAAGGGGGTTCGTTGGACTCACAAACTCGACTTTAACAGACATAACTCGAACAGATCATTCACTTTAACAGTGCTTATTTGTTTTCAAGGGGGGGTTTGTCTGAACCCCCCTGGCTACGGGTATGAAGTGTCTCACCCTGACTTTTTTTTTAACTTAAAACTGTCCTGCCTATTTTTTTTCAAATTTCATCCTAGCCCCCCTTAAAAATCAAATGGTAGCTCCCTTATATCCCCCTCCCGAGATTCCTGCATACACAACTCTCAAATCAATGATTCTGGCCATAACTTAAGATTGAGGTTTGGTTTGCAAAACCACATTTTTAATCGGCGAAACGTTCAACAAACTTCCCCATATTAAATTCAAGTAATTTACATTCTTAGGGAGCTACCATTTGATTTTTATGGGGGGGCTAGGATGAAATTTGAAAAAAATAGGCAGGACAGGAGTTTTGAGTAAAAAAAAAAGGCAGGATGAGCAACTTGGTAAAAAAAAAAAGGCAGGATGACAGTTTGTGTAAAAAAAGTCAGGATAAACTAGTAAAAAAAAAGGCAGGACCGAATAGAGTAAAAAATAAAAAGACAGGACAGGGATTACAACTAAAAAAAAAAAGCAGGACAAAATTTTTCATCCTAGCCCCCCCATAAAAATCAAATGGTAGCTCCCTTAACATGACGGCTAATTTATAATTTATAAATATCAGGGCGAATGATCCCTGAATCTGTTGAGAAAAACTTCCCCCTTTTTTCCATACCTCGTATTTTAATGAGTGTTTCCTGTATGACAGTTTTGAAATTGAAAGAGCAATAATAGCAAGTGAATTTTTGTCAAGAAAATTTAAGTTGTATGCATTTTACGTTTTCAAATAACACATCTTTATCTTCATCCTCAAGTTTCGTTTGGTTCCAATGCGTCTCTGTTTACGTTCTCCTTTCGTACGGAAAGGTTTAGTCCAGTCAAACTAAGATTTAACCTCAAACTAATTGCAACAGAAAATGTTTTAGTTCTAATCTATAGCATTATGCCATTTTTATACACAGAAAAAAGTCCCATTAAATCTAACTTGAGGAAAACTCAAAATCAGCATTTTTAATTTCCTATGGAAATTAACATTGGAAGGGGAGATAACTCTTGCAAAAATGAGTCTTTTTTGGTCAGTTTTTGGTTGTTTTTCTTGAAATTTATGTAATGTATGATACTTTGATGGGGTTATAAGTTTGTTTTTGACTAAATTATATGATCTTCTGCTCATGAAATGTACAAAACCGAAGTGTTATGGGTAGTTTTCTTTTTTTCGAGCATTTTTCATTAAAGAAATTGCAAATTTAAAGCTTTGTAACCATTTTGAAAAAATAATATGAAGATTTGGTATTGTTTATATCTGTATATGATATTTTTTCAGCAACTTACTTATCTAAAGAAACTTTAAACCACAAAAAGAAGAATACATGCTTAATTATTTTTATTAAATTTGAGATTCATCACCTTGACATGTTGAAAAATTCAATAAACGGTCATCTAATGAATTACGAAATCTAGATTATAGCTTGATAAAATATATGAAAACACCTTTGGAGTTGTTTGTTATACTCTGAAGATCGCTGAACAACCAAGAATTAATACATTCTGATTAATAGTAGCGGTAAAATTATAATTTTGTATCAATTTTTATCGATATTTCTGCCTTTTATGCAAGAGTTATCTCCCTTTTCAATGCAAATCTCCATAGGAATTTAAAATGGTGATTTTTTTAGTCTTCCTCAAGTTAGATTTTATGGGACTTTTTTCTGTGTATATTTGGGGTATAATGCTAAAGATTAAAACTTAAAAATCTTCTGTTGCAATTACTTTCAGGTTAGGGTTAAATTTATGCTAGATTGACTGGACTAGTTAGGGAAGATTACTACACGAACATTTATAATATTAAGTCGCAACATCCCACTATAGCAAGATCAATAAAATAAAAACGTGTACTGATATTATGTTTTGTTATATAAGGAACGATGAAATGTCTTGTCATTCTAAATCAAATCAAAACTCGACAGCGGACTATTTTTTATGTGCATTTAGAATTTTTTTGAAAGATTGCGATTCGTACTCGCGTCGTCTGTTAAAACTAAGAATGATTGATTTGCGATTTTTCATAGAAGAAGAAAAATGATTGAAGAAGAAGCAGGAAGATTGAAAATTATTCATAGGGAAACACAGTATGTTTTGAGACAAACCAAACTAACATAACAATTTAAAAAAAATAGAGTAAACGAATTTACGTGGTAAGATTTAGAACCCGAAAACTGCATAAAATAAAAAAAACAATTTTAAACAAAATAATTAATTTTACAATGACTATAGGCTTTTAAAAGTATGAAGAAGCAAAAAAAAACAACATTAAAATGTATTTGAAGCAGCCCCCCTTAAAGGTTTTTCTATGAATATACAGGCCCGTAGCCAGGACTTTCCAAATACACCTTATCAAATTGAAGTTGGACGTTTTTCAAATATTCCACGAAATGAAAGAATTTGCAAAAAATGCTCCTCTGGCTGTGTTGAAGATGAAATCCATTTTTTAACTAACTGTGAAAATTCTAAATCAGATAGAGATGCTCTCTTTGACTTTGTTTGCCAAAGAATTCCAAATTTTTCTTTACTGGATAATCAGCATAAATTTATTTATTTATTAAACTGTGAAGACAATCAGGTCCTTAATGCTGTTGGTAAATTTATTAAAGTGAATATGAGTTAGTAATTGTATTGTTACTGTATGTAAAATAATGTTTGTATCTACACTGTATGTATCTATCAAATTAATATTCTTTTTCCTTATTCATGTATGCTCTGTATGCCCCTTGTGGGCCCTTAATTGGAAATAAAATATGTTCTGTTCTGTTCTGTTCCTTATCGCTATTTGTCCGCCATTGCTGGAAATCACACAGGTTCCCGTAAAATTTTGACGTCATAAAACAAAATGTCTGACGCCACAATGGAAAAGTGATTGTTGTTGACGTCAAAAGTTCAAGCGGACGGGTCAGCCGGGAATAGCGATAAGGTGTATGGGGGGGGGGGGGGGGGGAGGTTTGGACTCACAAACTCGACTTTAACAGTCATAATTCGAACAAAACGTTAACTTGAACAGTGCTTATTTGTTTTCAAGGGAGGGAGGGGGTCGTCCAAACCCCCTATGGCTATGGGTATACTATAAGAGCTATCTTGCACGTAAAACCCCCATGGGCATTTTGAAACCTTGGCAGGTATGTTTATGATGTTTTAAAGATATTTGGTATGCAGTTATGTGTCCTCATGCATCTCATTTACAACTGTATTAACTTAATTTGGCCCACAGGCACATATGGGTATGATACAGATATTTTTTTTTTATTTTTTCGTTGTGGAATAAGATATTCAATTTTCTATATTTATAATACATGTCCATCACTTCTGTGCATGTCTTACCCAGTTTCGAGTGATTTAAACAACTCAGAGAAAATACCCAGTTTATCTATAGATGCATACCATTAAGGCAGCAACCATTTGATTTTCAGGGGGGGGGGGGGCTATGTTTTTTTTTTCTGTGCAAACTTATTTTTTTGCCTTCGGCAATTTTTTTTTTCTCAGGGTCCAAAACAAATTATTTTTTTCACCAAAACCTGAAAACAATTTTTTCCAAAAAAAAATTTGTAAGGGTTCCGCGGAACCCAGTGTCTCGCCTAGTTTTGCTGTAAATTGCAGGCTCAACAAAAATGAGGAAAAAAATCAATAAAAATATTCCTCTTGATACTATCTTATTATTGTAAGAAGCTTCTGTCCAATTTCGGTAAAAATCTAAGATTGTTAATAAATCTAATAAATGTTTCAAAACTTTAACTGCAGACTGTATGTAATGTTAACTGGAAGAAAATCTAAGTTCATTTAAAAGTAAAATACAGAAAAAATACAGTTATCTTTTTACAAAATTTATTTATGGATACTATCTTATGATCATAAATAAGCTTCTATCCAAGTTTGGTACAAACCCAGGATAGTTTAAGAAAGTTATTAAAATTTAAAAAACTTTAACCACAGAGTGAATGTTATGTTTCCCCGCAGAAAAACTAAGTCCATTTTAAAGTATAAAGCTGGGTTTATACTTCGGTTGCGACTAGCGATGCGACGAATATTTCTGTCGCCAGGTAAAACGCAGCGACTGTCCGCGACAACGCGCGATAACGCGCGGCATCGCTTCTATCGCTTACAAAAACCATTAACGCAAGGTCAATCGCAATCTTTCGCAAGCGAGTTGAAATTATTTCAACTTCATAGCGACATCGCTACACTTTTTATGTAAAATAAATAGGTTAAAAGGTTAACAAGCACATGTTCATTCCAATCATGGCATCGAAAAAGACGCAACCGGGGTTTGACAGAGAAAAGCTGATCCATCTTGTAAGAGATACAGAATGTTTATGGGATCCATCTACTAAGGAGTATATGGATTCCGATATTACCCAGTCAGAGTGGCAAAGAATTGGCGAAGAGATGGGTATATCAGGTAGGATCTTTAAAGCTTTAATTTGATAAAAACTGAAACAAAAAGGGGTACCGAGTCCTTTGATAGTCCCTCAAGGGATAATCCGCATATTGAGTACCTCATAGTAAAAATGTAGTATATTAAATCAGAGACGTATATCTTTTATATGTTTCTGATTACAAGTAAATATATTTATTTTTAAGACATCTACTTTTTGACACTTCAATATAATTTTCTAGAAAATGACAATGTAACTACATGTACTAATTACTAATAGTTGAAAAACAACGTGTCACAACAAATCATCTCTTTTAAAATGTATGCAATGTGTAATACTTGAGATTGGTTTATCATGAATAAATAATTAAAATGAAAACATGTTAGGGGCCGACCATTTGATATAAATTTAGTGGCTGGGTTGGGAGTTGGGATTAATTATTTATTTTTTCTATATGTTATGACCACAGTGATTCCACAGTCGCCTGCATGAAGATGTCATAATTATAGCGAAAAATGGGGAAAATAAAATATTATGTATAAATACTACTAAAAATATTATTCCACTGTATGTACATGTTGATAGTTACAATGTAAATCAATATTTGAGTGGTTTAGACTATCCCACTTGAGCATCATATTTCCATCATGATCTAAACATCATATTCCCATCTAGCTGTAGATATATAGGGACCTAAATACTACCGTAAAAATATATTATGCTCCCCTCCCATTTTTCGCTATGATTAAGAAATCTGCAGGCGACTGTGCTATGAAAGAATTTAATTTTTACATGGTGCCAGTTATTTATTTGTAGTTTTTGGCATCACGCGCTATTGATGAATATCCTCATCACCACCACCCCTTTACGCCTCGAAAATAACCAAATGGTCGACCCCATAAATGTAAATTTTCTTCAAATTATGGTCACCGTTTAATTATCTCGATTATCTTGCTTTTTTCATTCCTGTTTGATAATTTAATAATTTAGCAATGTTTAGATGTTGGTCATTTAAGGGAGCTACTTTTTTATTTTTTTGGGGGGAAAGGGGGGGGGGGGGCATGATGTAACCTTGGTCTTCCCTTTTTGTTTTTCACTACATTTGATCCTGCTTTTTTTGCCCAGGGTCATAGCAGTCCATTCCATTATTCAAAATATCCATTTCATTATTCAAAATTGGCTATTTCTCTTTGTTCACGCGTATGTCGATATAATTGGCTATTTCTCTTTGTTCACGCGTATGTCGATATTTCAGTCCTTCGTTACTCCTCTAATATGCGTTGCGGAACATATTGACTATAGACCTTTTGTTCCTCTCTTGATAAGTTTTCGATTTAGGTATAATATATATCTGTAATTAGGGGCTGGAGGGTCATAGCAGTCCGTTTCATTATTCAAAATATCCATTTCATTATTCAAAATTGGCTAACATGTTTAAGCCCGCCACATTATTTATGTATGTGCCTGTCCCAAGTTAGGAGCCTGTAATTTAGTGGTTGTCGTTTGTTTATTTGTTACTTATTTGTTTTTCGTTCATTTTATTTTTTTATAAATAAGGCCGTTTGTTTTTTCGTTTGAATTGTTTTACATTGTCTTATCGGGGCCTTTTATCGCTGACTATGCGGTATGGGCTTTGCCCATTGTTGAAGGCCGTACGATGACCTGTAGTTGTTAATGTCTCTGTCATGTTTGTCTTTTGTAGATAGTTGTCTCATTGGCAATCATACCACATCTTCTTTTTCATATTTCCTCATTTTAACGCATGTTGTGACCATTTAGGTCCTCCATAAACCCTCTTATGGTCAAAATATAGCTGTAGTGTCAACAGTCATTTTTTTTTTAATATTTATTTCACTATTCACCGCTTCAATGTGAATAATGAAACATAAACTATTTCATTATTCATTTATTAATATTGAATAGGGATATTCATCCATATGTATCATTTTATGTTTTTTTTAATTATTGTAGGAGCAGATTGTAAGGCCAAATTTAAGAATTTAAAGGATACATATCGAAGGAAAAAGAAGGACGAGAAGGATATAAAAAGTGGATCGAAAGGGTCAAATTCGAAGAAGTGGCCTTTTTATGAATTTCTCACCTTTTTGGACCCAGTTGTTGTCCCTGTAGAGTACGTATAACATGTCATTCAAGTTTTACAATATGATAATTTATAAGCAAGATAACAAGTATGATGTGTTTATTTATTCTACATTGGCTGTAGGTGAAAGGGGGAAGGTTGAGATTTCACAAAACACGTTTAACCCTACCGCATGTTTCGCCTCCCCTAAGTCAGGAACCTTTTGTTAGTCTTGTATATTTTTTTTACTTTTAGTTCATACCTGTGTTCCGAGGGGGGGGGGGGGGGTATTCTTGTCTTGTGTCTTTGACTCTCTGTTATGACAAACTTTGATTTGAAAAGTTTCATATGTGATAAAATTGTGTTTATAAACATGATAAATGTATCCACAAAATGTTGATTATGAATCATTTTCATTTCAGTTCATGCACAAATTTGGAAAACTCTACTTCTGAAGAAGAAGGGAATGAGCTTGAGGTTGAAAATGTCAGTGTTCCTCCAGTTAAAAAGATGAAAAATACTGCAAGAAAGAACATCGACACCCAATTTGTTGAATTCCTAAAGGACAGTAGCAAGACCCTTCAAGAATCTCTTTCTCAAGGCAACCAGAAGGAGTTGGATGAGGAGGGGCATTATGGACAAACTGTAGCTGCTAACTTAAGAAGACTCAGCCCACAGCAAAAAGCTCGAGCTAAAATATTGATCAACCAAGCACTTTATGATGTGGAGTTCAACACTCCATATCGAGAAGTGCTTTCTAGTAGAAATGTTAATTCTAGTAATCAATATCAAAAAGTAGATGAAAATGAACCAACAACATATTTTTTGATGAATTAAAAAAAAATTCAACTATTTCGTTTAATTAATTTCATTTCTTATCATTTTAAAGAGATTTTAATGAATTATAAGTTTCAAATGTAGTTATTCCTGTTCACCAAAATGAACACTTGTATTTTGCCACTCCACCTTTCCTATGTCACTCACGAAATAGTTCTCGAACTTCTCCCTTGTTTCCCGAGCTCTTTTTTTAAACATGTTGCTCCCTGTTTGATTTATCCCAACGATTCCACTAGCATCACCAATTTCATTCCGCCACATGCCCTCAATTATGTTGCCGTTGTCATCTGTATCTACATACCTGGGAGGGCAGTACCTACGCTGAAGGACAGGAACGTTTCTCTCTTCATACTTGACAAAATTATGTAAAGACAATGCGGCTTTGACAATTTCTGTACTCTTCTCTGGAGTTGCCAAAATGGGTCTCCTAAATATCCTCCAGCGGCTTGCAAGTATTCCAAAAGCATTTTCGATAACACGTCTTGCCCTTGACAATCTGTAATTAAAGATCCTCTTCGTATAATCTAACTGTGTCCTCGGATAAGGACGCATCATGTATTGTTTAAGAGGAAAAGCTTCGTCACCTACAAAAACATAAGGGCAAGTGTTATCTGTACCAGGAAGACAACACGGGGCTGGAATATTAAGTTCTTCATTTTCTGACCGTTGACCTATCTTGGAGTTCGAGAATATACCGCCATCACTAAATCGACCCGGACATCCGACATCTATCATTGTAAAGTTGTAATCTGCATCGCAAACTGCGAGAAGAACAATACTAAACGATTTCTTATAATTAAAGAAATTAGATCCAGAGTTAGCAGGTGATTGAATCGTTACATGTTTACCATCTATTGCCCCTATGCAATGTGGGAAATTCCAAGTACCACTGAATCCTTCCTCAATAGTTATCCATTCTTGTTCTGTAGTTGGTGCTTTCAGATATTCTGTGTTGAGACTTCGCCATATTGCATCGCATACTTCAGAAATAGCGTTACAAACAGTTGATTTGGATACCCGGTAAGCAAGAGCTATCGAAGTTTGGGAATCTCCAGAAGCTAAATATCTGCAACAGAGCAGGAAAGAAAATCATAAAAGGATGACAAATTTCAAAATATAAGAAAAGTTTATTTTCTTTACTACTAATACAAGAATTGAAAACGAAAAATTATGTAAACAAATCCACGTTATTTAAAGACGACATGCACCAGGCAAAATTATGCATCACACTTTAAATGGTTTAAAACAGTCGCGCGACTTTCTAATTGTTAATTAGCACATATGACACAAAGAGACCACAGGGCCTTGCAAGCTTGCAAGCACTGGGAGTCCGTCGTCGTTTGTCATCGTTAACTACCTTAACCATATTCGCCTCTATAATTACTGACCTTACTAGGCCAGATATTTATTTTGCAAAATTTGTGATGAATGGTTACGTACGTAGGGCCATAATATACATGATAGAAGTAACCGCATTAATTTAAGATAGCATAGAAATAAATCATTGCGAGCTTGCCAGCACTAGGAGTCCGTCGTCGTATGTCATCGTAAACTATTTTAACCATCTTCGCCTCCAGAATTACTGATCAAATTACTCCGCAAGATATTTATTTTGCAAAAATTGTGATCTATGATTACGTACGGAAGCCATAAATGGACACACAAAAAAAATAGAATTAATCCGTTATCTGGGATTGATAATCCGTGATCCCAGTTTAGTAATCCATGATCTTGGTTAAATAACTCGTTATCTCAGTTTGATAATCCGTGATCCCAGATTGCTTATCGGTGATCTTGGTGTAATAATCCGCTGTCTCGGATTATTAAACCGAAATCATGGATTATTTAACCTAGAAAACGGATTATTAAACCGAGATAACGGATTATTAAACCGAGATAACGGATTATTAAACCGAGATAACGGATTATCAAACCGAGATAACGGACTATTAAAACGAGTTCACGGATAATGAATCCGTGATCTCGGATTATAAATCATTAACACTCCGATATTTCGGATTAATTAAACTTTTTACAAGTCCTTTTATGTCTTCCGTATCACGATAGAACGTAAAATGGCATTTGTTAACATGTATGAATGTACTTTCAACATCATAATTATATAACTATCAATTATTATGACTATTGAGGAAATATATAAATATACAAAAAAAATACAGATGAGCGACTTCAGGCTATCATGAGACTCTAGTTTATTTGCGAGACTATTTTAAAATGTTTGTTAACAGCACCGTTCAACGTGACTAATATAAATAAGATGTGGTATGAGTGCCATTGAGTGACATCTAGTTCCATGACACATTCTATTCAATCGAATAGTCAAATATAGATATAGGCATGCAATACATGTTGTAAGTAAGTAATTTGATTTCAATTGGAAAATCAAAGCACTGTAAGCGCTATAAGTACAACTATAAAAAAAAATTGAAGACGGTAGTTGAAACAATGGTTTCAACCAATAACCAGTGTGTCATTTTTTGGCAATTCTGGTCAACTATATGCATAATCTGTGATGTAACTTGCCAGTATGATTATCACAAGAGTGCACACGCTGAAATGTCTCGCCTTCTATACTAATCATTGATATTATGTTGATAGTCCTAAGTATAAGGCTTTATTACAACTGTCTCATAAACTTAACATTAACCAAGATAACTAAACAAAGACCAATGAACCATGAAAATGAGGTCAAGGTCAGATGAACCATGCCAGGCAGACATGTTCAGCTAACAATGCTTCTATACAACATATATAGTTGACCTATTCCTTATAGTTTAATAAAAATACACCAAAACACAAAAACTTAACACTGTGCAATGAACAGTGAAAATGAGGTCACGGTCAAAAGAAACCTGCGCTACTGACATAAAGATCATAAAATATTTCCATACACCAAATATAGTTGACCTATGGCATATAGTATTAGATAAAAAGACCAAAACTCAAAAACTTAACTTTGACCACTGAACCTTGAAAATGAGGTCAAGGTCACATGACATCTGCCCGCTAGACATGTACACCTTACAATCATTCCATACAACATATATAGTAGACCTATAGCATATAGTATGAAAAAAACCCAGACCAAACCACAAAAATTTAACTATAACCACTGAACCATGAAAATGAGGTCAAGGTCAGATGAAACCTGCCAGTTGGACATGTACACCTTACAGTCCTTCCATACACCGAATATACTAGCCCTATTGCTGATAGTATCTGAGATATGGACTTGACCACCAAAACTTAACCTTGTTCACTGATCCATGAAATGAGGTCGAGGTCAAGTGAAAACTGTCTGACAGACATGAGGACCTTGCAAGGTACGCATATATCAAATATAGTTATCCTATTACTTATAATAAGAGAGAATTTAACAATACAAAAAAAGAATTTTTTTTTCCAAGTGGTCACTGAACCATGAAAAAGAGGTCAAGGACATTGGACATGTGACTGACAGAAACTTCGTAACATGAGGCATCTATATACAAAGTATGAAGAATCCAGGTCTTCCACCTTCTAAAATATAAAGCTTTTAAGAAGTTAGCTAACGCCGCCGCCGGATCTCTATCCCTATGTCGAGCTTTCTGCAACAAAAGTTGCAGGCTCGACAAAAATACATGTACCAGTGTCTTTTTTGCCTAAACATTGTTTTATATGATTGAAAACAAGAATATGAGTTTTTTTGATATTTTCAATAGTCAGTGTAATATGACGTGCTTCTTTCGCTTTGTGAATAGACCATGCTCTAAATCCAATAAAATTAGTTCGCACATGCGTTCAAAACTCCTCCCTCGGAAAAATAACATTGCCAGTCGTTTATTTGTGTACAAACAAAAAAGGGAGGTTCGTGGAAAAAAGCTATTCTTTATTGTAGTTTTTAACATGGATAGGCATTATATTCGTGTTATTTTAGCCCTCTCTATCGGTCGGTCAAAAATAATCACGAATTTAATGCCTACCTATGTTAAAACTACAATTAAGTATAGCCTGCATCAATTATTTTTTGGTTTTTATCTTTTGACTAGGCTTTTAATAGGCTTATAACACAAATATTGTTTTTTTTTTTTTTTGTGTTTGATGCCCTGCATGCAAGTCTTTATAAAAAAGAATATCATCGTTTTTCAAGAGCCTTTCATGAGGATAGTCTTTTTATTTCTAGAAAAAAACATTTTTTTGAAAGAAGTAATTTGATTACCGTAACGTCATTGCCAATCTTTCAGTAGCACTGATTGGATACAAATGTGTCCTGGGTCTTTCAAGCAGGGGACATACTTTTCTTGCCAACTTTTCAAAATGCTCCCGTGACATACGAAAGTATAGAATGTGATATTCTGGATCAAGTCTCATTTCCTGCACAAGATTTGCATAGTCTCCTTGTCGTCTTCTTTGCGCCAATATTGATCTTGTGTATTTGGTTCTTTTTCTTCTACTTCTAAGTCTGTTGTACAGCAACCATATACCAGTCATGTGCATCAAATATACATTTAAAATTTAAAAAACTTTTAACCACAGAGTGAATATTTGTTCGACGCCGCCGGAAAGTAGTCTCGCTTAGTCTCGCTTTTTGACTAAAGTCGAAGGCTCGACAAAAACATAGCCCCCCCCCCCCCCCCCAGAAAATCAAATGGTTGCTGCCTATACAAAGGACAACAAAGTATGGATAGTAAAACTGGGTATTTTCTCTGAGTCATTTTAAATCTGTGACACTCAAAACTAGGTGAGACACAGAAGTGGTAGATATGTATTATAAATATAGAAAATTGAATATTTTATTCAAAAAAAAAAAATCTGTATCATACATGTATACCAAAGCGCCTGTGCTTTTGTCCTGTGTAAGAACTTGTTTCATTGTTTTTCGGTCTGTGTGATAATTATAATATAGTGCGAGTGGGCATCCATGTACAATACTTTGGATACATTCTTGTTTTATGATTAAATGAGTTGAACAGGACTGTTACTGTCATAAGTGTAGTGCAAGTATCAAGGTTTTTTTTAGCTCACCTGGCTTTTGTCGTACGTCGTAGTCTGTTAGTTTTACAAAAACCTTCCTACTTGGCCACATTTATCCAAACTTAGCCACAATCATCAGTGCCAATATTTAGTTTATTTTGGAAGGCTAGGTCATCAGACACATTTAAAAAAAAAACCAGCCTGCCAACCAAGATGACCAACGTAGCTAAAATTGAACATTGGGATAAAGTGCAAGTTTTGTCTATTACTTTGAAATATAAGAAGAAAAAATCTGATGTTCAGAATGTTGTCTGTTGAGCTCTACTCAGTGGTGGATCCAGAAATTTTCATAAGTGGGGGCCTACTTGCTGCCTAAGAGGGGGCCCACTCCTGTCACATGTCAGTGATTCCCTATATAACCAACCAAAATTCCCCCCCCCCCTAAATTCGCCTCTGCTACTAATTGTGATGCATATAATTTAATACTGTCAGAAGACTTTTTATCTTGGAGTTATTGCTTTTAAGGATGTTTACTACTCTGTTTCAAAAATATTTTTTTTTAAAGGAACTGAAAAAAACAGTAAAAATGAAGGGTTCATGTGCTTGTTTTTAAGATATAAGCCATGGAAAATTTAGTGGGAAGTGATTCTCTCTAGATTTTTCATACATTTATAAACATAGACATCTTGATTATTCAAAATACAATGAACAAAAATTTTAATGGCACTGCGTTTTTTAAACAGCTACGACGGTATCAAAATTTGTACATTTTTGTTGTGTTGTTTTTTGTCAATTATTTGTTTAACTTCGAAATGTTCGAGTCAAATGAAGACTTTTGAAACATGTTTTTTTTGTGTTTTTGTACGACGTGGGAGCATTTAAAATCACAGAGATTTTGTCCATATATAAGTATTTGTATTGAGCAAAGTAGATATAAAAATAAGGAGATGTGGTATGATTGCTGATTAGACAACTATTCACCAAAGTGTAAATGGAAGTGGATGTAAGAAATTTTGTAAAGTTCAAATGAAGTGGATATATAAAAAAGAAGATGTGGTATGATTGCCAATGAGACAACTATCCACAAAAGACCAAAATGACACAAACATTAACAACTATAGGTCACCATACGGCCTTCAACAATGAGAAAAGCCCATACCGCATTATTTAAGTTAAAAAATTAAAGAAAAATGTACATTTGTAAGCAAAGATATATTAAAAAAACCCAACATAATCATAAACACAATACTAATAACTATATCATGTGGAGTTAGTCTAAACATATCAAAATAATGATTCATACTTTTGAATTTCAAACTTGAAGTCATATTAAATCTGGTCAGAAAAAAAGGAATCCCAAATGATGTTTCTTCTTAATTGATAGATGGACCAAAGTTATTGATGAAAAACAGAAATTTGATATCCAAATATTGTTTCAAAAAGTTACCATCATACATGTATGATCATTAAAAAAGCTGATAATGTCTTTTAGTTTTTATTAAAATTAATTTACCTAATTTATAATTTCAGCTTTTCCATGCATTGTAAGATTTCCATGAACATAGAACATATGTAGTTCCTGATCAAAAACAACAACAACAGATTGCTACGATAAAACTGTTGAGTTACTATTTGTAATACAGAATGCATCAAGATGACGGAATGCTACATATAATATTCGGGATACTATGACAGATGAGATAAGAAACTGAAGAAATAACCAAGTGCTAAACAGCAAAGGTATGATTATAACCGTAACTGATGTTTGAAAAAGTGTGTCATTATAGCATCTACAGATATTCCAATCATACCAATACTTCAGACTTGTTTAAATTTTAGGGTATTTCAATTTTAAAAAAATGGCTACTTAACTTAATATTTTTACAAAATTAATATTAAACTATGAGTCAATAGTTTCTTTCTTAAACATACAGCATGGAGTTGCATTTTTGCATTCTAAACAGAGTAATGTATTTTCACATCCGTTGCTATAGCTTATTAACTTCCTGTTATCTTATGATTGGGTTACCTGTATCATATTCAGGAGTGAATCAAGCCATTTCTAAAAGGGGGATATGTCCCATTCAAATGCATTGCTCGTTAAAAAAAAAGGGGGGGGGTCCAACCCCCCCCCCCCCCCCCCCCAGAAACCTCTGCCTGGAGACACCACTGATATGTGAGAAATAGCCACAATACATTTTGTTGATATCAAATTAAAATTAAGAAGCTACTGTAATCTACATGTATATATGTTTATCTACTCTCCATTGTCTACTGTCACCTTGATTAGTAAATAAATAAAAATCATGTTGTTACAAAAATGTACATGTATATATTTTTAAGGAACTAACTGTGGTATAATCTTCATTTGGAAACATGCAACATAAGTTCAATCTGACATGATCATAAAGCAGGCAAGACATTTCAGTATGTACACTTTTGTAAAAAAATGTGAAACTATAATTATTAAAGCATATTTTTTGTTTTGTTTTTTCAGATTAAGATATAAGGAGGAGATATTTTCCTGAAGATTTAATTAATGTCTGCAAAGATAATGTGAATGGAATAGAAGCTATCATTCTTTAAAGAAAAGATACAGAAACACAAGCTCCTGTAGAAACTCATGAAAAGGAAGATGCTTTTGCAATATGTGCTAATGTGATAAATTATGACAAATCAATTAACAACAATATATTCTACAAATTTCCTAGTTTTATAACATTTAATTGAGGCACCAATTAAATCACCAATTTTTCTATTTGTAAAGGGGCATAACTTTAGAAGGATGAAAGTGACGCCACCAAAATTTAAATTTGTTCTGTGTCTTGTGGTAATTAGCATTGAGCATCAATTTATTAACAATTGGTTGAGGCAAACTTAAGTTAGAGAACGGAAACCATTTTTGGGATTTACAGACGTACTAAGTCTTACATACGTACAGATGGACAAGGGTAAAACTTGATGCCCCCTCTGATAAAAACTTTAATTAAATGATTAACAAATTAACAAATCAGGTTGTGCTGAGGTAGCTCATGAAATCTGTTTAAATTATTGAGCCACATATGTTTTTGTACTTTTTATCACTACTTTTTAGCTCACCTGGCCTAAAAGGTTAACTTTTACAAAAATCTTCTCCTCTGAAACTACTGGGCCAAATTAAACCAAACTTGGCCACAATCATCATTGATGTATCTAGTTTAATTGTGTTTTGTGACCCAGTCAACCAACCAAATGGCCACCATGGCTAAAAATAGAACATAGGGGTAAAATGCAGTTTTTGGCTTATAACTCAAAAACCTAAGTATTTAGAGCAAATCTGACATAGGGAAATTTGTTTAACAGGTCAAGATCAATCTGCCCTGAAAAATTTTCAGATAAATCAGACAACCCATTGTTGGGTTGCTGCCCCTGAATTGGTAATTTTAAGGAAATTTTACTGTTTTTGGTTATTATCTTGAATATTATTATAGATGGAGATAAACTGTAAACAGCAATAATGTTCAGCAAAGTAAGATTTACAAATAAGTCAACATGACCAAAATGGTCAGTTGACCCCTTTAGGAGTTATTGCCCTTTATAGTCAATTTTTAACCATTTTTCGTAAATCTCCATGATCTTTTAAAAAAATCTTCTCCTCTGAAACTACCGGGCCAAATTAATACATACTTGGCCACAATCATCTTTGGGGTATTAAGTTTAAAAAATGTGTCCGGTGACCCAGCATCAAACCAAGATGGCCGCCACGCCTAAAAATAAAACATGGAGGTTAAATGCAGTTTTTGGTTATTACTCAAAAACCAAAGCATTTAGAGCAAATCTGACGGGGGTAAAATTGTTTATCTGGTCAAGATCTATCTGCTCTGAAATTTTAAGATGAATGGGACAACCCGTTGTTGGGTTGCTGCCCCTGAATTTGTAATTTGAAGGAAATTTTGCTGTTTTTGGATATTATCTTGAATATTATTATGGATAGATTTAAACTGTAAACAGCAAAAATGTTCAGCAAAGTAAGATTTACAAATAAGTCAACAGGACCAAAATGGTATTGCCCTTTATAGTCAATTTTAAACCATTTTTCATAAATCTTAGTTAACTTTTACAAAAACCTTCTCCTCTGAAACTACAGAGCCAAATTTTACCGAACATAGCCAGAATCATTATTAGGCTATCTAGTTTAAAAATTGTGTTTTGTGACTGGACAAACCAACCAAGATGGCCACTACGGCTAAAAATAGAACATAGGGGTAAAATGCAGTTTTTGGCTTTTAACTCAAAAACCAAAGCATTTAGAGCAAATCTGACAAGGGTAAAATTGTTTATCTGGTCAATCTCTATCTGCCCTGAAATTTTTAGATGAATCGGACAACTCGTTAGGTTGCTGCCCCTAAATTGGTAGTTTTAAGGAAATTTTTCTGTTTTGGGTTATTATCTTGAATATTATTATAGATAGAGATAACTGTAAACAGCAATAATGTACAGCAATTTAAGACTCTAAAATAAGTCAAAATGACCAAAATGGTCAATTGACCCCCTAAGAAGTTATTGTCCTTTATAATCAATTTTTAACAATTTTCATAAAATTTGTAAATTTTTACTAACATTTTCCACTGAAACTACACGGACAAGTTCATTATAGATAGAGATAATTGTAAGCAGCAAGAATGTTCAGTAAAGTAAGATGTACAAACACATCACAATCACCTAAACCCAATTTTATCATGAACTGTCTGCTTCCTTTGTTTAATTCACATATAGTATACCAAGGTGAGCGACACAGGCTCTAAACTCTAGTTAATGTTTGTTAAAAAGATGTCAGAATAGAAGTGAAGTTATGTGAATTATTTCTTATTGTGGACTGACTTTATCATGCTGGTCTGATGATGAGCTTGTAGGGTGAAGCCTTTATTGTTATTTTGCTGCAGTTTGGAATAATTGTTGATCAATATTTTTAAGGCAGCTTACATACATTGTATTTCAAGCTATTCCATAAATATGTATAAAGGAATTTATTTGGGAGATAACTAACTGTATTTTATTTTAAATTTTTTAAGCTCAGACTGCATCAATTGTGGATTTGATGGTCGCAAATTAAGTTTACTGGAGACGTGTTAGCAGAGACAGTAAACGGGTATTTGCGACCATCAAATCCCCAATTGATGCTGTCGGAGCTTAAAATTCAATATTGTTATCTCCATTCTAATGAAACTGACAGAAAACGACGTTAAAATATTTATTTAAAATCTGTCATAAGCCGTCTGCCCTTGCACGTAAGTCCCATATCATCACTGATTGTCAATTGGTGCCATGTAAATAAGTGACGTTATCCAATCAAGTTTCCTTTCATCTTGCTTACTGATAATTTTTCTTAATAGTGTTTAGATTTGTAAGTGAAAAAAACTTTAAAATAACATCAGAAAAGAATTTATTTGCACTTGTTGTTAAAAGATAATATGTGTTGCATGCTTATTGTTTTGATAGGTGTAATTTATTTGTGATATACTTTTAGTTGTTTTCCTTCCAGACAACAGCCATTCTTTGTTTAAAATGTATCATGTTTATAGAAAGAGGTTCAAAATATTCTTAAAGAAGGAAATGATATCTGAAATAAATGTTTGTTTTTAAATACTCAGTTTTAGTTATTTTTATTTTAATATTCTATAATATATAATATAACTATAGTGCAACATAAAAACACTAGTTATACATTTAAAAATTTGATAACCCTCATGCATTAGAAGTTGCATGGTTTAGCATAAATTATAGATGAAAGATGATTGTGAGTAAAGTTCAACATGTATACATGTAAAAAAGACCTTCCATACATGCATCTTTTGTAATTAAATCTATATTTCTTTTAAAGTTTAGTATATAGAAATTACAAGGATCATCTATATGAAAAAATATTTTGCTAATATCAGGAATATTGATATGATAAATGTCAGACAAATTTCTTCAACTTGCAAATATCTCAAATTGTATAAGAGAATAAGGAGATGTGGTATGATTGACTATGACTGTATATTTAAGTCAAAGATTTGTAAAATCACAGGTTATCATACAGCTTGCATTATTTACATGTAACAAGTATGCTATTGTATAGCAAGTATGATATTAAAAGGCTTATGCAAAATACAACAATATGCACGTTTCTATATAAAAAGAGTATAGTAAAGCTTATAGGCTCATAGCCAATGAAATAAAAGAAACGCTTACCACAAGTAAATAATTTGAAAATTTCAGGAATTGATTCCAATTCCTCTCAAGGTTATGGCAAAAACATTTCATACCCTATCCATTCTAATCATTAAACAGTTTTTAAATTTGACTCGATATGTTATTCCAAGGACTATTCATTAGAAGTTACATGATATAGAGACCAAGGTTAATATAAAGGATCTACAATGAAGCATAGCATGAAATACGAATCATAGTGCAATAAAACATGTTGATTTATACAGACATGATAAATTTAAACAATAAACAAAAGAAGCACTTACCACGCTACTAAATGGACAGGAACTTTCATGAATTGATTCCAACTTATCCAGGTTATGGCAAACAAATTTCACCTCCAACCAGTCTGGTCACTGAAGAGTTTTTACTATTGAAATGATATGTGAACATTCCAATCTTTTGGCAGCCATGAATATTCCAATCACAACAGAAAAGCAATTTTGTTTTTTATATCTAATTTTTGAAAAAAAAGAATTTCTAAAAAAAATTTTATTAAATTTTTAAAAGACAGAAAAAAATTAGCATTTAAATTTTTTTTCTGAATTTTTGAATTTTTTTTTGTAATTTTGCATTTTAAATTATTTTTTTCTGAATTTTTGAAAAAAAAATTTTTTTTATGAAATTTTGCATTTAAAAATTATTTTTTCTTAAATTTTGAAAAATATATTTTTTTGTAATTTTGCATTTAAAATTTTCTTTTTTGTCCAACTAAGGGGGTTAGCCATGCACGCATGGCTAAGGGTTAGTTGAACAATTATTTTACATTTTCTAAAGTCCAACTAAGGGGGTTAGCCATGCATGCATGGCTAAGGGTTAGTTGAACAATTATTTTACATTTTATAAATTCCAACTAAGGGGGTTAGCCATGCATGCATGGCTAAGGGTTAGTTCAACAATAATTATATATTTTATAAAGTCCAACTAAGGGGGTTAGCCATGCACGCATGGCTAAGGGTTAGTTGAACAATAATTATTTATTTTATAAAGTCCAACTAATGGGGTTAGCCATGCACGCATGGCTAAGAGTTAGTTGAACAGTAATAATATATTTTATTACATCCAACTAAGGGTTAGCCATAATTGTGTTTATATCATCATCAATTACAGACTTAACCATATATTTCCCTGGCAATTTGAAGATCATCATATTTGTGAATAACTTCATAAAATTCATCATTGTTTTTTAATTATCTTTTACAACTAAGGCTTAGAACAACATACACAAAATCATTTTGTATTCCATAATATATAATTATTCCAGATTCAATTAATTCCTTGTTTCTAGGACAATTTAAAAAAAATATTGCTTTTGAAAGATTTTAAACAGCTATGCCCGACAATATAACTTTAACTCAAAAGTGCACTGCGTTAGCTCTCAATGGTTCATTTCTCCAAGATAATTAAATTATTTAAAATATTATGAAGTTTTTTTTAGTTATTGCCTTTGCATAGATAAATATGTGCTGCACTGGGAACATTGGAACTATGTTCTTTTATTCATTTGGGGTCTTTTATAATCTACTACCTGTATAAGGTATTGATTTTTCTTATTGTTTAAGGCTATAATTGGGTAGATAGTTGTCTCATTGGCAGTTATTCCTCATCTCCTTGTTTTTACAATAATTATAATTCCACAATCCCTATGAGTAATAGGTCAGCTATATTAGGTTTTTGGAAGCATTGTAAGCTAGGTTTGTCATTGTCAATATGTTATTAATTAATAATCAATTTAAAGTCGGTGAGCAGCGTGTGCACTCTGTCATAATTACATGATCTATGAGTAATAACTTTATTTGGTCTGTAGAAATATTGTATGGTGTACGTGTTCTCAGAACAGGCACATATTACCTTGACTTCTGCATATTTAGCTTTTTAATTGGCGGGTAAAATTTATAAGGAATCATAGTAATGTTAATCCTCATATTCTTATAGTTCTTTACATAAAGAGTTATCTCAATGGTACTCATACCACATTTCATTATTTCTATTCACAAGATTTATCATTCAATTAGATATATACCGTCTTATAATAAACATTATTCTTACTGATTTTTTTAGTAAACAAATACAATTAATGCAATTTGAAATGTACCATCTTTCATCTGAAACGCCATGAAGAAACCAACATCTCTAATGAAATCATATTGATATCAAAACAATACCAATAAAGTTCAGATATGAGATTGTGTTTTATAAATATCAAGAGAATGTCGATTGTGTTCATTGATGCTGTATTGTTTGTTTCCCCGCTATAATCATTGTCCCGAGGCAGATTATGTGTTGTTTTCATCAGTAGATTGTCTTTATTTTTAGAATTATAAAATATTAACAAACAAATTAAATGATAAACTGATGAAAACATTATATAGATATTGGTGTTATGATATTATAGTAATGTTGTTGATTGTTTGAAGCTAATATTATTATCAATAATGAAAAAGTCAGTTCAAATGGAGCCAAAATGTCTTTCTTTTTCTATATTTGGATTTGATTATACAGTTTTAATAAATAAGGAATTTGGGAATCACCATGTCTATTTCTGTTTTTTTATGTGATAAATGTTACTTTAAGAGTAAATACAATGTCTGATAGAGTCAAGTCACTTGAACTTTATACAATGTTTACTTATAATTGAAAATCAGGAGTCAAAGTTAAAGTTCAGACAATAAGGTGTTTAATCAAAAGGCTTTGTTCTTTCAAGTTCAATATACTTATTCCTAAAAAGTTTACCAAATTGCAGTTTGAAAAAGCATGTACAGAACCAATGACCCTTCAGCTCACTGCTTCAGTACAGTACTACAGTGTGAAAGGTTGTTAGTGTGCAGTGAAACAAAAATAATGCCTAGTGACAAACCCAAATTCAGTTGTTTTATTCTGTGGTATTTATATGACCCTTCAGCTCACTGCTTCAGTACAGTACTACAGTGTGAAAGGTTGTTAGTGTGCAGTGAAACAAAAATAATGCCTAGTGACAAACCCAAATTCAGTTGTTTTATTCTGTGGTATTTATATGAAATTGATCTAAAAAAAAACAACACCTACTATATCATAAGTATTGCTGTTTTAAAAAGGTTGGACTTTGATATGAAAAGTTCTATCCTAAAGAAATTTTTTATTTAGTAGATCTAAACATTGTTTTGTTGGTCAATAAGTTCTTGCTTTGGTTTTGTAATAGGATGTTATTGTGTAATTTTAATTTGGATATTGTATGTATAGCAGTTATTGATCTGCTAATATTTACGTTACATAATTTACGTATTTATAATCAGCAAAATCTTTATGTTCTGTCCTTTTATCAATTTCCTTCATATTGTCATTTTATAAATAATTTGTTCTAATTTAACATTGTTTCCCTGATTATTTGACTATTATAGAACACTGAAATTTCTTTGTTAGATAAGAGAAATTTTAGAAAAACTGTAGTGAACATGATATTAAAAGGACATAATTAGAGTTGTGTAAGTCATAAAGATTCTTCTGAACATAAAACGAAATGACTGAATGTAAATTATTTCACTTTAATGCCAGCTGACATCAGTAATTGCTATAGAAAAATTATCTAAATTAAAATTACACATAAGTCCTAGCATTCTAGATATTAATCTTTCATAATCAACTCTTTCTATAGTTTTCAAAAACCAAGGACCTCAAAATTTGTGTTCTATGAAAATATTGAAATGGAACATGATTCCCCCTTATACATCTATCCACTTAAGACAAATGACAGGGATGTGAACAAATAAATGTGTTTGTACCCAAAGAGAGGATGTGCAATTCTGTTTAAGCTATCATCTTGGAAAATTAAGTTTTACTTTGTTTTCTTTATTTGTACAATAACAAATATCACCTTTTGGTAATAGCATTCAAACAGAATAATCTGTTAAGCATATCAAATATTAGGTCTTAGATCCATTATTACATTTAACTAATACGTATCCGAGTCAGCTGAATTTTTATTTCATGTTACATATATTTTTAATGGAAACCTTTATCACGATAGAAATTACTTTCATGTTATTGAATTGCAATCTAGTTCATTTGGATGAAACAAAATTAATAATGTGTTTCAAACTGATCAGACGTAGCAATCACTTAAATATACAATATTTGATCAATGTCAGAAATATGTCATCCTTTTTTTGTATTGTACATGTGATTAAGGTTTATATAAACTTTCAATGAGCAAGATTTACTGAGCCCTTGAACAGAAGTGCACATCACTAAAATATCTAGAAAAAGGAGACAACCACCCGCTCTTCTTAGTTCTGCTACTGAAATTTCTGGTGGACCAAATAAACATTCTTAAAATAATAAAGTACTAAGATAAACAAATAAGAGCTTTTGAACAAACACAAAAACATTTCTCTACAATATTTTTGTTGCATATCATTTCAATAACAAGAAAAGCTCTTTTACTGTTTGCTGATTTTGGACTTTATTTGAATGTTTTATGGGCAAACTAGATCCCTGCAGCTTGAGTTCATTGTTTACTCTTAACATTTTGAAGCATCCCTCTGTATTCCAATAAACACTATTCAACTCTACCGACAGAAATGTATTACTTATATATGTATCAAATCTATCTAAGCCCTGATATAGAAATGTATTACTTATATATGTATCAGATGTATCTAAGCCCTGATATAGAAATGTATTACTTATATATGTATCAGATTTATCTAAGCCCTGATATAGAAATGTATTACTTATATATGTATCAGATTTATCTAAGCCCTGATATAGAAATGTATTACTTATATATGTATCAGATTTATCTAAGCCCTGATATAGAAATGTATTACTTATATATGTATCAGATTTATCTAAGCCCTGATATAGAAATGTATTACTTATATATGTATCAGATGTATCTAAGCCCTGATATAGAAATGTATTACTTATATATGTATCAGATTTATCTAAGCCCTGATATAGAAATGTATTACTTATATATGTATCAGATTTATCTAAGCCCTGATATAGAAATGTATTACTTATATATGTATCAGATTTATCTAAGCCCTGATATAGAAATGTATTACTTATATATGTATCAGATTTATCTAAGCCCTGATATAGAAATAATTCAACTCTACCGATAGAAATGTATTACTTATATATGTATCAGATTTATCTAAGCCCTGATATAGAAATAATTCCTATTCAAATATTCTTCCCTTTCATTGAAATTTTGACATAGATTTAACATCAAGTAAACGCATGTAAATGGTGTAATATAATATTGTCTGAAACCAAAGACTCTGACAAAAGATAACGACTGGAAACGAGCCTATTAATATAACATTTGCATTAATAGATTCTGGAATTGCTTGATTTGTGGTTCGTAAATGTGAGAATGATTGTATTTAGCATAGCTAAAGTTACATCTATAAAGGATATGGTAAACAGAGATCTGGTGGTGAAATTAAAAACTAATGATTTGTATACTGGAAATGGCTTTAATTTCTGTTTGTTTAATTGTTGTGTTCTGTGATATAGTGTCAGCTCCAAAGAACAATGTAAGCTTGTTATCACTTTATCAAGAAGTCATTATGGTATCAGACTCAATTATAAGCATATTTTCCAATAAAACATTTTTATATGGAACCAATTTTAAGATGAAACTAGATTCCATGGTAGCCAGCTAGATCTAGTGAAAACTGAGTTTTGTTGGTATTTGCTTAGCTTTTGGGTTTCAACAAGTTTTGATACTTTTTATGGTGTTAATTAATCTAAATTTTGATTGTGTAAATGTAACCCGAATAATCCAGTCGTATCTGGGGGACAATGAGTGTAAGGGGGCGCTGTAATTATTCGAGTTAGTGTAAATGATAATAATTTTATTTTTGAAAATACACCCATATGGGTCAGGCAAACACAAACACTAATACTAACATATATAATACAGAAAGTGAAGAACTACAAATATAAACATTTATCATATGTTTTGTAGTAAATACAGTAGTTTTGAATATTTGATATTAATCCATATCGCACAACTTTGATGCGCACCCTTTATGGCATACCCTTTATCACACCCCTACCCTTTATCGCATACCCTTTATCACACCCCTTCTTGGTATGTACATGTAACGTCACGAACGTCAAGTTTTCATATTTTTTGGCACACTAAATGCAACTATAAAAAATACAAAACACACAAAAAAATACAATTATAAACAAAATATTTTTAAAACAACAGCACGCAAATTGTAAGGTAACCCAGGTGCTTTGGATAAGGAATTGAGCAGTTCTTTTAAGGCTTTTAAAACAAGACATAAGTAGAACTGAAGGTAACCCAGTGAACAGTTCATATAATATAAATCTCCTGTTGAAATATATGATAAAGCATATAAAACATGGCAAAATCCGTATCACATGCCATATCACCCTAGACCAATATCATCCCTAGGGCCTAAAGGCCTTTGGGCTGATATTGGTGTCTCAGGATGATACGACATATGATATGGATTTCGCCATGTATTATTCTCTATAAAAAACATTGTTATAAATGGTAATGTAACCTTTGAAAGACAAGGACCTCATTTTCGCAACCCTGAAGATTTTCAATCAGTAGCTGTATGAAATATGTTTGGGAAAACTGTTTTACTAGTAACAAACATTATAAAAGAGTAAATGTGATAAATTGATTGTTGATAAATAAACTTATTTCCCTTCTCCTCAGTAAGGAAAATCTGTATTGGACAAAATCATACCAAACTGCTTACATCCACATCATTTGAACATTCGTGGATACTGGAAAGTTTTGCGGTCCTATATAGGTATCACGTCGTCGTCTTCATCCCAAGACATTTGGCACAATTTTTCGCACAATAACTTTAGTATAAGTAAATAGAAATCTATAAAATTTAAACACTGGGTTTATGACCACAAAAGGAAAATTGGGATTGATTTTGGGGGTTATGGTCCCAACAATTTAGGAATTAAGGGCCAAAAATGAGCCCAAATAAGCATGTTTCTAGTTTCCAGACAATATCTTGTTAAATGGTGTATGGATCTCTCTGAAATTATACCAAAAGTTTCCATACCACTAAGGGATGGTAAAAATTGGCTTTGGGGGTTATTGACTCAAATCGTTTAGGAATTTGGGGCAAAAAAGGGGGAAAAACAAGGGTATCCTTGTTAAAGGACAATTACATTAGTACAAAACATAATTTAAAAGCAGTGTAAGGGAAGTGATTCAAACACAACATTTTGAACTACCTCCCTTACACTGCTTTAAATCATGTATAAAGAAATGCTGTATTGTTTTGAGGTAATTAGCTGTCAATTTATTTTTAGAAGTTACTTTTTTAAAAATGCTGATGAAAGTAATTTGATTTTAGCCATGATTATGTGTCATTTTCTATTTTAAGACTTTTATGATGTATTTAAATGGGTTATCATGGTTGCAAACTTCATTGGAAATTTAAAATGTTATTATTTTTTTTTGAAAAAGGGGGGAGGGTAAAAAAGAAATTGTGGGGGCTAGGGACAATATTTTCTCAAGATTTCAGAAATTAAAAAGTTGGTTTTTTTTATTGGGGGGAAAGGGGGTTGTCAAATGTTAACAGCATTGTGTATTGCACATAAGCAAAACATTGAATATAATCATATATCATATAACCAATTTTAAGTTCTTTGACTACAGTTATTCTGTGTCAGAAACCTATTATGTGTCAAATATTTAATTACAATCAAAATTCAGACCTGTATCAAGCACAAATATTGTGTCCATTTTTGTCCCAACTGTTCAGGGTTAGAACTCTGCATTGGCAATACATACTTAATATCCCAATTTTTATTTTCATGAAGTTATATTGTTGATCCTTTTTGAGAGGCTTTTTATGTGACCTTGAAATAGGAAATTTTCTAAAGAAATTGATATTATTTCCTATAAAATAATGAAAAGTTAAAACTTAGACCAAACTTCAGTTGAATAATGCATTATGTAATCCTGTTTAGTAGTAATGGTTGATTACTCCAAGCCAATTTCCAACATGGCTGTTATTACTGGTGGAAAACTCATGCCAATGATTAAATGATACCTAAATTATTGCTAAAATTGCCATCATTAAAAAAAATCCATAAAATTCTAATACAAATAATGAAACTGCCATCACAAAATGGCTATCAGTATTACTATAAAGAACCTAAAAAAATCCTGATACAAAAAAATCCCAAAGATTTAAATTTGAGTACATCCTCTGGGGCAGAAATAAATCTTCCTTGTCAGAATTTTTAGGAGTTACTTCCCTTTGGTTACGTACAATATAATTTTTAGCAGCAAACTATTTAAATATTTATTCAATTATATGCTTTTCATTTTATCTGTGGAAGTTTTATTGTCTCGCCTTGACGGAGTCAGAAAGTGAGACAAAGGTATGCTGTTTCAGGCAGCGGCAGCGATGGCGTCAACAATGTATTAGTTTGTGATTAGGTCTAGTTAATGGTGAACCACAAGTGGTAGGTCAATCATATTTGGTATGCAGTTGTATAAGCATTGGCGCATCTCATTTCCATGGAGATTATTTGGCCCTGCCCCTTCAGTCATGGTCTATTGACTTCAAAACTTTTGCTTATTTTACATGTATTAGTTTGTGATAAGGTCAGTTTATGTGGAACCACAAGTGGTAGGTCAATGATATTTGGTATGCAGTTGTATAAGCATTGGCACATCTCATTTCCATAGAGATTATTTGGCCTTGCCCCTTCAGTCATGGTCTATTGACTTCGAAACTTTTGCTCATTTAACATGTATTAGTTAGTGATTAGGTCAATTTATGTGGAACCACAAGTGGTAGGTCAATGATATTTGGTATGCAGTTGTATAAGCATTAGCATATCTCATTTCCATGGAGAAAATTTGGCTCCACACACTTAGTCATGGTCTATTGATTTTGAAATTTTTTCAAAGTTATCAGTCTTAGTTTGTGATTAGGTCATTTCAAGGGGAACCATTAGTGGAAGGCCAATGTTAATTGGTATTCAGTTGTATAAGCATTGGCACATCTCATTTCCATGGAGAATATTTGGCCTTGCCCCTTAGTCACAGTCTAATGACTTTGAAACTTATCTTAGTTTACATGTATTAGTTTGTGATTAGATCAGTTTAAGATGAACTAGCTGCTAATGTTAAGTCAATGATATTTGGTATGCATATGTATTGGCATCTGCAAGTATCGTTTCCATGGAGATTATTTAGCCCTAGCCCCTCTTCATACTTTATTGACTTTGAAACTTTTTCATAGTTTACAAGTTAATGTTTGTATTAAGGTTTGGAAACGACTTATAATAAGTCAATGGTATTTGGTATGCAGTTGTATTAGCATTGGCACATCTCATTTACATGGAGATTGTTGAGCCTTGTTACTCAGTCATCGTTTATTGCATTTGAATATTTACACACTTGTGTAAGATGTTAAAGTATTGACATTTTGATTTCAACATTTGCATAATCAAAATTACAAAAAGGCGAGACATATCTCTGTGATAACAGTTTATTGAAATAACTGTGCCCTACAAAAAAGAAGGAAAAACGCAAACTTCCTTGACATTTTTTGCAAGTTATTAGGAATCTTTTGATTAGTTTTCTTAAAGAAAAAATACTGTTAAATATCAAACTCTTTGTTTGATCTAGGTTTGATCAGAATTTTTGATATGATATATTATAATGACATTTAAGACTAACTTGTTTAGTCTTTTCCCGGTACAATGAGAAGGAGACATAATTATTTATTCAAATAGAAAATATTTTATTGATTAAACAGTTCATTTTCTATTCATACTATTATTGTCATCAAATTCTGATTTTTTACATGTATTTGTATTTTTTCAGAAAGGATGATGTAATTATTAAGATTCTGAAATCTATAGACCTATTGAATTACATAATTAACTAATTCAGTCCTTAATACAATTTTATGATTTCCCTGAAGATGTAAAAACTATGAGACATTATGTAACTAGTCTTATTTATAATGGATGATGGGTTAGTATCTGGTCTCCTGTGTAATGACATATGATTGAACCAACATCTGTTTCACTAAAAAATACCTAATCTTTAATTTTACTCTCATTTCATTATTATATATTCATCTTTTTTTTGTGAGAGCGTCTGTCCGTCCGTTCGTCCCGTTTCAGGTTAAAGTTTTTGGTCAAGGTAGTTTTTGATGAAGTTGAAGTCCAATCAACTTGAAACTTAGTATACATGTTCCCTATAATATGATCTTTCTAATTTAAATGCCAAATAAGAGTTTTTAACCCAATTTCACGGTCGACTAAACATAGAAAATGATAGTGCGAGTAGGGCATCCGTGTACTATGGACACATTTTTGTTTTCTCCTTTTTATGCCCCACCTACGATAGTAGAGGGGCATTATGTTTTCTGGTCTGTGGCTCCGTTCGTGCGTTCGTTCGTCCGTCCGTTCGTCTGTGCATCCTTTCAGGTTAAAGTTTTTGGTCAAGGTAGTTTTTGATGAAGCTGAAGTCCAATCAACTTGAAACTTAGAACACTTGTTGCTTATGATATGATCTTTCTAATTTTAAAGCCAAATTAGACTTTTGACCCCAATTTCACGGTCCACTGAACATAGAAAATGAAAGTGGGAGTTTCAGGTTAAAGTTTTTGGTCAAGGTAGTTTTTGATGAAGCTGAAGTCCAATCAACTTGAAACTTAGTACACATGTTCCCTATAGTATAATCCTTTTAATTTTAATATTAGATTATTACCCAATTTCACGGTCCATGGAACATGGAAAAGGATAGTGCGAGTGGGGCATCCATGTACTTTGGACACATTCTTGTTTAATATACAATTGAAACTCTTGATCTGTAAACAATAAATAATTTATAGGCAGAACCCTTGTAACAACTCGTTGAGGGGTCTGGTCTGTCTGTGATTTTTGCAAGGCAAAATTTCTGTTGTCACTCATACCTTCATTTTTCTGGTCAAAATTCATTTATTTGTTCCTGTCCTGAACATGAATAAAATAATTACCACTGGGTGTTCAAGGATTATTGTAAAATAAACATGCATGAAATATTTGCCACTGGGTGTTTAAGGATTATTGTTAAATATTAATTATGTTTTTTTTAGAGATAAAAGGTATATTTAAAACTCTAGATAATTGAAACCATGCATTGTTTTTTTGAAATTCACTACAGTTTAGTTACTTATCTCTTGATGTACATCCCTGGTAACTAGATTCACTGTAAATACCTGTGGGACATGATATAAATAGTAGAAACACTGGAATATGAGTACTCTCAGTTACTGACAGCTTAAGTGCCAATGACAACTAATAAAGTAATCAAACATTATGAAATATATTTTATTAATAATATATTTAGTTTCAGCTGGGAATAGTATACTTAATTTTCCAGTTTTCAGTTAAATCTTGACAATTTTGATGAATATTCCCTTGGTTTTTGATTAAACTTCTGTTAGTATCTATTAGGAACACATGATAAAAACCAGGAACCTTTTGTAAGGGGAATTGGCCAAGTGCTCTAACTTGTTCATATGAAGTTATCACTACCTATCAATTATATCATTGGGTGCTTAATTTCTGATTTGTCAATGTGTAAAAATTGAGAAGGGAAATGGGGAATGTGTTTGACTCAGATCTGAATTGTGAAGGATTGCCAGTTGATGCATGAGATTCCCTGTAGGCATTCTGGCTTCCTCTTACAATGGAAACTGGCTGGTATGATAAAACCCAGGGCTCTGAAAGTAAAAAGTAGATTGAGGGGTCTAAACTAGAAAACAATAGAATTGTTCGTTACTTTGCCAAAATGAAGTTTATAACATGCTACTTTCAAAAATATAGTAAAAAGTATTTGTGAAGCGATCAAGGTTAAAGCTACATGATAAGGTCTGTTTCACAGATACTATTCGCAGTAGGTCAACTATATGTGGTGTATGGAATGATTGTAAGGGGTACATGTCAGTCTGGTAGGTGTCATATAACCTTGACCTCATTTTCATGGTTCATAGGTCAATGTTAAGTTTTTGTGTTTTAGTCTGTTTTTCAAGTACTGTAAGCAATAGGTGAACTGTATTTAGTGTTTGAGACAATTGTAAGGTATACATGTCTGTCTAACATGTATTATCTGACATTGACCTCATTTACATGGTTCATTGGTCAATGATATGTTTTTGTTATTTTGTCAGGTAATCAAGCAACAGGTCAACTATATTTGGTGTATGGAATGATAATGTTGAATTTATGTTCTACTTGTATTAAACCCTCATGTTAATGACCACTTTCAACATAAATTTCATAAGTAAGACAGTCGAGACACATTTCAACATGCACACTCGTTTATTTCATATAGTATATGGTGACCTCTACATGTTTCTGTTTATTCATTTGTTTTGTTTGGTTGCTGTCTCATTGATATTTTCATTTTTATTCTCATCTTTAATAGATTTCTCATTTACATTAAAGCAGTATTTCTACATTAAGCAATCAACAATCAATCAATCAGTATTTGAGTTCTGATAATTTTATTATAAATAAGAACTTTTGTTTACATTTAGGAAAATTGTTTTTTTGATGTAAATTAGAACTAGATTTCCTTTGTTAACATTATTTGATTAAAACCTTGCTTTGCTTGTGTAATATTTAGATTATGCACAACACTATATGTGTTATGACCTAATAAAGAGATGAATGATTGATTGTGGTAAAGATTTAAACAATTTGGTATTTATACTCCAAATCAATACCCAATTTGTCTTCTTACACAAATATTGTGAACAACAATTTGTGCAGTTTATCCATATAAATAGCAACCGAGTCCATGTGTTACTAGATGTAGTCCTGCATTTAGATGCAACAGTCGATATTTGTTAATGAAATTATGTCAGAGCTTTCTTTTGGCTGAAATAGAGCATACTTTCCAACAGTATAGATACTTGTTTAGTACTGAATTTTGTTATGTTAAAACATTCATTGTTAATTTATATATCTTCAAAATTGTGAAGAGCTAGTAACTATCATCATGCAGCCATGTTTATTTCAGATTAGGAATATCCTTACTATTAAGTAAACTGCAGAAAAAGTCTTTTCCTATAGTACTGATTTTATTATTTAATATGTGCCACGTGTGGAGCAGGATCTTAGTGACTTACCATAGACCAAGTAAGCTTTTCTCATCACTTGGTGTCTGTCATTGTCATCAATTAACAGAGTGTCACAGAAACAAATTTAATAAAACTTGGCCACAATCATCTTTGCTGTATCTATTTTAAAAAATGTGCCCAATAACCCTGTCAGCCACCATCAAGGTCAACATGACTAAAATATAACATAGGGGTAAGATACAACATTTTATCAATTATTTTGAAAACCTCTACCAAAACACAAAAGCTGGACAGGGCCAAATTGTTCAAAAAGTTGAGATCACTGGCTCTTTTATGGCAGATTCTGTGGATAAAGATATTGAAACTTGAATGACTTTGTCAAACCTCCATGCAATTTTACAAACTTTTGGAAGAGGTTGTTTATAATCAAGAGATTATTTTCCTTATCTTTTATTCTATATTTTACTGATTAAAAGACTTTTCAGCATAACCCTATATGTGTTTTCCATAGGCTCCAATGGTCCTGAAAATGCATAAAATATTTGCCACTGGATGCTGAGCAACAAACAATCAATCAATCCATTGTGTAGGAGTATCACCCTTCTGTACAATTGATTTATTTATAGATTTGCACTATTATATAACACAAAGTACCATTCAAAATAAATCTTTCTTTGGTTTCAATTGAGTATGTGCAATGAATTAAGCTGGTCTGGAGAAAAAAAATGACAGTAGACTCGTGTCTGTTTTTAGATGAACTAGAGTAATGATTTTTGGTTTAACCATCCTTAGGAACATGTTTGCCAAATCTCATTTACATTAGCAGTTTGTGTAAAAAGTTCCATCACTTGATGAGAGACAATGAATGCTAAGTTATTATGAAAAATGACTTAATAATTACAGTATAGATAGTTTTAAAAAGATAAACTGCACGGTATAATATTTGCAATTCATTAAAAGAGGAAATAGTGCAATGTACTATATTTTTTTGAAGCAGGTAATTTTCAACAGCTAATTCAAGTGTTAGTTTCATTGCTTCTTTTATCTATACTAATTGTAGAGGAAACTCCATAATGACATCTTTTATCTATACTTATTGTAGAGAAAACTCCATAATGACATTGTAGTATCATATTTGAAGAATTAAATGTTACATCCTGAGTTAATTTCCATGTGATATAATCTGTCAGGGGATGCTTGTATTAGAGAATACTATGACAACTCAACAGCAATACAAAACATTTATTGGTCAAAAACAACAAAAATGAGATCAAAACAAAAATATCACAAATATTCATTACAGAATAATATCAACAAAATCCATTACTCAACTCACAGAAAAATACCTAGATTCATAATAAGGAGGTAGTCATTACTTATGACTACTTTCTTTATTAGAATATTCAATGTTGTAAAAACAGAAATTCTTGTCTCCCTTAAATATATATGACAGCTGTATTGAAAACTGACCACAATAGCCATGCAGTGTTTGATTAATCTATTAGCAATTGAAGAGGAGTTTTAAACAGATTAACTGCTATGGATTCAATATTTAATCAGAGGTACCAATTTTAAAAGGAATGAGGTGAAGTGGTATTTCCCTGGAAATTTGATTTAATGGTTTTATCAAGAAAAGTTACAATTCCTTTAGAAAATTTGTACTTTGCTGAACTTTTAAATTAGTACCCATGAATTCCAGTAAAACAATCATTCCACAGTAGATAATTTGCATGGAATCTTTAATGCATGATATTTTTTTTTTACTATTTTGTAATATAAGATATTAATTTTAACATGGCTGTACAATTTGTAAGAGTCAGTAGTAATTGTCAGTTTATCATTTTTCAAATTATGCATACAAAAAGATTTATCTCTTTGAAAACCACCCAATCTTGAAAAACTTCATAAACCATTTTGGAATACATTTCTATTTGATAAAAAATTTTTAAAAAGTATGAATTTTATCAAATTAAAGGAGTAGAAATGTTGATTTTGTTATGTAAACTTTTAAGAGTTAATCATTTATCGGTGTTTAATTTTAAAGAATAATCATATTCCTTAGCATAAGAAAACTTTTAAGTTTTATTCAACTAAGGATAGTCATTTACAAGAATGTGTGAAGGTAAATAGATGTAGTGGTTTTTAGAGATAAGAAAAGAGTTGTACCACATTTATACAGCTGTCATCCAGGTAAAATATTACCTGCATAAAATATGATAAAAACTTATATAAAAACAAAGTTGTCAATCCTACAGAATGCACTTTTCAAAATCACAGTCTTATAAGTCCTTTAGCACCTGGTATTTTCAGCCCATGGCTTGAATATTTACACTGTTGACAAGCTTTGATAGAATTAAAAGTTTAATATATAAATAATGACATTAAAAACTGATTATCCGAGTGACATGATTTCTGTGGAATCAATTTGTAATTCCTTATGAAGTTTCTTACGACAAATTATACTTATTACAATTTGCAGTAACTTTTTACAATGTCTTCTAAATCTAGCATCTCCAACATAATATACAAATATGTTAACAACATTGTTAACAAAATAAGATCTGAACAAAAGTGGTAATGTTCCAAGTACGATTGGACTAGGTGGGAAAATATCTCCACGGATAAATGTTGTGATAGCATTTAATGTTAAATGTGGAATGTAACTAATAACGTAGGCAACAGTTATCGATAAGAAAATCTTTGTCACTGTATGTTTAGTTCTTTTCTTACCGTTATTACCATTCTCAATTTTTAGAAGACGATTCATTCTGAAATGGTCCCGTAATTCCCAAATTATTTTCGCATACAGGTATATTAGAATTCCAAAAATCAGCACAAAAATGAAGAATAATAATGTTGCTTGAATGAATGGGTATTTGGTGTTTCTAACATCATCATCTGTAGAACAGTCATAACCTGTTATATTTCCTGGAAAATTTTTGACCTTTTGTCCTTGGATAATTGCAGTAGGCCATGATAGCAGTATTGAAAATGAGATTGCAAAGAAACAACACATTTTTGCCATTTTAAGAGACATTTCTTCACTGAATGGGAAACAAATTCTCCTATATCTCCCAGCAGCCATCACTGTCAGAACAAACGCTGATCCTAATTTAGCAACATCTCCAGTGAAACGAGAAAATTTACAAAATCCTTCACTATAGTACATATATGGGAAAGCATTGTCAACTATTTCAGATGGGATAGAAATACAACATGCTGTTAAATCTAATACAGCCAAACACAGTATATAACATCTAAAGTTTGTAGGTTTGTATCTACATCCATAAACTAATAATATGATACTGTTACCGAGTATACCAACGGTTACCAGTATAGATAGGTATATCACTGTCGGTAATCTTTGTTTAGCTTCTGAATCGTTCAGTTCTTGTAAAGTTCTTAAAAAAGTCTCATTTGAATTGTTAACTTGTATCATAATGAATAGTACTGCACCTATAAACACAACATGGATGTCCTTGTTATTTATTCCTGACGTAAGTTAAGTCTGTAAAAAACGATTTCCTCTTGTTCAGTAGTTACATGTATGTGAACCTGACCTTGTACATTTTGGTGCGCCAGGTTATCAGGATAAAATCACTCTGGTGAGATAAAGTACTTTTAGGTTGACTCTTTTATCAGATAACACATGTTTAATCTACTGTAAAGAAAACACAATTCTCAATTTCACAATTATATTTTTTATCAAATTATGATACACTTTGTGATTCCACTTTTATGGTAAAATTTATAGTTAGTTAATTATTATTCCGATTGAAAAGTATTTACAAGGTTACTTATTCATATAAGTCAAATAACGAGATAACCTTTAACACTCTCTTGTCTTATTCTAGTTAACCACTTCATACTTCAATAAGTTCTATGTGCAATTGTTCCTCACTATTATAAAATGAATGAATGAAAAACTTTAGAACATGTCGCAGGTAGTTGTCACAGTATCTAATTACATATAACTTATTCCACTCTTATAGCGTTAGTACTACATGTATATAGAGCCACTGATCGTAATGTCGCAGGTAATAGTCACAGTATCTAATTACATATAACTTATTCCACTCTTATAGCATTAGGACTATATAGATCCACCGATAATATTACATATAACTTATCCACTGTTATAGCATTAGGAGTATATAGATCCACTGATTGTAGTATCGGAGTATAGTATTTTATCAATAATACCTAGTGGTATGATAAATTATCTCCCACACGGCTATCGTAACAGTAAACAGGACTCTTATAATAGGTACACAGGATCACTGTCATAACAAGGTGGGCAGGATGTTTGTTAACAAGTATAGAAAATAGGGAGTCTTTTGTTGTGAAGTATCAACCTTTATTTAAATAAAATATCAGTCTGCAAATATGATTTTAAGGCTGATTATTTTCATGCAGACCTTATAATTTAATTATTATGGAGTTACTAGCAGCTTAAGTATTCCCAGATGCTATTTAATTATTTTTTGAATATTTTTAGAGAGATTAGCATTTGATTACAATTATAAATATTTTATGATTACACATTTACATGTATGAGACCAATGCAGTATTGTTAGTTTCTGAAACAAAATCGCAGACAAAGTATAAGGTTTAAAGTGAACGGGAGAAAATTTTATAAAACAGAATTATTAGTATTAGAATGATGGGCGGATGCAGGAGTATAATTTAACCTGTTGCTTTGTGGGGTTTATTTGATGCACACCAAGTATTTTCTCTCACTTTTTACACAATTATTTCTTGCATTTTTGTTAGACAATTTAATTATTGTATCCTGGGTTGGGTGACTCTTTTGCAATTTTTTTTTTATATTTCAGTTTGTACCAGACAGAATATCTGGTTTGTAAAATATTTTCTTGAAAGAAACATAAAGAATATCATGATAAACTTTGCACCTGATTCTGTTTACAAATAATATAAAAGCTCCATTAGTAATGTTTAGATTGATTCATTTGTCTGAAGGGTTTGCACATGTGTCGTCACATAAAACACATGTGTTATGCATTTTGTTGAAATTGTAAACCTAAAGGATTGTTGGGAAAATAATAGTAAACTGTTTTCTAGAAGCAGGCTGCATTATATTAGATATTATAAAGCATTGAAATCTAATGCATCTCTGACAATTTTAGTTTGGTTCGAAAATCCTTAGCATTTTGCTGCAATTTATGTTTTCAATTTTGTTGACATTACACAAAAATAACAGAAGAGACAAAGTAGAAAATTACAAGATATAACTACATAAGTAAAACATTCATGATTTGAAAAGAAAACAACTGAGGATGGTCAGTAATATATAATTTTAGACTGGAAAAATAATTATGTATATATAGTTTAATAGTTTTGCAAATGCTTTTGAGATCGAGGTTGAATTGATATCAATATTTTTAGCGTTAGAGAAACTTTAGATTTTAAGATGCATAGAAGTGCCTTGGAATTCAATATCTTAATAGTACACAATAAAGTCCTTCAATGACACAATCTCAATGTCTTAAATCAGGCCAATAGCCGTTATTATAACTTATAGGGGGTTGTTGGTCGGTCAGGATAATCTGACTTGAATACTGCAGTCAAACATCAATCTAAATCTAGACTTTACAGCAAAATAGCTTGAGTGTGTAGGCAAAGATAATATCTCTGGTTGACTTGCTTGCTAGCTGTGCTTAAAATCATTATATGGTTAGACAGGCTACCCTCATTTCGGAGTAGTCTAGTCCTACAAACAGATAGATGACTTCACGGTCTAAATAGCAAGAAAGCTTACCAAAGATTTTACCTTTACCTGCATATTCAAGGCATTTTGCTGTAATAAGATTTTTTTCATAAAGAGACCACAAACCCCCTGAACCTCCATCCCAGGCTACAGGCGTGAATACTGAAGTGCTTGAAAAGTGATGCACTCCCAATGTCGTAACATGTAGAGAAATATTTAAAAGTCAGACAAAGTGCTTAGTTAGATTGGTTATAGCCACATAAAAATTGTACAGAAATTCATTTGTGTGAAACAATTTAAATATCTACAGCTAGAAACCTAGATAATTGATACTGTTTGTATTAACTTTTAATGCATATGACAATCGTGCTCACGTCAATCAGTTCATGAAAAATTCATTTCTAAGTATCAATTATATAATTATCTACAACTAAAAAACTAAAGGTAAAATTATATCTTTGATATAAATAGAACATAAGTCTATACTAGCTCAGTACATTGTTCAATTTTTAAATGGTAACTTGATCAAGTTTTAAGTGACCAAGGTTTTTTAAATTATTGAACAACCTTAAAATCTTTTATATAGATCGAATAATTCTGACAAAGGCCAAAAATATTGAGAATGATGTGATGTACCAAATGTTGTTAAGAGAACTAATCCAGGCACGGATCCAGGGGAGGGGGGTCTGGGGGTTGGAACCCTCCTTTTTTGGACAATCAATGTATTTGAATGGGGACATGTAGTTGGAACCCCCCCCCTTTTTGTCCTGGGTTAGGAACCCCCTTTCTTAAATGGCTGGATCCACCCCTGTAATAAGTCATTTTCCTGAGAATAGCAATTTTACAAAATTGTTTGTGATTTTGGCCATTTGTGATAAAATTATAAATATATCAAATATATCAAGAGAACCTATATAAAGCAAAAATGATTAGCAAGACAAGATTTGATAATAATGAGTCAACTTGACAGAAATAGGCAGGTGACTCCTTGTAGAAGTTATTGCCCTAGAAACATATTTTTTTACCCTTTTTTAATTTTACTGTTAGTAGCAATGATCTTCAGGACAAGGTCTGTGAATAAGTCATCATGGTTTGAAATAGTCAGTTGACTCATTATAGAAGTTATTGCCTTTGAATTACAATTTTATCAATGTTTAAGTTTAGTTTTTTGCAGAACGGTTAGAAGCTTGATGGTACTAGAACTGGTAAATAATCAAACTATCTACAAAAAAAATCTACAAATAAGTCAAGCAGTCAAAGAAATTGCCAGTTAATAACACCTTTTATGAATTGTTCCCTGAAATTAACAGTTTTTTTACCTTCTCTTTTTTTGTGTTTCTCCAGAAACTAAAGGAGATAGGCAGAAACTTTAAAAAAAAAAAAAAGATGTTCAAATAGAAAAGATCTTCAAATAAGTCATGTTCCAACCCCTGGACCCCCCTGGATCTGCCACTGAACCCCCTACAATACCAGACAGATTATCAAACCATTAACAAATTTCACTGAACATTTTTTGAAATACTCACTTTATGTAACATCATTGCTTTATTGACAGTATCGGTACATAAGAAAAATGATAAGATATATACTGATCTATAATTGGATCTTTAGTTTTATTTTCATCGAGAATTTGACTATAATGAACATATATAAAATCATGTTAATTTTATAATGTTATTATGACATAAAAAAACATATCTAGTGGTAACAGATGTTATTATGAATCAATGGGCTTTTAGATATTATTTACCTATTATCTTAGGTGTTCAAATAAGGTTAGAATTGGTACCTGAGGTTCTTTGACAACGGAATTGTGAAAACTGCCATGAGTTATATATCTATCATATTTTTGTACTTTTATAACAACTAACATTTGACTTTGTTTTGACTGATTTCATTATGAAAATTGATTTTTTTACCAGTCATTGTGTATGTATATATAAATTTCTGTGGGAAATTGTGATTGAAATATGATCATGATTAATGTCAATTTGACAAGAACATTTTCAATTGAAGTTCTTCGAACAGGTCTTCAGTTATGTTAAAATTTATTGCAATATGTCATAGGCAATATAAAATAATTTTGGTAGGCAGATGTATCGTTTTATGATATACTATTTTATTATTATCATACCAGGCACTGCATTGATTTAAAGACAAATCCCTCTATTGTTTATGCGCATATACAAGCGCAACAGTACTATGCCGTCAGTGGTTTATGACGTCGCGGTTTCCGCGAACTGGAAACGTTTATTAGAGTTATTCCTCTTTGAGCCGATGGAGAGAGTGACAATCGTTTTGATAGGTTACTTTGCCGAGAAAAAAATGAAAATTGTTTTTAAATAATAGACTTGTTCCAGAATTGGATAAAATATGAGAATGAAAAGAGAGTCAACTATACAGCAATCTAACAACAAAAAATACACAAAAATGACCGCAAAGAAACGAAATAGAATCTGGATACTCGACAACAAGATGAGCCAATCAAATTATAATATAATACTTTTTTCCTTAATTTTCTACATGTATAGACTTTTGTAGGTTCTTGATTACATCGATATTTTACAAATCATTAAGAAAGTACGAAAATCATTCTGATCATGTCCTCAAAATTCACTGTATCTTTAGCAATAGGTATGGATATGGCAAATTGCACTGACGTATTTTGAATGTGTACTGCACTTAGGCAGCAACCATTTGATTTTCTGGGGGGGGGGGGGGGGGGCTATGGTTTTTTTTGGAAAAAAAAGTTTGTTTCCAGTTTTTGGAGAAAAAAATAATTTGTTTTTGATTGTGAGAAAAAAAAATTGTTTGTTTTACCCTCAGCTGCCATTATATGTAATGCTAAAATTGAAAGAAAAAAATTGTTTTCGATTAGTCGCGAAAAAATTAGATTGTTTTTCGCCGAAGGCGAAAAAAAAAGTTTGTACAGAAAAAAAAACCATAGCCCCCCCCCCAGAAAATCAAATGGTTGCTGCCTTACATTTTTTCATGAATATGATAATTAGATTTCAAATAAACACCAACAAAACAGTAACCTAATGAGGCATACATGTAAAACAAAGTACATCTAGAGAAGTTAACATATAATCTTCTAACATTGTAGGTTTTTTTATATGACCATTCCGAGTTTGTCCCGATTGTTTGATATTTATGTATAAGGTGCGCATTTTTTGTTTAAAAAAATATAATCGTGTCTGTGTTAAAAAGATGTCGGAATGAAGAATTACAGAGGAAAGCATATGGGAAAAAAATAATTAAAAGGAGATTTGAGAAAAGAGGTCGGACTAGGTTTTATTCATACTCACGGTATGACAGCTGTATGAGTATACTTAGGCTGAGTTTCTAGCAACGTTGCGAAATATTTCGATATTCATAGATGCCTAAGGATGAGTGATCAAAACAGAAATGGTGTTATTTAGACCCCGTTAACACTTGCACGGAATTGAAATAAAATCGATCTCTGAAGAGCATCTCGCGTTTTCGATCTTTTTAAAAGAACTTGTGCGTTTACATTTAGTATACATTGCATATCTAAAATAATCAGCCTAACCATTTCGTTGACAAAAAATCGTAAAAAATTGAATAAGGAAATATTTGGTTCATTAGATAATTATATGCTTCTGCATTTATTAATATTATATTTGATTAACATGTCATAAGTAATTAAAAAAAAAGAATTGTCAGAAAAAAATTACTTTTAACGCTCATTTCGTTTGAAGATGAGTAATCTACAGGAAAAAAATACTGAATGAATACAATTGAAAAGATATTGTTTTAAAAAGGTGCACCGAATAACACATGTATAGTAAGAGAATATGGAACGAATAAGTAACAGGCCATCAGTCGAGCACTGAAACGAGTATTTACGCCTTAGAATAGAGTTATTTTATCTCTTTGAACCAATATATAGCATCAGAGATAAGAACAAAAAAAGGTGCGACCTATAACAAGCATATTGTAAGCGAATAAGTAGCAGGTCATCGGTCTAACGCTAAAACTGGAACATACGCGCTAATAGGTATATTTCACTTTTAAGAACCTATAGCTAACACCAGAGACAAGAGAACAATTGAAAAGATTTGTTTCGTAATAGGTGCAATGTGTTTCAACGTATAAGGAACGAATAAGTCACGGTATCAGTCGAGCGCTGTAACGGGTCCTGTCTCAGCTCAGGAGTATGTAATTTAAAGTGGTTGTTGTTTGCAAAAGAGTCACACATTTGTTTTTCATTAATTATTTTTTTTTTTATTATTTTCTAGTTTGAATTGTGTTACATTTGTCCTTTAGGGACCTTTTATAGTTGTGTAAGCGGTATGTGATTTGCTCATTGTTGTAGGCAGTACGGTGACCCATAGTTAATAATTTCCAGTGTCAATTGGTCATTTGTGGAGCATTGTGTTATTTGCAATCATACCACATTTTCTTTTTTTATTAATATATTTTCAGAAGAATGACGCAAAAAACTTCGAATATATTAATTTGGTTTTTATTATCTCCATGGCACGTTTTGTCAAATCATTTGAGAATAAACACTGAAAACATTTTTAAACTGACCATGCCCAGATTTATTTTCATATCTACATAAAACACTTGGAATTTTATATCGATTGATTGATTGAAAAGTCGATCGCGATGTATCTAAAGCGTTTTCACTTGAAGAAAAATCGGTTCATAAAAAAATCGTTCTTTTAAAACTACGTCTGGGGAAGGAATGTTTACGTCCGATTGAAGATCGATCTTTCTCATTTTTGCAATACTAAAGATCGGCGATCTCAGAAATGATCGATCTTTATTGTTATTGGAAACAGAGTCTTAGATTTCTAATGATTTTAAGTAATTATCATCAAAATAAAAAGGAACAACATTCTTAAACGAAATCAAAATTCATGATATCGGAAGCAAAATTCTGTCTTGTCTTTCAGATGTACTTTGATTGAACAATGATATTATATAAAATGTCTTCACTATTTTAAAAAGAATTTCTGTTCAACACGTAAGCACTATGAATAACCTGAAATGAAATGTTCACAGAAGCATTCGTGTGTACTTTTGTACAACGCATTGTTTTCCAACCACCGCATTTATATTACGTGTCTGTGATACTGACTGAAAACTAAGTACTATCATGTGTAGATTACTGTGAATTTATCGTAGTTTAAAACAAACAAACAACAAAACAGCAAATAACGAGAACTGGGTTGTCTCTAATTTGTGAGAATATAGCCTAAAACGGCCGAACGTCTTTCGACGTTGTTTTTAGAATTGGCGCAATGTGTTCCCGCCAATTCAAATTGTTAACCCCTTTTTTGAAATATCTCTTTTTCCATTACGGTGACCCCATCTTTTTATTTCCTTATTTTGTTTAGATATAAACAACGCATATTCTATTGAAGACTCGTGGAGAAATTATTGGTCAATTTTTTTTAAACTTATTTTTTTATAGGTATTTCACAATAAAAAAAGGCGGGAAAACTATTATAGCGATTAATCATTATTATTTTCCATTCAGTAAAGGGTGATATTATTAAAATAGTTTGTATTAACAACTAGGTTAACAAAACAGACAAGTTTTTATTGGATACGGACTTTAAAAAAAATATTACACTGCTATTGACTAGAAGTCCCAATTTCCAAATTCCGTGAAAAAGATGGCGTTTTAAATCGAAAACGAGGTCGGTGACCCCATTTTTTTATTTGCTTATTTTAAAGCTTTTACCTAGCCTAAAGTAAAAATAAAATATAAAGAAGATATTATTGGTAGATCTGAATAGAAGGATTTGTCTTTAATAATGTAAATCACTATATTAGAAAATCATTTCATAATTTTTAGAAAATAAATTAGCTTATGGTGATTGATGCTCTTGTTTTTATCAACTTTATTGTGATGATGGTGCTAGAAAATATTAATCATCAAATCTATATCATGAAATATAAATTGAAAAATAAAAAAGTTATAGGTCTAAAATAGAAAATATTGAACCTGAATATTTGTAATTGCAGTAAGATATATTGTTGGGTTGTGATAAAATAAGTATCATTCAAAAGTATTCCCATAAAATTTATTTTTTAGAAACACATTTTAAAAAAAGTTAGTTTTTAATTGTAATTGTACTTTTTATCTTTACTGATGTTCAAATCAAGATCAAATGAGACATAACTAATTAATTAATCAGTAGTTTATGTTCAATTTATCATTTGATTGTCAATGCATAAAGAGTGCTTATTTGTCAATATATTAAGATGGGTTCGATCTAGAAAAATTTTAAGGCATGCATGTCCATAACTATTTAAAGATTGTTTGTCAGGAAAAAAACACCTGAATAGGATAATTTCAGATTATAGATTCTTTTGCTAAGGGAGAGAACTCCTAAGTAGAATAAAGTGTATTCCTATCAGTAAAACTTTGATTAAAGACAAAAGGAATATATATATAATTTTTATGGAATATTTTTTTTACAGAATTATCCATTAAAAAAAAAATATTTCACTGTTAACTATAATTTTGTTGGAATCTGATGTCAATTTATCACTGAATAAATCTGTAATCATTCAAAGTGTCAAAAAACTGGAATTTGTAAGTTCAAAATTTAGAAATTTTCTATGACGTGCTATCGAATGATTATTTGGTAATCATTTCTTCTGCAATAAAGCAATATTTTAAAGCATCAGTTTTGGAAGATTTATTACCCCTTGATGTTTTTGTAAAGAACCTTTCATACAGCACCTATTGTTGTTACATTGATATATTTTTTTTTAAACCTGCCTGCTTGAATAATTGATTGGAAAATTTTCTACTATTTATATAGATTAGAAATTTTCAAGCTAACGTAAGGGTACCCAAATTGCACCGAGTACCCAAATTGCACCTATTTAAAAAAAAATAGCAACGGAAATCTTACAACATTTTCTAGAGACTAAACAATTTGTATTTTTTTGATTTGATACTATGCACGTCTTTCAACATAGGTAAACATATTTAGATGTACACAAAACGTTCACAGTATTTATCAACAGATGGACTGTTTACTGAAAAAGAAAAATGTTCGAAAACGTCACCGTACGACGTCATCAAAACGTCATCTTTTTAAAATTAGCAAAAACAATATATTATAAGCATCCATTTTGTAAAATATGAAGAGTAAGCATGGACTAATATCCAATTGTTCAAAATATTTGAAGAAATTAAACAAAAGCTCGGTTATTAGACTTTTGACGATGTGAATTTAAGCATGGATGCAATTTGGGTACTCCTCATTACAGAATCCTGGATAGTTTGGAGGTTGATTCAAACCCATTTTTTTATGGACTCAATATGGATTAAAATTCAAATTAGTGTACCTATACAATGAAGAAGGATAGGGCTACAAAATAAACACAGTATGGACATATTTTACTTGATCATAAAAAAACGTAGGTGAAGAAACTGTCAAAATAGGTGCAATTAGGGTACCGTCACGTCACGAGAATTTTACCATAAGTGTAGAATTTCTTAAACATAAAACTACCTGAAGAGCTTTATAAAGGTTAAAAGAACATTGAATAATTACATTCCATGTCTTCGAGATATTAGTTCTCAGTAATTTATTTTATCCACAAAAAGGAAATGAAAATGCTGAATGTAATAGAGTCGAAAGTTGACCATGTTCTTGATTGGGTTTAAATGGATTTACCAATAACAGACGTATTAATTAAGATTGATTGACTTGCACTTTTAATTAGATTGTACGCGGAATTGGGGTTATATAGAAAATAACAAAACACTGTTGTGAAGTGGAATTGTGGGTGTCTCTGATATTATCTGTTTTGTAATTAGAGGTGTTATATCCTTTATCTTGTCGGTTAATATCGTCATCAGTTCGTTAACTCATCTTCAGTGCCTTTCACAAAAGGTTGATGATTTTTTTTTCAAGATTTAAAAGAATTTTTAAAGCCTAAAAGGGTGTTGAAGTGCAGTTAATTTGTTACATTCAGTTTGCTGCACCCTCAACACTGTATATCAGAAATTATATCAGAGAGCATTAACAACATCTACTATATATATATAGTCTAAAAGAAAAGTTTCAGGAATTTGGGTTCAAGCAATTTCTGGCAAAAAAGGAAGACTTTGACTCTTTATGCTCACACTAAAATAGTTGGAGGCATATAGTTTCAGGACTGTTTGTCCATCTGTCTGTTCCTTGGTTCAGTATCAGGTTAAAGTTTTGGCTATGGGTACCTGTAGATACAAAGCAGTTGTGATCTCATCAAATTCACATGCTCTTAATGATGCAATGCATACCTGACAACTGTCACTATTTGCGGGGGTTGTTGGCAGGTATGTGCAATGTTTTCTAAATATATGCCAAATTAGGGTTTGAGTACTTATAAAACATGTAATTGGAAACTGTAAAATTAGTATACATTCTAAGGTAAAAGTTTTGGTGAAAATTAGGTTACCATGCAGTATTGGTCATAACAACTTGAAACAAAGAGCACATGTTCATTATGATGTAAACATTCTGAAATATTTATGCCAAATAAGGTTTTGAGTCTTTTGATCCAGTTGGATATTGGTGTCCACATAATTCTTGTTGTTTATGCAACAGTTATGATAGGGGTGCTTTCCCCCTTAAAAAAGAAAAAAAGTGTAATAAAGGTACAGCCAGTTTTGTGTCAAAATAAGGTCTTCTAATTCCTACATCTCAAAAAGAATATACCACCCCAACCCCTCACATTTTTTATTTGTGCCTGTTGTTTGGAACCATAATTTTAAAAAAAACATTAAAAAATTCTGTCAACAGCATTAAACAATCAATCAATGTCTCTTTCATACATAAAGCTAGTTAATGTATTAAAGAGTATTTTACCTTCCCTCTTGTGGAGTTGTTTACTGTTAAAAAACAATGTTTAAAATATTGATGATGCAAAGCTGCATGTTGTTTTAATGAACTTGATATATTTTCAGCATATTTGGTTTCAAGTAATTAACTACCCAGAATCGTACGATGTTCAATTAATTAATGATTAGAAAGTTGAGAATAATTCGTAAAACCCATTTGGTCCTATCTGGAAACAGCATGCACAAAATTTATAGTCATTGAAAATCCTTTCTGGTTGTTAGAATCACTCCTGAGTAAACTTCTCACACATAATGGAAATCTAATGCTATTATGACCAAAAGGGAAATCTCTCGTTGTTAAATGTCATGATCGCTGCTCAGAAACAGGGAAGTTACAGCATGTATGTCATTAATCAACAGTACCAGGAGTAATACCTTTTGTTTTAAGTAGTTTTATATTGAATTTAATTCCATGAAGTATTTCTATTTTTTATCATCAGGATTAGTTCCATATGATATTCGGTTTTTAGTTAATAAGAATTGATTGTGAAGTTTTATAAGAATAACTTTCATTCGGTTACATCAGGTAATAGGATAGAATAGTGAAATAGAACAGGAAATGATTTCATTATCAAAAGTCTAAACACCTGGAAATTTCTGTCTCTGGATACAATATTACATTTTATTCAGAGGTGAATTTATGCTATGAAAAGTGGTATGCATCTGGCAGACGGATATTGGGGCAATATATTTGTTTCCCCTATAAAATCTTTGAAATCATTTGTCAAACATTCACAAAACTAAGCTTGAAAATGCCCGTTAGAAAAACTTTGCGTCAGTGTACATTTTTTTCGCTAGGTACATTTTTCAAGACATAAACAAGATCTTTACCAATCTTTGGTGAAATATCTTATACACCCATTATTGACTTTTGGTTACTTATTTAAAGATCTTAGGGTTAATATGTCCTGAAGATGCTTGCCATATATGCCACTGGACTTTAAGCAACCACCAATTATCAATCTTAAGATTTATCAGCAGCAGAAATTCCCCATGAAAAAGGAAAGATAATGGGCACTCCCTTTGAACTTGAACATATTAGGACTCCTGTTTGGGAACAATTTGCAAGAATTAAGGTTTCTTCAATGTATTTGAAGCCTTATAATTGACATATGTTACTAGTTTCCATCACCAATTATATGAGTTGCTTTCATGTAAATTGCTGTGATTGTTTTTGATTGTTGTGTTTATTAAATGAAGGAATATGGACCAGAGTATTCATCCCATGAAAAAAAGCTGTCATAGTTATTATATAGTTATGTTCTAGTATAGCAGTGCTCATAATTCAATGTCAAAAGCAGAAAAAACAGTAATCACCATATTCTGTTCATTATCATAGACATATTTAAAAACCAATCCAGAGAGTTGGAAAACAAAGAAAAAACTTAAACACAACTGAAACTGTATATAATATATACGGTAAGCCTCAGATTTTCTTTAGTTTATGTATTATAATTTGATTTAATATGGTAGTTATCAGCCAGATGATGTACATATTTTCCTAAATCTTATGCAAGATAGATGGTTATATATATATAGGAGTATATTTATGTAAAATTTCTTAATATTCCCATCACATGCTGGTAGACAATTTCCATCACAAATTACCAATTATTGTGGCCGTTAGCTATGTTTAGCAAACTGTAACACACGATTTTAGTGTAAGAATCAGTCCACTTTTATAAAAGATAAAAACTGACCATATAATTAATGTATTTTTTAAGGAATATTGACAACAAAATTATATAACATTTCTGATCAGCTGTATATTCAGATATCTAATATTTCAAAGTAAAAACAATAGACAGATAACAATTTTGTTTCTCTTTTCAGATTTTGAAGAACTTGACAATCAAATAAATGATTTAAGGAGAGAATTGAAGCCTAAAGTCAGTAAATTACGTGATATGGAGAAAAAGGAGGATATAAAAGGATTTAACCTCAATCCATTGTCAAAGGAGGAAATGAGAGCAGTAGAAGAACTTATTTGATCAATTGGAATAGAGCATGTGTACTAATTCTTAGGAAATTTGAAGTTACAAGTTAATGGCAATTTCAAAAAGAGGTGGACAGAGTGAACAAAAACATGTATGGTTCAATGATTGGCTCTCCATCAAATGATAATTACTCACTTGGAAACAAATCTGTCTTGTCTTACAGCCATAATCAGTTATATATCTTTTTTTCCAATTTTTTCCTGTCAATTGATGGGTCGTAAAGGGACTTGTTTAGCTAAATACAATTCCATATATACCATTTATCTGATAGATTTCCAACATTCATTGAAATTGATTAAACTACTGAACTGACTAGGCCATCTTCATTGTGATATGGGATTACCAGTAATTAAATGATAATGGTAGCCTGTTGAACTGTGACAAAAATTGATGAATGTTTGTTATTTTATTTCATTATTTATTGGTTTGTTAGGAAAATTAAAGATAATGAAGAGCTATTTTATGTGTTTATGTTCTGCTTAGTGTTAATGAAAAACAAACAAAAAGAGACTTTCTATTGGTAAGTCAACATTTTATCAATCAAAGGTCAATACAAAACTTTATAAACCCTAAAATATAATAAAAACCAAATCAAATGATTTTTTTCTGGACAATCTGTAGCACAAATTGCAAAGCAATACAAGATGTAGCTCAAAGTGCAAAGCAATACAAGATGTAGCTCAAAGTGCAAAGCAATACAAAATGTAACACAAAGTGCAATACAATACAAGATGTAGCTCAAAGTGCAAAGCAATACAAGATGTAGCTCAAAGTGCAAAGCAATACAAGATGTAGCTCAAAGTGCAAAGCAATACAAGATGTAGCTCAAAGTGCAAAGCAATACAAGATGTAGCTCAAAGTGCAAAGCAATACAAGATGTAGCTCAAAGTGCAAAGCAATACAAGATGTAGCTCAAAGTGCAAAGCAATACAAAATGTAACACAAAGTGCAATGCAATACAAGATGTAGCTCAAAGTGCAAAGCAATACAAGATGTAGCTCAAAGTGCAATGCAATACAAGATGTAGCTCAAAGTGCAAAGCAATACAAGATGTAGCTCAAAGTGCAAAGCAATACAAGATGTAGCTCAAAGTGCAAAGCAATACAAAATGTAACACAAAGTGCAATGCAATACAAGATGTAGCTCAAAGTGCAAAGCAATACAAGATGTAGCTTAAAGTGCAAAGCAATACAAGATGTAGCTCAAAGTGCAAAGCAATACAAGATGTAGCTCAAAGTGCAATGCAATACAAAATGTAACACAAAGTGCAATGCAATACAAGATGTAGCACAAAGTGCAATGCAATACAAGATGTAGCTCAAAGTGCAAAGCAAAACAAAATGTAACACAAAGTGCAAAGCAATACAAGATGTAGCTCAAAGTGCAAAGCAGTACAAGATGTAGCTCAAAGTGCAATGCAATACAAAATGTAACACAAAGTACAATGCAATACAAGATGTAGCACAAAGTGCAATGCAATACAAGATGTAGCTCAAAGTGCAAAGCAAAACAAAATGTAACACAAAGTACAAAGCAATACAAGATGTAGTACAAAGTGCAATGCAATACAAAATGTAGCACAAAGTTCAAAGCAATACAAAATATAGCACAAAGTGCATTGCAATACAAGATTTAAAAAATGGTGCACTTCTAAACAAGATGTAACACGAAGTGCAAATCAATACAAGATGTAGAACATAGTGCACACCAATACAAAATGTAGCATAAAGTTCAAAGCAATACAAAATATAGCACAAAGTGCAAAGCAATACAAGATGAAGCACAAATGGGAATGCAAAACCAAATGTAGCACAAAGTGCAAAGCAATACAAAATATAGCACAAAGTGCATTGCAATACAAGATTTAAAACATGGTGCACTTCTATACAAGATGTAGCACAAAGTGCAAAGCAATACAAGATGTAGTGCAATGTAATACAAAATGTTGCACTAAGAGCAAAGCAATACAAAATGTAGCACAAATTGCTAAGCATTACAAGATGTAGCTCAAAGTGCAAAGCAATACAAAATGTAGCACAAAGGGCAAAACAATACAATATGTAGCGCAAAGTGCAATGCAATACAAAATGTAGCACTAAGAGCAAAGCAATACAAAATGTAACACAAAGTGCAATGCAATACAAAATATAGCACAAAGGGCAAAACAATACAAGATGTAGCACAAAGGGCAATGCAATACAAAATGTAGCACAAATTGCAAAGCAAAACAAAATGTAGTACGAAGTGCAATGCAATACAAAAATGTAGCACAAAGAGCAAAGTAATACAAGATGTAGCACAAGATGCAGAGCAATGCAAAATGTAGCACAAAGTGCAATGCAATACAAAATGTAGCACAACGTCCAAAGCAAAACAAAATGTAGCACGAAGTGCAAGGCAAAACGAGATGTAGCACAAAGTGCAATGCAAAACCAAATGTAGCACAAAGTGCAAAGCAATACAAAATATAGCACAAAGTGCAGTGCAATACAAGATTTAAAACATAGTGCACAACAATACAAAATGTAGCATAAAGTTCAAAGCAATACAAAATATAGCACAAAGTGCAAAGCAATACAAGATGAAGCACAAATGGGAATGCAAAACCAAATGTAGCACAAAGTGCAAAGCAATACAAAATATAGCACAAAGTGGATTGCAATACAAGATTTAAAACATGGTGCACTTCTATACAAGATGTAGCACAAAGTGCAAAGCAATACAAGATGTAGTGCAATGTAATACAAAATGTTGCACTAAGAGCAAAGCAATACAAAATGTAGCACAAATTGCTAAGCATTACAAGATGTAGCTCAAAGTGCAAAGCAATACAAAATGTAGCACAAAGGGCAAAACAATACAATATGTAGCACAAAGTGCAATGCAATACAAAATGTAGCACTAAGAGCAAAGCAATACAAAATGTAACACAAAGTGCAATGCAATACAAAATATAGCACAAAGGGCAAAACAATACAAGATGTAGCACAAAGGGGCAATGCAATACAAAATGTAGCACAAATTGCAAAGCAAAACAAAATGTAGTACGAAGTGCAATGCAATACAAAAATGTAGCACAAAGAGCAAAGTAATACAAGATGTAGCACAAGATGCAGAGCAATGCAAAATGTAGCACAAAGTGCAATGCAATACAAAATGTAGCACAACGTCCAAAGCAAAACAAAATGTAGCACGAAGTGCAAGGCAAAACGAGATGTAGCACAAAGTGCAATGCAAAACCAAATGTAGCACAAAGTGCAAAGCAATACAAAATATAGCACAAAGTGCATTGCAATACAAGATTTAAAACATGATGCACTTCTATACAAGATGTAGCACAAAGTGCAAATCAATACAAGATGTAAAACATAGTGCACAACAATACAAAATGTAGCATAAAGTTCAAAGCAATACAAAATATAGCACAAAGTGCAAAGCAATACAAGATAAAGCACAAATGGGAATGCAAAACCAAATGTAGCACAAAGTGCAAAGCAATACAAAATATAGCACAAAGTGCATTGCAATACAAGATTTAAAACATGGTGCACTTCTATACAAGATGTAGCACAAAGTGCAAAGCAATACAAGATGTAGTGCAATGTAATACAAAATGTTGCACTAAGAGCAAAGCAATAAAAAATGTAGCACAAATTGCTAAGCATTACAAGATGTAGCTCAAAGTGCAAAGCAATACAAAATGTAGCACAAAGTGCAATGCAATACAAATTATAGCACAAAGGGCAAAACAATACAAGATGTAGCACAAAGGGCAATGCAATACAAAATGTAGCACAAAGTGCAATGCAATACAAAATGTAGCACTAAGAGCAAAGCAATACAAAATGTAGCACAAATTGCTAAGCAATACAAGATGTAGCTCAAAGTGCAAAGCAATACAAAATGTAGCACAAGGTGAGATGCAATACAAAATATAGCACAAAGGGCAAAACAATACAAGATGTAGCACAAAGGGCAATGCAATACAAAATGTAGCACAAAGTGCAAAGCAAAACAAAATGTAGCACGAAGTGCAATGCAATACAAAAATGTAGCACAAAGGGCAAAGTAATACAAGATGTAGCACAAGATGCAGAGCAATGCAAAATGAAGCACAAAGTGCAATGCAATACAAAATGTAGCACGAAGTTCAAAGCAAAAGGAGATGTAGCACAAAGTGCAATGCAAAACCAAATGTAGCACAAAGTGCAAATCAATACAAAATATAGCACAAAGTGCATTGCAATACAAGATTTAAAACATGGTGCACTTCTATACAAGATGTAGCACAAAGTGCAAATCAATACAAAATGTATGACAAAGTGCAAAGTATAACAAGCTGTAACACAAAGTGCAATGCAAAACAAAATTTAGCACAAAGTGCAAAGCAACACAAAATATAGCACAAAGTGCATTGCAATACAAGATTTAAAACATGGTTCAAATCAATACAAGATGTAGCACAAAGTACAAAGCAATACAAAATGTAGCTCAAAGTGCAAAGCAATACAATATGTAGCACAAAGTGCAATGCAATACAAAATGTAGGACAAAGGGCAAAACGATACAAGATATAGCACAAAGGGCAATGCAATACAAGATGCAAAACATAGTGCAAAGCAATACAAGATGTAGCATGAAGTGCAAAGCAATACAATATGTAGCACAAAGTGCAATGCAATACAAAATGTAGCTCAAAGTGCAAAGCAATACAATATGTAGCACAAAGTGCATTGCAATACAAGATTTAAAACATGGTTCAAATCAATACAAGATGTAGAACAAAGTACAAAGCAATACAAGATGTAGCTCAAAGTGCAAAGCAATACAATATGTAGCACAAAGTGCAATGCAATACAAAATGTAGCACAAAGGGCAAAACGATACAAGATATAGCACAAAGGGCAATGCAATACAAGATGCAAAACATAGTGCAAAGCAATACAAGATGTAGCATGAAGTGCAAAGCAATACAAGATGTAGCTCAAAGTGCAAAGCAATACAAAATGTAGCACAAGGTGTAAAGCAAAACAAAATGTAGCACAAGGTGTAAAGCAAAACAAAATGTAGCACAAAGTGTCAAGCAAAACAAGATGTAGCACAAGGTGTAAAGCAAAACAAAATAGCACAAGGTGTAAAGCAAAACAAAATGTAGCACAAGGTGTAAAGCAAAACAAAATGTAGCACAAGGTGTAAAGCAATACAAAATGTAGCACAAGGTGTAAAGCAAAACAAAATGTAGCACAAAGTGTAAAGCAATACAATATGTAGCATAAAGTGTAAAGCAATACAATATGTAGCATAAAGTGCAAAGCAATACAATATGTAGCATAAAGTGCAAAGCAATACAATATGTAGCATAAAGTGTAAAGCAATACAATATGTAGCATAAAGTGTAAAGCAAAACAAAATGTAGCACAAGGTGTAAAGCAAAACAAAATGTAGCACAAGGTGTAAAGCAATACAAAATATATCACAAAGTGTAAAGCAAAACAAAATGTAACACAAGGTGTAAAGCAATACAAAATGTAACACAAGGTGTAAAGCAAAACAAAATGTAGCACAAAGTGTAAAGCAAAACAAAATGTAGCACAAGGTGTGAAGCAATACAAAATGTAGCACAAGGTGTAAAGCAAAACAAAATGTAGCACAAGGTGTAAAGCAATACAAAATGTAGCACAAAGCAAAAGAAAATGTAGCATACAGTGCGAAACAATACAAAATGTAGCCCAAGTGCAAAGCAATACAATATGTAAAACATAGATGGTTCTTCAATTTGAAAGATATTCTTTCTCCATTAATGTCAACGGTGGCAATGGTCATGAAAAGTAAAAATCTGGTTCGGTAGTCGGCCATTAACAAGGACAGAATGACATGATTGTCGCAGTAACCATATAGTAAAGCACTGTGTCAAGCGCTGCTGGATATTCGGACTAAAACGAAATCGGGCTATCACAAAATCGGACTATAACAAACTCAGACTATCACAAACTCGGCCTACCATTACTTATGTGCAAAAATATATTGAACAAACTCACTTTTTAAATTTCAAATTAAGTATTGATAATCAATTTCAGATATAGAAAACAACACCAAACATCATACTTATATTCTTCTAGTAGTCCGAGTTTGTTAAAGGCCGATTATGTAATAGGCCGAGTTTGTTATAGTTCGATTTTATTATAGGCCGAGATATCATGGATTCTTATCAAGTAATGTTAATGCAATTGTCGAATATAGTGTAAAGACAATACATGTACCAATGTATCACTTGTAGATTAAATACTTCTTATTTAATAGTATATTCTAGATTTTCAGTTTCCTAACATGAATTATGCAATGAGACTTTCTGGCCAAGGTTCTATAGTTTTTTTTGCAAATTATTGTGTTTCTTTTCTTTGTCATAGCCTTGATGATGTCTGTCCCACGATTGTGACTTGTGATCCCACTTGGGGTTGTCTGTTGTCATAAAACATCCCATGATGTGTATCACTTTTTTTTAATTTAAAAATCCAGAATGAAATCGTTTATTTTGTATGCCATGTATGCCATAAAATTGCTTTAAGTAAGACAACAATACAACTATATTTTCATTTACATGTTTGTCCATCACTGTAAAAGTTTCTTATTGATATATTGCATTTAGAATAGTTATATTTACTTGGAAGTTATAATGCCCATCAGCGTTGCCACAGGCATCCGCTACCATTATAACAGACCTTTGACATATAACAGAGCCATTATGAAAACCAATGAAGTAATCCTATAATATAAAATGTACACTAAGTCAGATGTAGGGTTTGTAATGCCATTTGGTCTCTATTGAATGGATTAAAAGAACTTGCCTAAAGCCTTAATTGAAACAAAACAAATCTGCATTATCAATAATGACATGTTTAATCAAATAAAATTGGTTAAATAGTATTATTTTTTACAAAAACAAAGAAACAAAAGCCATATTATATGCTCCTAATCATAATTAGAATGCCTTTTCAACGACGAACATCTGAGTTGAGGGAACATGCAATAATTAAGGTTCAGAGAACCCATAAACCATGCCCACATCTTATTTGTTAGCAATCAGAACATTTACTACAGAGACTTGTAATGTCGCTGACGTAATCAACAAATCTGAACTTAATGAGTACTAAGTAGTTAAATGCATCTAGAACATTTTCCACCTACACTTTTGATTTACGCATCTCATCTGCGCATTTAAAATTAACAATGACATTTGCTCCGAGTCTTTTACAAGGACATCAGCTGTCAAATTCATGATCACCAATTTGACTCAAATTCATAAAACACTGAAACGTATTTATCAAACATACAAAAGAGAAAAAAGAGAAAACTTACAATACATGAACTCGCTTTGCAGTAAAAGCATTTAATTTTCTTGCGTTTTGTTTTAGTTAATGCCTTCTAATTAACCATGAATACGACCTCGAATAATATTTCATTGTAACTGACATAAAATGTTCTACATTCAGTTTATAACGGTTACATCAATTCAGCTGAACGTGTTTTGAAATAAATTCTAAAATCTAAACAATTTGACAATGCAAATTTTATCTTAAATCTGACTAGTTTGTTACAAAAAAGTCAGCTTTGTTGCAAACTGTTCTGGTAGATATGCTGCAAACGTTACCGTTTTGACAAATTGTGTGCTGCAAACTAACGGCAACATAGTACCATGTTAATCAAGGTTTAGGATGAGGAAGTTTCAAGGATTTGTGGCTAAATTTTATAACAAATAGGAGAACTGGAAATAAGAGAATCCCTAAAGGAGGCGTAAAGTGTATACCTTAATAGTATAAAAATAAGGAAATGTGGTATGATTGCCGTTAAGACAAATATCCATCAAAGTTCAAACGAAGTGGATGTAAGCAATTATAGGTAACCGTATAAACTGCTATTTGTCAAACTTTTAAATCGCCTCACGTCGTAAACAAGTTTCGAATAAATGAAACCAAAATAATGAAGATATGTCATCACATTAATTCTTCATATTACAAAAACATTCAGATATGAGATAGGTTAACAACTGATGAGATTTCCGCCTTAATAATGCATATGCATTGCGACAGGGTTAAACATATTGCATTTCATGATCGCAACTCTCCCCCTTTTCATCTCGATCAGTGAACTAAAATAAGGTACATAACTAAATATGAGAATCAAGGATATTACTAAAAACCACAATTCACTGTTCCTTTTTTATTTGCTGTTATTTGTTAAACATGTATAACCAAAGAATCAAAGAGGAAGACAAAATGTATGAAACCAAGGAGGTAAAATTTTGCCTGAGTTTCATTATGAATTCAAAATTTATAAACGGATAATTTTAGAAAGGTTTGACATACATCATGTCAGTACCGAAGTGCTGAAATTGATCTTTTATACTGAATGTTGAATTCTCGTTGTATTAGATTTCTATACTATCGCCAATTTTCACTACTCATTTTTCTACTGACCATTTAGTGCACACTGTACGTACGCTGTTAGTCACTGATATTTTGAATAATTGACTGATCTGAAGAATATTGTATAAACTGAGATGTTGAGTTATCAAAGGTACCAGGATTTTAATTTAACACGCCAGACGCAAGTTTCGTCTACATAAGACTCATCAGTGACAATCAAATCAAACAAGTTAGAAAGCCAAACAAGTACAAAGTCGAAGCACATTGAGGACCCAAAGTTCCAAACAGTTGTGCCAAATACGGCTCATGTAACCTCTGCCTGAGATAAGAAAATCCTACGTATTTCGTCTAATTCATACTTTTGCAAACAGTACATTTATAAAAGGATATCGGATATGTTCCTTACGTCGTAACTACAGTCCCCTTCCTTTTCATTTATGTGACCTACCGAATAAAACTATTTACCGGACTTGATATCTCATAAACAACACGACGGGTGCCACATGTGGAGCAGGATCTGCTTACCCTTCCGGAGCACCTGATATCACCCCTAGTTTTTGGTGGGGTTCGTGTTATTTATTCTTTAGTTTTCTATGTTGTGTTATGTGTACTATTGTTTGTCTGATTGTCCTTTTCATTTTTAGGCATGGCGTTGTCAGTTTGTTGTCGATTTATGAGTTAGACTGTCCCTCTGGTATCTTTCGTCCCTCTTTTATAAAATTTGACCATATACTTATTATTCATTTCAACACCGAAGTGTTGACTACTGGGCTGGTGAACACATCCGTGTATCAACTCAAAGACACAAATACTAAAAAAAACATTGAGAAAATTATACAGTTATGTAATATATCAAGCTCCTAATTGCCTCAAGTCGTAAACAAGTTTCGACTAAATGAAACAAAAATCATTAAAGATATGTCATCTCATTAATTCTTCAAATAACAAAAACATTCAGATATGACATAGGTTAACAACTGACGAGATTACCGCCTTGGTAAATACACATGCATTGCGACAGGTTTAAGCAAGTTGTATTTTAAGATATCAACCCTTCTCCTTGTAATCTCGACCAGCAGACTAACATAATGAACATAACTTTATTTAAAAATCAGATTATTACTAAAAAAAACCCAGCTGAATTAGCCCTGGTTTGTGCTGTTATCTGTAAAAATTGTATAACAAAAAAGCCAAAATATTTGAAAGCCAAGGAGGTGAAATAACTGAAACAGACAAAGATCTTCATTTTCCAAAAAGAACCTTAAAATAGTCAAATCCATCTAAGGCCAATTTTGCCTGAGAGATTTGTTACCTTAGTTTCTTTATGATTTCAAAATTTATTAACGGATAATATTAGAAAGGTTTGACAACGCAAGTTTTATTTCAAATCTAACACTTATTCTTGAAAAAATAGTCATACTTCTAGCGATCTATGCCATAATGGTACATTAGGCACGACAATAATTCGGAAATATTTTATCAATTAAAAATGATGCATGTGGATGATGAATAACAAACTTAATGGCTTAAAAAGTTTTCATCGAACTTCCCAGGAACAATTGTGTCGAAATCTTATAAGAAATGGGTTATCGTATCCTAATTTTTATGGTATTGTTGATGAAGAGTTCTTCAATTAAGACACGATCCTTTTAGATTTATCCTTCCTTTAAATATAATCATTCTTAAAGATGTTCAAATTTGCTGATTTGTTTTAAAAATATTACCTAACAAAATATTCTATACTATACAAGAATTTCAGAAATCAAATGTAAACACCAAAGGGGAACCTTAGTTGTACATGTACCTTATCAACAGTGGTGATTAGTATGATAGTATGACGAAATGGATTCATTACTTGCATGTAAAATTTGGCTTTGCCATCGTATATCATATCTTTGATATCGGCATATCATACAAATCTCTCAATATTTAACCAAACTAATAGTTGGAAATTAATTTTCTCATCAAGAGGAGATAGAAGGACGATAAAATGATCATGCAAACAAGTCATTTATATTTAAAGCACAAAGTAAAAGGACTTATTTGAAATTGCGACGATTTAAGATTATAATGGTGAAGATTATCTGATAATTATGTTAATACATTTCATCACACATATTCAGTTATCGGTCAAAAAAAGTTTATGTCTAAAGAGCAATCTCCCCCACTTAATTGACCTATACTTCAGGCAAGTTCTATTGACCATTTGGTTGCACTAATATTTTGATCTGAAAAATTTTGAATGAACTGAGACATGGGCAATACGTCAGTGTAATACCACAAAGTCACGAAAAATGAAAATTCCTTGAGGGAATGATATAGTTTTGATCTGGGTTTCGTTGGTGGGTCATATGTAGACGAAGCGCGCGTATGGTGTTCTAGAAAGTAGGACTAGTACCTTTGATGAAAATTAGCACGTCGAAGTGTCCTATTGTTATGCTTATTTGTGTATCTGTCCGTAATGTTCTCGCATTTATTTGTACTGTAGTCCTCTCATGTAATTTTATCATTTTAGTCTTATATTTAACAATGCCATAAAAACGGGAGGTTTGGCCAGCCGCAAAACCAGGTTCAACCCACCATTTTTTTTTTTTTATTAAACTGTCCTGTACCAAGTCAGAAAAATGGCTATTATTATTTTTTCGTTTGTTTAGTGTGTGCTGCATTGTCGTTTTGGCTTTTTGTTGCACTTCGGTGTTCTGTTGTTTCGTTGTTTTCCTCTTATAGTTCATATGCTTATCTCAGTTTTAATTTATAACCAGGATTTGTTTTCTCTCAGTCGATTCATGACTATCGAACATCGGTATACTACTGCCTTTAATTATGTAATATGCCAAGCTTTTAATTGTCTCAAGTCGTAAACAAGTTTCGAAAAAATTAACAAAAATCATTAAAGATATGTCATCTCATTAATTCTTAAAAAAACAAAAACAATAAGATATGACATAGGTTAACAACTGACGAGATCCCCGCCTTAATGTTGTACATGCATTGCGACTGGGTTAAACAAGTTGAATTTTAAGATATCATCCCTAATCTCGATCAGCGGACTAATATAAGGTACAACTTTGAATAAGAATTGGAGATATCACTTAAAAACCCAGCTGAATTGTCCCTTTTTTGTTTGCTTAATACCGAACTCCAAGGGGGAAGTCCACAAAAGTTGGCGCATAGATAATCATTAATCATTTTTAATCCCATTGATGTAGGTGCAATCTTATATGATTGTTTATACTCTAAACAACAAGGATATTGCAGAGAAAAGGTTACAATGTCTTGTCTGCTCAATTTATTGTCCATATATATTTTACCCATTGTATATATCACTATATTTAATCAAACAATTCATACAGCATAATTTTTACCAAGACAAATCATCGCGAAATGTAAGAAATATATGTGAAAGGAAACAAATGTCTGTCATAAGCGTGAAGAATTCATCACAGACTGCTTTTTCGGATTAAGGACTGGATTAAGGTGTCACAATTTCCAGTCAGGTATTTCCACATATCTTCAGTTTATCCTATCTCAAAGTCAAACATTTAGTGAATCACTTAAAGGGGCACTAACAGTCAAATTCATGTTCACCGATGTAACTAAAACTCTCATATTTGATTATAACAATGTAAAACATTTATCCAAATTATCAAAAGTCTAAAATAAACAATAAACAGGACATTAGGTCGATAATATGTAACTTCGTTTTGTGTGTTATTAAGTCTAGACACAATATAATTAACTGCCCAATTGACCTCCGATGGCCATATAAGGGATATACACATAAATATAGATATAAATTCACCATTTGGAACTCTTGGCTAATAGCTTCCTTGTTACCAGCAAACCCCTAACAAGGAAATCGTGTTCCAAATACAAGTCTGGGAATTTCGTATTAGTTGGGCGATATATACTCCGTACGCAGTCGCTGCTGGAATTTTGCTACACAGAAATGGAAAGTTCACAATTGGGAAGCTGAAATCATCTCTTTTGTCCTGGAGTTTTGTTTTCAACCGACCCTTATTGTCAATTTTTAGATTTAGTCAAGATATGAGTAAGACTTAACTGTATCTGTAGTATCCTTTATCTCTAGTTCAATCAGATATATTCGTTCAACATAGTCACCAAATGTTAAATTATTTAGTGAGAGAAAATTATCTATATAATGGAAATATAAAGTTTTCCTTGAATTTCCTAGGAATAATTGTGTCGAAATCTCAAGAAATAGGTTACCGCATACTAATTTTTAAGGTGATGTTGTTTTAGAGCTCTTAAATTAAGATACGATGCTTTAAATATACACATCCTTGACTCATTCTTGAAAATGTTCAAATCTGCATGAACATTTTTTAATATTACCTCTGACAAAGTATTTTATAATACACAAGAATTTTAAAAATTGGTTCTGCAATCGTATGGCATATCTGTGATATCTTTGATATCGGCATATCATAATATTTGTATTCAAATCAACTTGATGAAATCTCTGAATATTTAACCAAACTAACAGTTGAAAATGTATTATCTCACCAAGACGAGATAGAAGGACAGTAAAATGGTCATGAAAACAAGTCATTTATATTTAAAGCACATATAGTAAAAGAACGTATATCAAATTGCGACAATTTAAGATTGTAATGCTGAAGATTAACTGATAATTTTGTTAATACATTTCATCACACACATTCAGATACACTAGTTATCGGTCACATAAAGTTTATGTCTGGAGAACAATCCCTCGCACTTAATTAACCTATACTCCAGCCTATATCTATTGACCATGCAAGTTACTGATATTTTGATCTGAAGAATATTGTATGAACTGATTAATTAATTAACCTTTACTCCAGCCAATTTCTATTGACCATTTAGTGCATACTGAAATACGGTGCAATTCACTGATATTTTGATCTGGAGAATATTGTATGGACTGAGATCTAGCGAATGCGTTTGTGTAACACCCCAAAAACACAAACAATGAAAAATACATTTAGGGAATGATACTTACTTTACTTACTTAGGCCCTTGGCTCCTCCGTGGAGCATAGGCCATTGACAAACTCCCTCCATCTAACTCGATTTATCGCCAGCTTTTCTAGAGGGAATGATACAGTTATTTTATATGTCAAGCTCCCAATTGCCTCAAGTCGTAAACAAGTTTTGAATAAATGGAACAAAAATTATTACAGATATGTCATCTCATTAATTCTTCAAAAAACAAAAACAATAAGATATGACATAGGTTAACAACTGACGAGATCCGCGCCTTAATGTTGTACATGCATTGCGACTGGGTTAAACAAGTTGTATTTTAAGATTTGAACCACCCCCTTTAAATCTCGATCAGCGGTCTAAAACAAGGTATACGACAAAAAATGAGAACCTAGGATATTACCAAAAAACAACTGTATTGTCCCATTTTTGTTGTTGCTGATATCTGTAAAAATTGTATGACAAAAATACCGAACATTAAGGGGGATAGAATATTTGAAAGCCAAGGAGGTAAAATATCTGATACAGGCGGAGAGCTTCATTATCAAAAAGAACCTTAAAATAGTCAAATTCATCTAAGGTCAATTTTGCCTGAGATATTTGTTACCTTAGTTTCTTTATGATTTAAACATTTATTTTAGAAAAAGGTTTAAAATAAATCATTGCAGTACCGAAGTACTGAAATTGATCTTCACTGAATATTGAACTCCCGTTAATTTTGACAACGCATGTTTTATTTCAAATCTATCACCACTCTTAAAAAATAGTCATACTTCTAGCGAACAGTACCATACTAATAATTTGTGCACAGCAACCTTTCGGACATATTTATCCATTACAAATGATGTGGATGAGAAATTACAAAATTTTAAAAGCTTATAAAGTTTTCATCGAACTTCCCAGGAAGAATTGTGTCGAAATCTTATGAAATGGGCTACCGTATCGTAATTCTTACGATGCTGTTGTTTTAGATCTCTTAAACTAAGATACGATTCTTTTAAATTTATCCTTCCTTTAAAGGAGCACTATCTACGAGATATATAAAAAATCTTATTCTTTTAGTGAAATAATAATTCGGTTTTAGCAGCCAGTATGGTTCAATTTTGTCAAAATAATCTAAAAAGACATTGACAATGAATTATTCACTTGCAAGTGAATAATTCGACATCATTGAATCTGTATTCATGTGAACTTCAATTTAACCCCTTAGGTTGAAATGAATAACACGTGAATTGTATGTGTAAAGTTATTTAAAGAAAAAGAATGTCAGCATTGCAAGTGAAACAAAGGTAATTCATTTGATTGACTGATTCGATCCACAAACATTTTTTTTTCATCTATAAAACGAAATTTAATAAACCTAGAAAATCTAACAGCACGAGTTTGCTTAATCTATTTACATCTATATTTATGTTTACATCGCTTATATGGTCATCGAAGGACTTTAGAGGTCAACTCGATAGTTTATAAGTTGGCGTCTAGATTGATTTACAAACGAAACTAAGCTACGTTTTGTCATGCCTGTGCCCTTTTAATTGTTTATTTTAGACTTTTTATAGTTGGATAAATGTTTTACATTGTTATACTCACATTTGATTAAAATTGGTGAAAATGAATTTGACAGGTAGTGCCCCTTTAGATATACTCATTCTTGAAGTCTTCAAATTTGCATGAACATTTTTGAATATTACCAGACAAAGTATTCTATCATGTACAATAATTGCAGAATTTAAAAGTAAGAAAATACCCAAGGGGAATCTTAGTTGTACATGTATCTTACCAGCAGTGGTGATTAGTATGAAAGCATGACTGAATGGATGGTATCACTACTAGCTTGTAAAAATTGTCTTTGCCATCGTATGGTATATCTTTGATATATGAATATCATGATATTTTTATTCAAACAATTTGATCAAATCTCTGAATATATAACCAAACTAACCGTTGAAAATGAGTTTTCCCATCAAGACGAGTTAGAAGGACGGTAAAATGGTAATGCAAACAAGTCATTTATATTAAAAGCAAGACTTATTTCAAATTTGTGATGATGAAGATTATCTAATAATTCTGTTAATAAATTTAATCGCACATATTTGTCGGTCAACAAAAAGTTAATGTTAACAGCACAATCTCTCGCACTTAATTCGAATATGCAGTGTCAATACGCGACTCTTACTACTCTTACTAACGTAAATTTCCACAACTCATTATTCTTATTAACCATTTAGTGCACACTGTACTATAATTACTGATAAGTTGAATAATTGACTGATCTAAACAATATTGTATAAACTGAGATGTATACAATATATCCGTGTAACAACCCAAAGACACGAAATATAACAAAAGCACAGTTATGCAAATCGTAAACAAGTTTCGAATAAATGAAACTAAATCATTAAAGATATGTCATCTCATTAATTCTTCAGATTACAAAAACATTCAGATATGACATAGGTTAACTTCTCACGAGATCCCCGCCTTAGTAAATGCACGTGCATTAATCCTGTCGCATTTGAAGATATCAACTCTCCCTTTTTATCTCGATCAGCGGACTAAAATAAGATATATAACTAAAAATGAGAATGAAGGATATTACTTAAAAACAACAACTGCATTGTCCCTTTTTGGTTGCTGTTATCTGTAAAAAGTGTATTACAAAAATACCGACACCTACCGAAGTCCATAAAAACTGGCACATTAACCATTTTTAACCCCATTGATGTACGTGTGCTCTGATATAATTCTTTATAATCTAAAAACAGGATGTTTCAGAGAAGAAAATGTTACAATGTCTTATCTCCTCAATTTATTGTCCATATATATTTTAACCATTTTTTTCTTTTTAGTTGCACTTAAGTGTTTTGTTTGGTTGTTGTTTTTTTTCTCTCTAGTAAGTGATGTGTTTCCCAGTCGGTTATAGTTTGTTACCCGGATTTGTTTTCTCTTTATTTTATGATTTATGAACAGCGATATATATTTCCACATATCTTCAGCAAGTTTATCCTATCTCAAATTCAAACAATCAGTGAATTGATTGACCAGATTCCGTTTAAGTCCATTTTTTTGTACGAAGGGGTTTGATTGTATATGTGAGTCGTTAATAACAGTCACTTTTGTAGGCAGTTCTGTTCACGCATTAAAGACGTCTTGTATTTTTTTCATGTGTCTTCTGGAAAAGCAGTTTATTTCATTTGATTTTTCAGATTAAGTCAGTGACTTACCATTACTATTAGTTTTACAAATGATTCTTCTTTTCCAAATTAATTTTAATCCTTTAATATATTGTTTGAAGTTTCATGTTAAGTTCTTCTAATTCATATATTTGAAAAATTGTTCTCTTTTGATGATGCCATTTTACCAATCCCCCACAAAAGTAAACAAATTATTAACAAAATTTGTTAAGTAACCCATTATTTGGATTTGATTATGTTAAAAATATGTGATTCAGCTTGGGTTATAGTTATTTTTCATCTAAAGATTCTGTTGAAACATCTCAAGTATTAAGTGTGTGTTCATCAGAATATTTTCAGTCTTCACTGGCAATACCTTTACTGTCTTCCTGTTTTTCTCTGAATTGTAAAGAATAAATCTTAAAGATAATAATTCTCTGTTATCGCTAGTTTGATAGTTGTACAAAAAGTTTACATCCTGTGTTTATACGGAATTTCTAAAGTTATACAAACCTGTCCCATAAAAATCAAAAAGATGAAACCAAAAGCTTTTTTTCAAATTCAGTGAGGATAACAAAAATCAGTTTATTGAGTAATAATATACCATTCTACTTTCCCCGAATAAATCTACCAACTATAAATCCTGTCTGGTCATTATTGATTAAAATCGATATAACAGGTATCATGCTTTATGCAATGCAACTAGATGTAGATTTATAAACAGTGTTTAAAAAAACTGATTATCCTCCAATTTTTCATTTGGCTTAAATTTATCAATCCAGGAGTGCATGTAGTAGTACCTTGTTTTTGTGTAAAAGAGGGACGAAAGATAGTAGTCTGAATTGGACGAAACGCGCGTCTAAGGTACAAAATTACAAAACTGGTATCTTTCATTATTTTGTTGTTTTGTTGTTGTCTTAAAGCACTGTTGAGGACTCATGTGCTTAAGTCGTTTAGATCTCTCATAAAAAGAACAACATTTTTAACCTACAAATGTCACCAATTATGTTAGCTTGAAAAGTAAAAATCGAGTTCGGCAATACGTCACAAACAAGGATACAAGGTCAAATCTCTTTATTACATGATGTCCGATAAAACAGGGACGAAAGATACCAGAGGGACAGTCAAACTCATAAATCGAAAATAAACTGACAATGCCATGGCTAAAAATGAAAAGGACAAACAGACAAACATAGTACACATGACACATCATAGACAACTAAAGAATAAACAACACGAACCCCACCAAAAACTAAGGATGATCTCAATTCTTGATGAAGGAACAATATCTGTCAAGAAAATTCGATAGTTTCAAAGCTCGCGTTTCTTAAAATGAATACCGTAATAGAAATTTCTCTGAAAGATGTAACTGGTCAAATGATTCGATATGTTAATGTTACTTAGAAACTTTTGCACTTCGCAGTATAACTTGATTCATCGATATATAAAACTTGTCATACATATCGTCTATTTGTCACATTCTTCCTCTCTCTTAAGTTCATAACTTATCGCAATATAAAAACTTTCATATTGAGGGATGTCCCTAGTGAAATTTACAGGGATAATCCTTCAGGAAAACCTCCGTTCTCTCAGGTTTTTATTGAGTCCGTGTATTCAAGTCTTTTGATTAATGGAAATATCTCGAAACTATATTGTCTGTTTCTTTTCCATATTTTCCCTGCTCATTATGTTATCTGTCCATTGATTAGACTTTATTACCTCACTTAATATCTTACTACTTTTCTTTTCAAATTTGTAGTCAGATATAAACATAATACGTGCAATATGTACACACAGTAAGTTTGTTTTTTAGATGTTGGTTTTGCAAAGGATTTTATTACTAAAGTCTATAAGATTAATTTGTTACCGTTGTTTTAAAAGTCAAATGGAAACAAAACGGGTAAGTATATCAATTATTTCACCATATAAGATGGTTTAATAGGAAATTTATACAAAATCAAAAACAAAAGCCTTATGTTATGGCTATATTTACGAGAATAGAAGGCTCACATATAGAGAAACTGCAATATTTCAGATTCTTTAGATAACCAAATGATTTATATGATAATGAAGTGTTCCCACCTGTCATTTGTTAGATTAAACATACTAGTAATTGCTCAAAAACTTGTAATGACGTTATTGGAAGTAAGCAATTCTAAAATTAATGACTTCATTTGGATTGTTTTCCTTAAACAAAAACTACACAAAAGAGTTATGTGGAAGAACGACTGAAATCGAAACGGTTATTTTACCTATGGTTCATATTTCTAATAGTGGCATTTTGACAAAGTGGATTCGAATGGTGTGTTAATATAAAAGAGAAGGTGTGGTATTATTGCCAATTAGACAACTCTCCACAATGACACAGACATAAAAAAAACTCAAGGTCATCGTACGGCTTTCATCAACGAGCGAAGCAAATAAAGCATACATAGCAAGAGGCGATAACCTGGTCTCGCTTCTTTCGAAATTCGTTCGATTTCCTCAGTTTTTGTCTTTTACCTTGAAGCTTTCTTAGTCCATTTATTTGTTACATATGTTTAATTGTTTAATAGTGATTCAGATTACTACACAAAGGTGACCACTTTACCACCATTTTTGACATTTTTACCTGTTATGTCTGTTTTTGTTCACATATCGTAGTTAGTATAATGGAATTTTATGCGACTGTCATATACAAGTGAGAGGTTTACCTACCTATAAAACCAAATTGAATCCCCAGTTCACTACACAAGAAAACGCCTGTATCAGGAATATGACACGTTTGATGTGTTCGATATGTTTGATGTGTTTGAACTTTTTGGTTTCGCCGTTTGATTAAGGACTTTTCGTTTCGAATATTCCTAAGAATTCGGTATTTTTGTGATTTTACTTTTTTTATGTTTCTTTAAAAGATGGTATTTGCGTCTTCTTTTAACCATCGACAGTCATCAGCATTTTAAATACATGTTCACATTTATGGTTATTATGGCATGATAGTCGGACCATTGGTTAACACATTTCGAAAAGAAGTATAGTTGACAAGTGGTTCAGCTTCATGTCGTCAAAACATGAAATCCTGCAATACATTTTTGCTGGTAAAAACATTAGTTACTTCTGAGAATTTTCGTGAATCTGACATTCATTTAAGGTAATTTTGTATCAGATAAATTTTACTTCTTTTCTTTTAAGTTTTATTCATGTAATTTTTACCTCCTTGTTTTCAATTTGTTTTGACAGAATCGCGATTGGAAGTAAGCATTTTAAATTGTTTGTGTTAAAAATTGATAACTGTAGAGAAGATGTACGGCTGTTTGTGGTCTTGTCTTATTGCACTGAAATTATCTCAGAATAGTAATGAAAACTTCAATTTGTCAACATAAATTTTGAAACATCTATTGCCTTGTATAAGACAGACTATATGAGAAATAGTGATGAACATAGCGTACACGTACAAGAAATCGGCCGTGGATACCCAAAACAATTAAATAAACGCTGTCAAAAGGTAAAATATAAACAAAATCTGAACTTGTAAGAGCCTTCCATCACAAAATATCAAACATGTCAAAGATGAAGGGTTTAAATATTACAAGACAATAAACAGTAAATGTCCAAGATAATCAATTGTTTAAGATACAGTCGTAGGATGAAGTAGCATAGTTTGATTAGATTGACATAACCGCTAAAAATGAGTGAATACTGACAACCAGGACGACCTGAACAAATGTATTGATAATCTATTTATTCATCTGTACTGTGATTTTATTACCAGAGAAATTAATCAGAAACCGAATATATAACCTTTAATAATAGTATTTTCATTAGAAACAAAAAGAGGTCACTATTTCAGATTCTACAAATGTGTCTAGAATCTCATTATAGACCCGGTCATGATTTATCTGCAATAAGTATAAAGTCAGTCAATAACATGAACAAGTACTTGGACTAGACTGTAAGAGTATACTTTACATTGCAGTTCATATAGTTTCTGTTTCAAAAGCAGTTTGTATATCAATCATCAAAATTGATCAATTAGTCAGATTTGTTTGTTTTCAAAAGAACTCTAGGACTGAAACAAAATTCACCAATATAATCATTTATAGGTTCATGGCCATTGCTATATATCTAGACATTTTTATAGTCGTTTGATGTGAAAATATATCTCTCTTTATATTTGACAGTCTTGTTTCATGATGTGACTCAATGTAGAGTTCATTGGATAACATTTACTGTTGTTAGCATCATGAATAAAGAAAAACAATTTTACTACCCAAAGGTGTATTGTCCACGTTTTGTTAAATATCTTAGAGAGACGAAATATACAAAAGTCATAAGTCAAAAACAAACCAACAACACAAAGCCATACAGTAGCAAAAAAACAACAACAACAAAACAAAAAACGTAAAATGACAAAAAGACAAACACCTGTAAACAAAACACAACAGTAATTAAAGACTGAGCAACACGAACCCTAGCGAAAATCGGGATTGATATCAGGTGCTCCAGAAAAGTAAACATATCCTGTTCCACATGTATCACCCATCGTATCGCTCAAGTACATGTAAGTACAACCTTGGCAATGTCTTATTCGATAGGTCGCATTCGATGAAAAAATGGCGGGATTTTGGTTATGAATATTGGAATATTACCTGTTGCCATCTGTGAAACAGATATTCCATAACAGTTGAACAACTCGTGATGGCGTGCAAACGTTTTTAATTTCACCACTTTGAAATTGTCGTTTAATAGCTTCCTTGTAAGTAGCAATCCCTTTATCAACACAAAATCATGATAAAAAAGATCTGAAATATCGTACCATCTGGGAGATATATATTCCATATGCAGGCACTCTATTGACGTGAAGTTTTGTGCTCAAACGACAATCATTGTAAAATTCAAGATTTTAGCCAAGATATGAAGCAGACTTCATTGTGTCTGTTGAATCTCTATTTTTAAGTTTGATAGGATAGATGCGTTCATCATAATGACCGAACTTTTAATTAATTAGTGAAAGAATATCTTATTTATACTTGTAGTGGACGTGAAGATAAAGGATACTAGTAACGCTGTGTTTTTTGAATGCATTCTTCAAAGGAAGCTCCATTATGAAGTCAGCCTTATTAAAATAAAGGAACAAGTCGACATGTCCACAGTCAGTTCCCATGGAAATGCCGATTGTTTGTTGAATACACGTCATCCAAACGTAACAAAAAAGTTTTCAATCAAGAAATCAAGCATCTTGATAATGTCAGTTTCAGAGAATGTTTTGTTTAAATCAAGAGTTATTTTGTTCAAAGTACTATTTATCCCTACTTTGGATAACAGACTTGTGCCATTCCTTTTTAGAAACAAATCAGAAGCAATATTTTACTTTTTTTTTATTAAGTTTGGCTTAGCAAATACTTTTGACAACTATTTGTAAAATGTATAAACTAGAGGGTCTCAAGAGCCTGTGTCGCTCACCTGTATTTACTGATGCTTTGAAAATCTTGTAAAATAAGGTTAAATCATAATTAATAGTGTAAGATATGAGATATTATAAGATACTATAACGATATCTAAGATAATAAAAAAAACATTCAAAATTTCCGTAAAATCACAAACTCAGGGACAACAACCCAACAACGGGTTGTAGGACTCGTCTGAAAATTCCAGGGCAGATAAATCTAAATCTAATGAACATTTTTGCAACCAGTCAGATTTGATCTTAATACATAAGTTTCAGAGATATAAACCAAAAACTGCATTTTACCCCTATGTTCTTTTTTTTTTATCCATGTCTTCCATGTTGGTTGGCCGGGTCATCGGACAATTTTTTAAAACTATATACTCTAATGATAATTATGGCCAAGTTTGGTTAAATTTGTCTCAGTAGATTCAGAGAAGAAGATTTTTGTAGAGATTACAAAATTTTTGGAAAAATTGTTAAAAAATGACTATAAAGGGCAATAACTCCCTAAGGTGTCGACTGACAATTTTGGTCATTTGTCATGCCTAACATAATCCTCGACTTTATCCATCATTTTCGGGAAATTGTGTTTCCAAAACTTAGATTTGTGTTAATGGTTAACAAATTTCGCAAAGAGGCGTTATTGACAATGGTCATGGTCGCCAGTAAATTGAATGAATGTATTCAATCATTGGTAATCCACTTTCTTTTTTATGTGACAAGATAAAACACATAGTAACTATAATTAAAACCTAATCTAGCTAAATTGTTTTTGCCAATGAATAAGTGTATACAACTTTTATTTCTCTCCAATAACAGTTTTGTAAAATTATGATTTATTAAAGTCCGGATTGATGATTCATAGGGTCATTTTTTGGTTTATGAATTACAAGCGAGACAGAAAGAGTTAAACGCATAAAGTCAAAGCAAGAGCTAAGTATGTATTTGACCAGTTCCTATTTCCGTCTATCAACATCTAAATATAGTTATAATATGTAAATCCTGATTTTCTAATTTAAACATACTTTCTTTGTAAAATGGTATATTTGCAAGATAAAATTTAGTAGATAGCAAGCTATAGCAAAGCCATTTAGTGGGAATGCAATGAGTTCATACAGCAACATGTCTGTGATGAAATCAACATGTATATTTACTCAAAACGTTACAGATAAAATATGTTGCATACTGTGGTGTGTCTTCCTGTATATTCCAAGGTGTTGTCAGTTTACTTTCGACTAATGAGTTTGAATGTCATTCTGGTATCTTTTGCCTCTCTCTCATATCAAATGATCAGAACATGTCACGAGCTTGTCTCTATTACGACACTGGGTTTTTATTAAAATTGAGTCAGGGCAAATACTTTGCTTTTTAATTTAGTAAATAGTTATCAAAGGTACCAGGATTATAATTTAATACGCCAGACGCGCGTTCCATCTACACAAGACTCATCAGCGACGTTCAGATCAAAATTTTTATAAAGCCTAACAAGTAAAAAGTTGAAGAGCATTGGGGACCCAAAATTCCCCGAAATTGTGCCAAATACGGCTACGGTAATCTCTGTCTGGGATAAAAAAAAGTCCTTAGTTTTTCGAACAATTCAATGTATTGTAAACAGGAAATAAAGTAACGAGTCTGACTGTCAACAAGGCAATACTAATTTTAAACCTTGAAAACTTAACTGATGGTTCAAAAACTGTTTTCAACTATTCTTTTGTAGTAGGAATATAAATACAGCTTTATCATAATATCAAACAAATCTCATTAAAAATTAATATATCTTTATTTAATAACAAGAGGCTCTCAAGATCCTGAATCGCTCACCTTGATTTTTTGGCATTTATCTTTCATTTAAATCGTAAGTGTCCAATTTCATTGTAGTTTGTTTTATCATCTGAAAATTTCGGGGCTGATAAAACTTGACCAATGAACACATTTATCCCATGTCAGATTTGCTCTAAATGCTTTGGTTTTTGAGATATAAGCCAAAAACTGAAGTTTACCCCTATGTTCTTTTTTTAGCAAATGCCGCCATGTATACCCCAAGGACCATTCAGCTAAAATTTGGTTGGAATTGTTTAAGAGGAGAAGATTTTTTAAAGTTAGAAAACAGGATCAACAAATTGTGTAAAATTGTCCTTAAAGGGTAATAACTCTTTAAGGGGTCAATTGACAATTTTGGTCATAAGAACTTATTTGTAGATCTTACTTTGCTGCACATATTTGCTGTTTACAGTTTATCTTTATCATTAATACTATTCAAGATAATAACCAAAAACTGCAAAATTTCCTTAAAATTGCCAATTTAGTGGCAGCAACCCAACAATGGGTTATTAGATGCATCTTAAAATTTCAGGGCTGATAGAACGTTACCTTATGAACACTTTAACTCATGTCAGATTTGCTCTAACTGCTATGGTTTTTGAAATATAACCAAAAAACTGAATTTTACCCCTATGTTCTATTTTTAGCCATGGCGGCCATGATTTGTTACGAAATAGAAAATAAAACACAAACTTTATTCTAGATACCCTAAGAATCATTCAGCTCGAGTTTGGTAGGAATTGATTCAGTGGTTTTAGAAAAGAAGATTTTTTAAAGTTAGAAAACATGATAAACAAATTGTGTAAAATTGTCCTTAAAGGGTAATAACTCTTTAAGGTGTCAATTGACAATTTTGGTCATACAGTACTTGCAACCTTAGGCGTTACTATTTCAGCGATCAATCAGCGGTCATCGATCAGTCACCGATCAGTCAAGTTCGCGTCAAACTCACGTCAGCAATAGGTCAGACTTATAGTAAAAGTAATTGACTGATCGGACTGATCGGACGGATAGTACCGATCGACCTTGATGACGGATTGAACTTTAATACGTCACATGATGAACTAATACAAATTACGGAATCTTAGTTTCGTTTAATTTTTATTAAAATGGCGACTCGTGAAAATCGAACGTTCAAAGATTCATTTTGTTTATTAATTATTTAGCAAAGTTTTATGAATTGAAATGAAAAGAAATATACAGATAAAACCTAAATTAAAATATCATCATTAGATAATGGTCTTTTTCGTTTTATTTAGGTTATATATTTTCAAACCCGGCGAGTGTCTACATCGCGAAATTGATTTTATTATTTTCCAAACATACTCGGGAAAAACAAGATGAAAGGATCAGTTATTGAAAAATGTAGTCTATTTTTTTCAATATTTTAAATTTTTGTATCCTTATCATCATAAAATTAAAATCATAATCATGGACTTTCTATATTCTCGTCACAATCGAAGCCTTTAAAATAACTTGTAACTTGTATTGCATAACTTCCTCCAATAAAGGAGCACCTCAATCAATGAGTATTCCACCACCAGTTCAAAAGTACATATATCTTAATCTTTAAAATATAAAAGTCACACAGGTAGATATCTATCATCATTAAAAGGAATAACAAATAAGAAATAACAAATTACAAAAATAACTACTCCTAAACAATAAAAAGTACAAAAATCCAATGGTGGTAAACATAAATACATTCCTTAAAAAGAAAGAAATAATTTTAAGCAGATTTATTCTTGAATAATTCACATTTTCCACAAAAATCATATGAAAATCACTTATAACAACTGATTGCAATTGAAATTACAAAATTTTCCAATATGAGAAGAAATATTTGCATTTTGGCAACGCGTACAAAAATTTAGTAACTTTTTCCTTAAAGTAAGCATATTTTATCAAGAACAGCCAATCTTGATGTATAAAAAGTACTGAAATCAAATGACGGTTAATAATTTGTATCAAAATAAATCAATAACTGCATTCTTATTCCACAAAAATAAAAGTTTAAGTATTTTGATTCTCATTATATCTCAATTCTGATTAGAAGACTTGTCTCAAAATGGTAAAAATAACTGATTTCAAATAAAATAGTATCATTTTTGATAAAAAGAATAATAGTTTTGGTTATTTTTAAACAATGCGAAGAAAATTTTAGTATGATTTTTCTGATATTCTTTTAATTTTATGAAAAAAAAACTATTCTAAACTATAAAAAGTACAAAAATTTAATGGCGGTCAATAATTTTCAGTAAAATGAAGAAATATTTGCATTTTAGGCAACGCGTACAAAAATTTAGTATCTTTTTCCTTGTTTCAAATAGGACGTCACTTGGCGTAGAGGTTTAAACGTATTCGGATGTGTCTACTTTTGTGTTTCAAATGTCTGGTTATGTAAATGTATTTCAGTTGTTTCCTGTAATTAGTTAATACTTCAGCTTTATCATGTACATTTTTTGAATATTCATTTTATTAAATTTACTGTTTGCAAAAGTATAAATTACTCTAAATTATAGGGATTTTCTGGTAACTTAACGGAAAACCCTTGCCGTTTTTGGCACAACCTTTTTGATCTTTTGGTCCTCGATGCTGTTCAACTTTGTACTCGTTTCGGCTTTCAAACTTTTGTATCTGTGCGTCACACATAGGTCTTGTGTGGACAAAATACACTTCTGGCGTATTAAAATTTTGAACTTGTTGCCTTTTGTTGGCTGTTGTTCGTGTGATTCTTTGTCAATTGTGTTCTCCAATTTATTTATATTGTAGTCCTGTGTTGTCATTTTGATGTTATATTTCACATGGCCATAAAAGTGCGAGGTTTGGCATGCCACAAAACCAGGTTCAACCCACCATTTTTTCCTTTAAAAATGCCCTGTACCAAGTCAGGAATATGGTCATTGTTATATTATAGTTCGTTTCTGTGTGTATTACATTATAACGTTGTGTCGTTTGTTTTCTCTTATTTTTGAGTGTAAATTCACATTGCGATAAGACGTGTCACGGTACTTGTCTATCCCAAATTCATGTATTTGGTTTTGATGTTATATATATATGTTATATTTGTTATTCTCGTGGGATTTTGTCTATATGTGTTACATTTTAGTGTTATGTCGTTGTTCTCCTCTTATATTTAATGCGTTTCCCTCGGTTTTAGTTTGTTATCCCGATTTTGTTTTTTGTCCATGGATTTATGAGTTTTGAACAGCGGTATACTACTGTTGCCTTTATTTCCTTAAAGTAAGCATATTTTATGAAGAACAGCCAATCTTGATGTACAAAAAGTACTAAAATCATATGACGGTTAATAATTTGTATCAAAATAAATCAATAACTGCATTCTTATTCCACAAAATAAAAGTTTAAGTATTTTAATTCTCAATATATCTCAATTCTGATTAGAAGACTTGTCTCAAGATGGTAAAAATAACTGATTTCAAATAAAATAGTATCATTTTTGATAAAAAGAATAATAATTTTGGTTATTTTATACAATGCGAACAAAATTTTAGTATGATTTTTCTGACATTCTTTTAATTTTATGTAAAAAACTATTCTAAACTATAAAAAGTACAAAAATTTAATGGCGGTCAATAATTTTCAGTAAAATGAAGAAATATTTGCATTTTAGGCAACGCGTACAAAATTTAGTATCTTTTTCCTTAAAGTAAGCATATTTTATGAAGAACAACCAATCTTGATGTTCAAAAAGTACTGAAATCAAATGAAAGTCAATAATTTGTATCAAAATAAATCAATAACTGCATTCTTATTCCACAAAAATAAAAGTTTAAGTATTTTGATTCTCATTATATCTCAATTCTGATTAGAAGACTTGTCTGAAAATGGTAAAAATAACTGATTTCAAATAAAATAGTATCATTTTTGATAAAAAGAAGAATAGTTTTGGTTATTTTAAACAATGCGAACAAAATTTTAGTATGATTTTTCTGATATTCTTTTAATTTTATGAAAAAAAACCTATTCTAAACTATAAAAAGTACAAAAATTTAATGGCGGTCAATAATTTTCAGTAAAATGAAGAAATATTTGCATTTTAGGCAACACATACAAAAACTTAGTATCTTTTTCCTTAAAGTAAGCATATTTTATGAAGAACAGCCAATCTTGATGTACAAAAAGTACTCAAATCATATGACGGTTAATAAATTGTATCAAAATAAATCAATAACTGCATTCTTATTCCACAAAAATAAAAGTTTAAGTATTTTAATTCTCATTATATCTCAATTCTGATTAGAAGACTTGTCTCAAGATGGTAAAAATAACTGATTTCAAATAAAATAGTATCATTTTTGATAAAAAAGAAGAATAGTTTTGGTTATTTTAAACAATGCGAAGAAAATTTTAGTATGATTTTTCTGATATTCTTTTAATTTTATGTAAAAAACTATTCTAAATTATAAAAAGTACAAAAATTAAATGGCGGTCAATAATTTTCAGTAAAATGAAGAAATATTTGCATTTTAGGCAACGCGTACAAAAATTTAGTATCTTTTTCCTTAAAGTAAGCATATTTTATGAAGAACAGCCAATCTTGATGTACAAAAAGTACTCAAATCATATGACGGTTAATAATTTGTATCAAAATAAATCAATAACTGCATTCTTATTCCACAAAAATAAAAGTTTAAGTATTTTAATTCTCATTATATCTGAATTCTGATTAGAAGACTTGTCTCAAGATGGTAAAAATAACTGATTTAAAAAAAAATAGTATCATTTTTCCTAAAAAGAAGAACAATTTTGGTAATTCTAAACAATGCGAAAAATTTTTTAATATTATTTCTTTGACATTCTTTTAATTTCACGAAAAAACAACCTATTCGAAACTATAGAAAGTTCAAAAATCGAATGGCGGTCAATAATAACCATTTTCGTAAGAATAAGTTTATGTTAACAGAGTCATATAATACAATTATGTATTATATGTCTCTGATGTTAACAATATTTAATACAAAACTATTAATCAACACAAACAATTTAACGCTCTAAGCATATATATACTATTTTCACTTTTTTATTGCAACCAATTTTATTACAAATTAACGTGTAAATTAAGGTGTCTTCGTAGAGGTCCGCGTTCATCGTTTGTAAACACTGTCTAGTTCGGTTTACATAAGAATTTTAAATATATACGTATCCGTCCGATCCGTGCATAAATTTAATTTACTGATCGATCGGTGACAGTTGTCAGGGTAACTCTCACATAGGTTATTTGACTTATCTGACGGATCCTATGGGTCACCGATCACCGATCACTCATTGATCAGTCAAACATCCGTCACCGATCATTCACCGATCAGTCAAGTTCACGTCAAACAGTAACGCCTAAGGTTGCAAGTACTGTATGAACTTATTTGTAGATCTTACTTTGCTGAACATTTTTGCTGTTTACAGCTTATCTTTATCATTAATACTATTCAAGATATTAACCAAAAACTGCAAAATTTCCTTAAAATTGCCAATTCGGTGGCAGCAACCCAACAATGGGTTATAAGATTCATCTGAAAATTTCAGGGCTGATAGAATGTTATCTTTTAAACACTCAGTGATATTGTTGCCTTTTTTCAAACCTACCTCTACCCTTTTTTATTGGGAAAATAAGCGCAATTTTCATCAAATTGGGAAATTTAGAATAAACCAAGAATTTGACTGAAACTTCAATTTACAGACCCCTTTCAAGAGTGACAGTCAAACCCTGTTTTGAAATAAGACCCCTTTTTGACAGTGATGATACATAAATAGATCATCAAATCTGCACATATAGTCATTTTAGGCATGAAAAATGTATGAATGAGTGTCTTTCAGTTTGTATTCATGCACAATTACTGCACTGTTTGGGAAAGAAGTTGTCTTTTTGGGAATAATTTTAAGCCATATTTTTTTTTGCAAATTGGGATTCTTCTCCAGGGGGAACAGCCTTTATTCTCCACTAGTTTAAGGCAAACAATATCACTGACTCTAATCCTCGTCAGATTTGCTCTAACTGCTTTGGTTTTTGAGATATAAGCCAAAATCGGCATTTTACCCCTATGTTCTATTTTTAGCCCTGACAGCCATGTTTTTTGACGAAACAGAAAATAAAACACAAGCTTTATTCTTGATACCCTAAGAATCATTCAGCTAAAGTTTGGTTGGAATTGGTTCAGTAGTTTCAGAGGAGAAGATGTTTGAAATAGTTTACACCAGCCGGATGACGACGACGACGGACAACGACGGCGGACGCCAAGTGACGGCTAAAGCTCACCGTTCCAAAGGAACAGTGCGCTAAAAATCATTTCCCAGGCGTCATTATTCTATCAACAGGATTGGACAATTTTGTTGAACTACTTTTTTCAGAACTTGGGTCTGCCATCTTCATCTTTTTTGTATCTGATTCCTCTTCTGGTAAATCGGTGGTGTACCAATCTGGTAAAAACTGATATTCTCCTGAATTAGTAGGCTGTTTTTGAAGTTGTACATCACTTCCAGGTTGCCAGCTCATAAGGTATACCAACCTATAAAAAAGTATCTCTAATAAGAAACCATGACATGACTGTTAAAGAACCATTCAAACTATTGCAATTCATTAAAATTGAACACAATTGGTTTTGTTTCGTTGCATAAAATTGTAAATACCGAACTTCTCTAAGAAACCCATAGTCACGTCAACTTTGTTGATAAATCATATCAGATTGAATTCAATTCATCTTTACAATTGCTGTGCAGCTGAATTTCTTTTGAAATCTTTTGTATAATCCTTTGAAAGGTACGGTTTTAATTTTTGAGTAGCTATAACAGTGTCAAAATTGACCTTTAATGATATTCCTTCTAAATGTGTTTTTCTTTACAATTTACTGAGTGTTCTATAATCTAAATGTAAAATCCTATTGGAAAGATTTTATCTTCAATATGTTTTTATATTTAATTAAGTGTACATCAGCAATAATCCAATATCAATTTCCAACTGTCTCCTTGTTAAATTATATGGGTACTTTAGAAGAAAAAAACAGGTTATCTACATCTTTGAGGTGTTATTTAGTTTACTGTTTCTCACCATTGTATACGTACAATACGGTAATAAGCAAATTAAGAGGTTGGAGATACAAATGGAACATTCAAAACTCATAGTTTGAGAAAAACAACGCCACAGGAAAAAAAATCATAAGGAGCGCCAAATGACTGACAAAGAGGGGGCTCGCTCTAGTCATGCCTTAGTGATTCCACGTATAATAAACAAAATATTTCCCACAAATGGAGGAGGGAGGCGGGGCGGGGCGGGCACCTGGGCCGCCACTTTAAATCCGCCTCATAAAATACGACAGTAAAACAAAATACAAACAAGTTTACAAAACAATGTAAAGAAAACTAGAGATAAAGCAGCACCGGCACCATGAAATTACTCTGGTTCACCACTGTTCATATCAAATCACCCGTCGTGTTACTCGTACAAGAACAAATTCGGTGGAGAGTCATTTCGTGACGTCACAATCGAGGAAAATAGGATAGGCTTGAGGTTCCAATTGGGACATTCTCGTGGTCATTTGTAATAAAAATATTCCATAACGGTCAACCGACTCGTGATGGCGTCCGTAAAACTATCGAAAGGTTAATTTCATTGACGAAATATTGAAATATTTAAACTATCAAACAACAAGAAGTAGCTATCTGACAGATCCCAAAATGTTCTTAAGTAATAAAAGATCCCAAAATGTTCTTAAGTAATAAAAGATCCCAAAATGTTCTTAAGTAATAAAACTCATTACTGTTTATTATTGTTGTAAATGACCTTAAATGAGAATCTTAAACGTAGCGTCTGGCCAAATTAGGCCTAACCCTAAACTAAAACTAACGCAAAAGAGCCCAAACTTAAATCTGTAACACTCTATTAATATATAGAATTTATACTGAAAACTGATCAACTATATAAATATCTTGTTAAAATATAAAGCATGATAGTAAATGGTTTGATGATATTCCTTTTTATTTTCGAATTCAAAGGACCAAGGAAAAAAAAGTGGCCTTATTATACCTTCTTCGTAATCTGTTGGTATTCCGTTGAAATATAAATTTGCAAGCATCAGCTATTCAGTTTCAGTTGACAAACACAAAGAGAAAAGGTTTAATTACTATTGAATTAGATACATTTGTTGTATACATTTTTAAAATTAAGCAGTAATATATAATATGGTTTAAACGAAACTTAATTCGTAATATGTCTATTAGATAAACTATTATCTTTATTGCATTTTTTATCATGGCATTAAAGATTTCTAATGTAACAAAAGTCTGACTTATTTGAGGACAAAATAATGATCAATGAAAATTAATGGAATAAAGTATCACTCACATTAACTAATATAACACAAAGCTTTTTGGTTAAGTGACAATCCAAAGTTTACTGGGGTGTTTTGAAAGTTATTGGATTCAATGACAACATAAAATAGAATGTTATCTTATTAATGGGCCATTAAGCATAATTTGCATCAAAGGTCAGTTCTAGGACACTAGAGGCAAAAACAGGATATTGTTACACGATATCGGTATTTTGTTTTTATCAAAATGTTAGCTTTTTCATTATCAATGCACAACTTAAAAGCCTGCAGAATTATTTACAATATATGAATGTACAATTCAAAACTGTTCACGTACATGCATAATGTGAATCAATCATTGACAAATGCTTTTCTCTTTCGCAATTCATGAACATAGTTTTAGTCATCAGCTGTATTTTCCCCTTTGATGTATATACTACTTTAGTATTTTTTTTTTTTTTAGCTTTGAGCGTTCCTTCTGTATGAAGAGCTTCGGACATTGTCGTACGTTTTTTGGTTGCACCTCAGTGTTTTTGTTGTTTCGTTCTTTTCCCCTTATAGTTGATGTGTTTACCTCAGTTTTAGTTTGTAACCCTGATTTGTTTTTTCTCAATCGATTTATGACTATCGAACAGCGGTATTCTACTGTTGCCTTTATTTATAGAGTTTCATTTTCATTTGAAATTACTGAGTCGATACTTTCTTTTTTTCAAATTTGTTTCATATATTCAAAAATACGTAAGAAACTAATGTATTAAAACTATTTGTATGTACTTTTTGTTCACTATTTAGCTCCTCAGATTATCTAAGTATCAAATAAAAAAACTGATTGTAATTTTCTTAAAGCTATAGATTCATATTTTGTGCCCTATTTATTTACAAACAAATCTCGTTATAAATAATAGGTGATTATCATGTTTAATGAGTGTATTGTACTGATACAATAATTCTAAATTAATGTTTGATTTCCATATTACAAAATTAATATTTCAGTGCTTTGATCTTTTGCTTTAATGATGTTAACTGCCTTCTATTGTTTGTAGGTCAGACTGTTCAGATATTAGGTTATAAATCATATAAATTCTGGATATTAAAACTAAATATAATTGGCAAGTGGTTTCAATTTCTGTTGTTTTACTCACATGAATATCGTGTAATGCAGATTATTCTTGCTGTTGAAGGTTTCTAACTATCTATTCGAGATTTTAAGGGGAAAAAAATAGTAGAGAGTTGTCATCTTAAGGCAACTCCTCGACATTTTTACGTTTTATGTTCATTTGTTTTGTTCAAACATTGTTGTCAATATAATGGAAATTTATGCGACTGTGGTACTAGTGAAAGGTTTGGAGCAATGAAACAAGATTTAATCCACTATTTTCTACAAAGAAAACGCAAGTAACAAATCAGGAATATGACAGTTGTTATCCATTAAATTGATATGTTTGAGCTTTTGATTTTGCCATTTGCTTAGGGACTTTCTGTTTAGTATTTTCCACAGATTTTTGATGTTATTTTACGGTTTTTTCGTAAAAGGTGCAAATTGACAGTTCTACATGGCAGTGTTTGTCAGCTCTTTAACGTTTGCATTCATATTCTTATACTTCTAAAAAATAACTGAATTATTTGTCGAAATATTTGTGCATATGGTGCAATGCAATTGGTACTGTTAATCTTAAACAATCATATTAATTAATTTGTAGCGATAGTAATGCTGATAATCATTATATTCCTACTCTATAGAGCGGGCTATATTGTAATCAACATTTCAGTATGTTCGTTTTTCCTTTTGTCAAACAAATATTTTTCTTCGAATCTCTCCCTTTTAATGCTCAACAGAATTACCTCATATTTAGTCATCATTTTAAAAGATGAGTTATAACGTATTACTATTTTTCTGATCTTTAAAATCTATTTAGTACTGGCATACATTTTTGAATATTTTTGAAACATGGAATGAACTTATTTTTTTGTCAAACAAACGTCATATAACTTAATAATGCATAGTTTGGTGACAATGTTGAACGCAGCAATCACATCGAATTTAAAATCTATTGTACGTTAGATACAGTTAAGAAAATCTCATATCTTAGCTTATAATTTGAAATTAACGATGTCCGTCATTTGAGAACAAAGTTTTGTGACAAAAGACATTTCAAATCATAAAGTGTGCAACATTCCAGCAACACCTGGATATTGAGTATATATCTTCCAGTTGATACAATATTCCAGAGCTTGCATTCCTTATCAAGATATCCTTGATAGAGGTTTGCTCCTTAGAAACAAGATTTAAAAACAAGGCTTCAAACTGGTGAAGTTAAAGTAACATGTGCGAAAAATACACAGACTCTATTCATCATAAGTTATGAAATATTTGTTTCACAGATGACGACAAAAATCTTCAATTTAAGTAGCCGCAATCATGTCCTCAAATGTGACATCACCGAAATTAGACTTATCACCGTGGTTTTACTAACATCAGCAACGTGATGGGTGACACTATGAAGCAGAATATGCTTCTCAGTTTTTACATCAGACCATGGCATTGCAAAAGTTAATAATAAGGGTCAGCAGTCTAGACTGGGAACACCTGGATATGGCCTTTTAATAGGTTGGTTAATAGTCTGTCAGAAACCATTAAAGGGAATATAATAACATGGCATTGAAATAGCTTGTGAACAAACGTTCAGAAGTCCAACCATTGTACACTATAATATTTCCTTGCAATAAGCTAGAAGACAGAGTAAGCAGACACCAAAACATTACCCGGCAAAAAGCTATTTGACTGGCTGTCAAAAGTCCAGAAAACCACAGAACATGACAGTGTAATAGATTTAAACTAGAGGCTCTAAAGAGCCTGTGTTGCTCACCTTGGTCTATGTGAATATCAAACAAAGGACACAGATGGATTCATGACAAAATTGTGTTTTGATGATGGTGATGTGTTTGTAGATCTTACTTTACTAAACATTCTTGCTGTTTGCAATTATATCTATCTATAATGAAATTGGCCCAGTAGTTTCAGTGGAAAATGTTAGTGAAAATATACAAATTTTATGAAAATTGTTAAAAATTGACTATGAAGGACAATAACTTCGTAGGGGGTCAATTGACCATTTTGGTTATGTTGACTTATTTTTAGGTCTTACTTTGCTGTACAATATTGCTGTTTACAGTTTATTTCTATCTATAACTAGAGGCTCTAAAGATCCTGTGTCGCTCACCTTGGTCTATGTGAATATTAAACAAAGGACACAGATGGATTTATGACAAAATTGTGTTTTGGTGATGGATCTTACTTTACTGAACATTCTTGCAGCTTACAATTATCTCTCTCTACGATGAACTTGGCCCAGTAGTTGCAGTGGAAAAAGTTAGTAAATATTTACAATTTTTTTGAAAATTGTTAAAAATTGACTATAAAGGGCAATAACTCCTTAGGGGTCAATTGATCATTTTGGTCATGTTGACTTATTTTTCGGTCTTACTTTGCTGTACATTATTGCTGTTTACAGTTCATCTCTATCTATAATAATATTCAAGATAATAACCAAAAACAGAAAAATTTCCTCAAAATTACCAATTCAGGGGCAGCAACCTAACAACAGGTTGTTGGATTCATTTGAAAATTTCAGGGCAGATAGATCTTGACCTGATTAATAATTTTACCCTATCAGATTTGCTCTAGATGCTTTGGTTTTTGAGATATATGCCAAAAACTGCATTTTACCCCTATGTTCTATTTTTAGCCATGGTGGCCATCTTGGTTGATTGGCCAGGTCACCAGACACATTTTTTTTAACTAGATACACCAATGATGATTGCTGCCAAGTTTGATTTAATTTGTCCCATCAGTTTCAGAGGAGAAGATTTTTGTAAAAGTTAACGACGACGACGACCTTCGGGCCAGGTGAGCTAAAAAAAGACATAAAAAGGCATTTACCCTTTCCTGACATGGGTTGTAACATATTATTCATTATCACTGAACTAGTATATATATTTGTTTAGGGGCCAGCTGAAGGACGCCTCCGGGTGCGGGAATTTCTCGCTGCATTGAAGACCTGTTGGTAACCTTCAGCTGATGTCTGTTCTATGGTCCGGTTGTTGTCTCTTTGACACATTCCCCATTTTCATTCTCAATTTTATTAGCTGATAATCTGAACTGATCATGGTATCATAAGAATAAAGACTGGTCATAGGCAAACTTCTACTATGTAACTCATGAAACATGTTGATTGATAACAAGACGCTCCTCCTAGATTAGCTGTATGATATCCTTGGTATCCTTGGCATAGATCTTTCATCCCTTTTTCTAGTAATAAGCTAGTTGACAGACAGTCAAAGGACAAAACACAGACCATAATACCACATCCTGGTATAAAAGATGTGAATAGTCAAAATTGTTAGGGGGTGGTAGCAGAGAAGCTATAGACTGAGCGAGCAGCAGAATATGAAACGTAGATATAGGTCAAGAAAAGCAGCAAACGAATAGGGCCTGGTAATAAAATCAATGACAGTAAGTCAGAGATCTATTAAAAGTTCCATTTCAGAAAAGTACATTTTTTTTTATTATAATTTATACTTGATGAGGTTCGACCACCAATAGCAACATGTAATAATATTAGCAATGGGTGATAATGCCTAAAATTAACACCCTCTGACCCAGAAATTGGTGGATCATTAACGATAAACAACCATTCCGGGCGAGGTTTATCGATCATGAACGATAAACAACCACTCCGGGCGAGGTTTATGGATCATTAACGATAAACAACCACTCCGGGCGAGGTTTATGGATCATTAACGATAAACAACCACTCCGGGCGAGGTTTATGGATCATTAACGATAAACAACCACCCCGGGTGAGGTTTATCGATCATTATTTCTACAACATTTCCACCACTTTATTGTTGTTATCAGCAAATTATCTTAATTTATGGCTTCGACTACATCTTCGGTAATATTTTTTGCCCTAGTGTGTGTATCTTAATTTATGGCTTCGACTACATCTTAGGTAATATTTTTTGCCCTAGTGTGTGTATCTTAATTTATGGCTTCGACTACATCTTAGGTAATATTTTTTGCCCTAGTGTGTGTATCTTAATTTATGGCTTCGACTACATCTTAGGTAATATTTTTTGCCCTAGTGTGTGTATCTTAATTTATGTCTTCGACTACATCTTAGGTAATATTTTTTGCCCTAGTGTGTGTATCTTAATTTATGGCTTCGACTTCATCTTAGGTAATATTTTTTGCCCTAGTGTGTGTATCTTAATTTATGGCTTCGACTACATCTTAGGCAATATTTTTTGCCCTAGTGTGTGTATCTTAATTTATGGCTTCGACTACATCTTAGGTAATATTTTTTGCCCTAGTGTGTGTATCTTAATTTATGGCTTCGACTACATCTTAGGTAATATTTTTTGCCCTAGTGTGTGTATCTTAATTTATGGCTTCGGCTTCATCTTCAGTGATATTTTTTCGTAGTCTTAATCTACCCTAACACATCCATCAAGGGGCAGTATATGTTATCATATTCTGTTTATCTTACCATAATGCTTAATAAAGAATTGTGAACTGATTAAGTAACTTGTTCTCCAATCAAGAGGTGGTTATTTTCCTCTAGTTCTCACTTTTATTTTCGCCCCTTTGTCGACTTATTTTAAATACTAGGTAATTATTACGTTTAATAGTTGTATTGTATTGTAAATCAACATAATACAATAAAACAAAACTAATGTTTGATTTCCATCTTCCAAAATTGATTCTTTTGGGATTTCTTTGTTAGCTTGAATGATGTAAATTGCTTTCTGGTGTTCGTAGGTCAAAACGTTATAGTATAAGGTTATAAATCATTTCATTACTGGATATTAAACTCTATACAATAATCAAATAGGTCAATAACTCCTATGAAGAGTCCATTGACGATTTTTAATCCAATTGACCTATTTGTAGATTGTTTAATGTCGATCAATTTAATCCTTAGGAGTCATCAAACACCCTGTGTCAGCATCAGGACATAATTTAATAGTTAGCTAGTTGATAGAATGACAAAGGACTAACTTGCCAACATCAAAACACATGCTTGTAAAAGACATGTTGACAAATAGTCAAAACTGAAACTATGTAGCATCACCCAATCAGGCAAAGCCTTTCAATAGACTATTCTACATAAGAAGATAAAAGTCAAACTAGGATCAGCAAAAATACCAAAGACACAGACTAAATGGTTAACAATCAGGAAGCATAACATTGTGTTCATTATGATGGCAGAACCAAGACAACATTAGAACAGTACCTGGTAATATGATAGTTGACAATTACACATCTACTTATAGAGCATCAAAACAGTGCCCATCAAAACAGTGCCCATCAAAAATATACTTTTCATACAGTAAAAAACAAGAGTGCACACACTGAAATGTCTCGCCTTCTATACTAATCATTAATATTATGTTGATAGTCCTAAGTATAAAGCTTAGCTTTATTACAACTGTCACATAAACTTAACATTAACCAAGATAACTAAACAAAGACCAATGAACCTTGAAAATGAGGTCAAGGTCAGATGAACCAAGCCAGGCAGACATGTACAGCTAACAATGCTTCTTTACAACATATATAGTTGACCCATTACTTATAGTTTAAGAATCAAAGCCTTAAAGGCTGTAAAAGCAATTGCTGTCATGTTAATGTTTGGGGACTTTTATTTTTCATCCACATATATATAATAATTAAACCTGACATGAGTGTTGTCTAGTTAGAAGTAAGAAGGTTTTAACTTTATATAAATAAAAGACTTTAGCAGAAAGTCATTTTTAATATGTTTTATATTTCACAAGGAGACAACACGTTTACCAGGCTAAAGTTGGGGTCAAATATACATGTGCTGAAACATATAACTTTATCGCCCCTGATTAATGGCGGTTGGTGGAAAAATTCACTGGTAAAATATTCTGAGAATCCTGGGTTTTTTAACAGTTTCCATCATTTAAAATACACCAAATATTTATATCAGAGAGGAAGAAACACTAAGATAACTTCCGATCGATCAATTATATTTACAAACATTTATTTACGCTGATTTACGTGTGTGCACATATAACTATATAAACACGTGTTGACTACAAGCCGGTCATCATGGTAGATTTAGGCAATTTGAAAATTGACCTATCGATGGACAAAACCATTAATGACTATCCTCTTTCATCTCTCCCATCAAAGCAAAACAAGAGGACTGGTAAAGCAAAATTAAGCCTTTTCGAGCAAATTGACCCAAACTTGTATGATGAACATGCTAAAATCATCACATTCTACACAAACCTTGACAGAATCCAACCATGGATAAAAACACTAGATATTTACTATTATGACAATCTTGGAAAGGAACCTGATTATGATATTGAATGGTATGACGAACCCAAAATATGGGAAAACCGAAACAACAGTGGAAATTCTGTGATGATTGAAGTATTAAAAAAGGGGGAACTTCAATTTAATATTACATTTTTTGTCACAACAGGAACAATAAGAGTACAAGGCAGTCATTATTATGAGTTTGTGGATATTCATTTTCCAATTCTGAAAGATATTCTTGATAAAGTTCTTACAAACATATCACAAACCAGTCCTACTAATACATGTATTTCACACGAATGTCATGATGACAATAACAATACACACATTAATGAATTATGCCCTGTTGACAAGGTCACTTGTGTATTACCTGACTCCCAGACTGAGTTAAAATCAGTACTAGTACAAGAAGATCAACCTCAAAAAGATGATTTTCAAAGGCTTGAATTAAATTTAGTTGACACGCTGGCTAAAATAGAACACAGTCACAATGAAAACTTCAGCAAAGTATTAACTGCTGTTAAACAATGCAATGATGATGTTCTAGTCTTGGGAAAAGGTAGAAAAGACGACAATGAGATATCAACATTACAATTAAAATATAAAACCGTACAAACAGAAAAACAGACTTTGGAAGTTAAATTAAAACACGAACAAAGCAATATTATGTTAATTAAAGCTCAACATGAAGATCGAATGAAATGTCACAATCAAATACTGGAGGAGACTAGAGCAGAAATGAAAAAGGTATTAACTACTTCAAACTCTGAGATCGACTTTCTATCGGTAAGCCTACAAACCAAAAATGAAGAAATTGACAAACTAACTAATACTCTAAAACGACATACTCAACACTTGGAGAAATTACAAGAAGAAAATATCTCTCTCCGCTCCCAAATGATTTCTCGATTTGAAGATTTTCATCTTGTTAATGCAGACACGAAATATATTGACAAATCTAAACTTGACATTGATAACAAACCAACAATTATTTTAATTGGTACATCCAATACCAAACGTATCAATGCAGAGAAGCTATCGCCATCATTTATAACCAATAAGGTTACTGCTTTCAATTTAGAAGAAACTAAACAAGCTATTTTGGAGATATCGGATATAATTCCAAATCTAGTAGTGTTTCATTCCCTGACGAATGATTTGAAAATAAAATCACCACAGCAATGTGTAGAAGAAATACAAGATATTGTCAAGCTTGCACTTCAAAAATGGCAAAATAGTGGTTGCATCATCTCTCTTACTACTCCTCGACTCGACAGTGTAATTTTTAACACAAATGGACAAATCATAAATGCCTTGTTGAAACAAATATATGATGACAATAAAGATGTTCTACTTGTTGATCATGGCAATATGTTGCGAAATGGAAACCCAATTGCAGAGCTACTAAGTCAAGATAAATTTCATCTCTCTGACTCTGGCGTGTCTCAGCTATCGGCAAACTTAAAGCGTGGAATACACACTGCCTTAAACATTCCCATGCCAAATTCTAGAGGTAGATCCAAATCGCGCAACACAAGAGGACGTGGACGTGGACGTGGCAGAGGTCATCATGAATAACTTGCTTTTTAATATTATACATATTACCATATCATTATGTTGACTTCCTTTAACATGTTTAAAGTCATTTACATATAATTTATATATACATGTACAACTTTATATATTTCTTCTTTTTTTTTTGGGGGGGCTGATAAATTCATATTCTCATTTGAATAGATTTTTCAAATGAAACAGCCATTATGTGAAGAAGTCACACTATTACATGGTCATATATATGTAACCTCTGCTAGGTATAAAAGTTCGCCTTTTTATTTTATTTTATTCATTTTTATTTTTAGTTTTCACATTTGAATCATACTTTTGATCTTGAATTAACCCAGGATATCAGGTTATTCAACCCAAATCAGTTTAATAGTTATTCAGTTAAAAGAGGATACATAGAAAAGAAATTATCTGTCATTATATCATAGACTATTTGTATTTAGAAAACCATTGTAAAAACTATCCTCTAAATAAATCTACTTATTTCAAATATTTACATTTCTGAATATTTTCCTTGTTGTCTCTTCTTTTTATTTAGAGACAAATTTTTATTATTTTTTTTTTATAGATAGAAAATCTATTCTATTATTTATACCAGATTTAATTTTAATGAATTTTAATGTGCGTATTGTTATTGTTTTACTTTTCTACATTGGCTAGAGGTATAGGGGGAGGGTTGAGATCTCATAAACATGTTTAACCCCGCCGCAATTTTGCGCCTGTCCCAAGTCAGGAGCCTCTGGCCTTTGTTAGTCTTGTATGATTTTAAATTTTAGTTTCTTGTGTATAATTCGGAGTTTAGTATGACGTCCATTATCACTGTACTATTATGCATATTTTAGGGGCCAGCTGAAGGACACCTACGGGTGCGGGAATTCTCGCTACATTGAAGACCCATTGGTTGCCTTCGGCTGTTGTTTGCTCTATGGTCGGGTGGTTGTCGCTTTGACATATTCACCATTTCCTTTCTCAATTTTATTAATTGTATCAACCAAAATGCCAAAATCAAACCAATCATCTGTAAAATTTGGTTATTGGAATATAGGTGGCTTATTTTCAAAGGGCATGAATAAAGCAGAGGATCCCCTTTTTCTGAAACATATAGAGAATTACGACATTGTTTTTTTAGTCGAAACTCATGTGGGATATAATTCCCAAATACACAATATTGGCAAATTTCATTATCATCCAATATGTAGAAAATTATCAAATAATAACCGTCATTTTGGGGGTATAGCAATTCTACAGAAAAGTCACGTTAAACCTCATGTCAAAATATTGATTAACAGTAATCCAGATTATCAATGGATTAAATTAGAAAAATCCTTTTTTGGATTTAAAAGTGACCTATTTATTTGTGTACTGTACAACCCCCCTGTTACGTCTAAATATACCCAAGAACTCTCTTCTGATGTTTTTGAATGCATAGAAAAAGATATCTTTCAGTATAAAAATATGGGTGAAATTTTGTTATGTGGAGATTTTAATGCCAGAATAGGCTCTGAAAATGACTTTATAGTAAACGATGATTCAAAATTTACTCCAATTTTTGATACATACCCTACTGACAAAAACATTATGACAAGAAAAAGTCGAGACCAAAAAATTGATCAAAGAGGCAAAGAAGTTTTGGATTTTTGCATTAGTAAACAAATAAGAATTTTAAATGGCAGAGTTCTTGGTGATACATTTGGTAATTTTACTTGCTATACCCCCAATGGTGCAAGTGTGGTTGATTATGTTGCTGTGTCGGAAGAAATTCTTGAAAATGTACTGTATTTTAAAGTATCCAGATTTATTCCCACATTATCTGATTGTCATTGTAAACTTGAGTGGGAATTATCTGCAAAATATTGTGTTCCTGGAGAAAATGATATTCCAATCCAGTTGAAAAATATGACACCTAATTATATCTGGACTGACTGTTCAGCAATAAAATTTCAAGAAACACTTTCTTCAGATACACTACAAAACTACATACTAGAATTCAACAACAGCACAATACAATTTACTCAGACATCAGTAGATGACGCATCATCAAAACTTTCAAACATCTTTTTATCAGCAGCAAATCTATCACTTAAACGACCTTTAAAAAAACACACAAACAAACAAAAAAACAAAAAGTGGTTTGACGCAAGTTTACAACAAGCTCGAACTAACTTGCTTAATTATGGAAAAATTTATTCAAGATTTCCATATGATCCAATTATCAAAAATCACTTTTATAAACTGAATCGTGAATACTCCAAACTAAGGAAATATAAATACAAACAATACAAACAATCATTGATTAGTCAGCTGGACTCCTTGCACGAAGAGAATCCAAAACTGTATTGGAACTTAATTAATGAACTACAGGAAAAAAATGAAACTAAAAAAAAAATGTGGAGTACAACCATCAACTTTGATATCACATTTCCAAAAGTTGTCACAACTGAAAGGTGAATTTCAAAGTAGATATACAGAGCTATGTGAAAAACTGAAACAGTTAGAAAACTCAAAATGTTTCAACGAGTTGGACTCCTTTATCACTGAGTCTGAAATATCCAAAGCCATTTCACACTTAAAATGCAATAAATCATCAGGCTTGGATAACATTAGTAATAATATGATAAAGAATGGACAGACTTTCCTTTTAAAAAGTTTTCAACAGATGTTTAATACTTGTCTGTCTTCAGGTATATACCCAACATCTTGGGCTGAAGGTTATATTACACCAATTTTTAAAAGCAACGATACAAGTGACCCTAACAATTATAGAGGAATAACAATAACAAGTGCAATTGGAAAGCTTTTTAATAGAATATTAAGTCTAAGACTGGACAAATTTCTTCAGGAACATAATATTATACATGATAGTCAAATTGGATTCACAAGGAAAGCCAGAACTGCAGATCATATGTTTATTTTAAACTGTCTTATTAACAAATACTGTAATTCAAAAGAAGGTAGACTGTTTGCCTGTTTTGTTGATTTTCAGAAGGCTTTTGATACTGTTATACATACAGGGATCAAGATTAAACTACTAGATATTGGGGCTGGGTCTTATTTTTATAACATTATTAAAAGTATGTATGAAATTAGCAAATCATGTGTCAAAATTCAAAATCAAGTAAGTGATTTTTTCCCATTAGATATTGGAGTCAAACAAGGTGACAACCTCAGTCCGAATTTATTCAAGATATTCATAAATGATTTGCCCAGATATTTGTCAGATACTAGAGACCCAGTTAATGTCAATGACAAAGATCTACATTGTTTAATGTATGCTGATGATATTGTTTTATTATCTACATCAGCTGAAGGACTACGAGAAAAGCTGGGAATGCTTGATAAATTTTGCAAAGATTGGTGTCTCAATGTGAATACTAATAAGACAAAGGTGCTGATTTTCAACAAGGCAGGCAGACATGTAAAACAGATATTCACATTTCAGAATATAAATCTGGAATGTGTTTCAAAATACAAATACCTAGGTTTATATTTAAGCTCATCTGGTTCATTCAGTTATGCTCAAAATGAACTATACAAAAAATCCCTGAAAGCTCATTTCAAATTAAGGAAAGATCTTTTATCACTTAATCCTGATGTAAAAACAAGTATTCATGTTTTTGACCACACTGTAAAACCTATTTTATTATATGGTAGCGAAATATGGGGGATGTTTAATTCTCTTTCCTCTAAATGTAAGAAGGAAGATATATCTTTTGAAAAATTATATTCAGGTTTACCCTGTGAGAAACTTCATATAAAATTTTGTAAATTTATACTTGGGGTACACAAGAAAACAACAAATGCTGCAGTGTTATCTGAACTTGGAAGATTTCCAATATATTTTAATATTATAAAAGGAATGTTATTGTACTGGTATAGATTAGAGAATTTAGGTAATAATTTTCCTCTATTAAAAGAGGCATATACACAATCAAAGACACTACATCACATGAATATAACATCATGGTATGGTTCAATAAATGTTGTTTTTAAAATACTTGGTATTGACTATACAAATGCCATAAATGCTCCATTTTGTGAATCCTTATACAAATTTAAGAAATATATACAAACCAAGCTATCAATATTGTTTATTAGCTGTTGGAAAAAACAAATAGATAAATTTTCAGACAGTAAACTGAAAACCTACCTTTTATATAAAACAAATTTTGGTTTTGAAAAATATCTAACATTGATCAAGAATTTTGAACTTAGAAGAAGTTTTACTAAATTACGTGTATCTTCTCATAGATTACAAATAGAATTAGGTAGATATCAGGGTATTCCCCGAATTAACAGAATATGTAATAAATGTTCTTCCAATACTGTCGAAGATGAGGCTCATTTTCTATTTGATTGTAACAAATTTGAGGATGATAGAAATTGTATGTTAGCTAGTATTGCACAATATAATTCTTATTTTAATCATATGAACAGTCAAAGCAAAATTATCTGGTTATTTAGTGTAGAAAATGTTGAGTTACTTAAAATAATATGTAATTTTATATACAAACATCTTCCTTAGTGAAGATTAGTTAAAGGAAATCTATGTGTGTATATACATTTGATTGGACATAGAAAATTATATTCATCTGAATATCACAAACATACTAGCCGATTAAAAAAAAAAAAATAATTGTTAAGATATATTATTTATTCAAATGTTCTCTTATATCCTTGAGGCATCGTCCCCTGGTATCAACTGCATTCAAGTTACCTATGATGCTTCCTTGTTTGCTTTTGATACAGGTAGGAAAGAGACATTTACACACATTTTACATGCCTATGGCCCATAAGGTATCGTCCCCTGGTGTCAGCTGCCTTTAGGAAACCATAATGCTTTCCTATTTGCTGCTGACACAGGATGAGTCATGGACATGTTTAATTTCTACTTTCTTTTTGGCTAATTATTATATATTTAATTGATCCAACTTTTTGTGTACTATACATATGTGGATATCTATTTTTCTTTTTTTTTCTTTTTGGGCTGCTTGTTTGTTATCTATATCAACCACACTTGTAATAAAATGCATTAGTATTAAAAAAAACCAACATACTATAGATTCTTTATCTACGTATTCTTTAAGAACTTAAATAGTTCTCGTTTAACTTTTTTTTTTTTTTATCTCATTGTTTGTATTGTATTATGAAAAAATTATTGATGTTGTAATGTTTATGCCCTTTGGGGCCCATAATTGGAAAATAAAGTATCTTATCTTATCTTATCTTATCTTATAACTCAAAAAGAAATCATCATGGATTATCCCCTGGTAGTGTTTGTAACTGGGCAATAATTTCCTTTATTGATTTAATTTTAACAATTTTCATTATTAATTTATATTTAACCATTAACACAAATGATTAAGTTAAAACATTTGAACTTTCCAGACGCAAATGTTAAAAAACGGGAAAGAAATAAAATATCTTACAAGACATAAACATGTAAAAAATAAATATATATTTCAGCTTAATAAAAATATTTTCATAATGGTACTTTGTCATCATTTTTAAAACTAAGTTCCAAACATTATTGCTCAGTTGATATACATGTATGTCCTTCTGATGCGGTACGAGCACAGGCACTTGTTTCTATCCAAAATAGTTTTATATGGATAGCCGACCTTCCTATGGATAGAAACAAGTGCATGTGGGTACGAGATAACTATAATTCTCATGCAATCCCGAAAGGGGGGGGGGGTCATCACAGACAAACATGACATTAAATCGTTATCACTGATGTATTGTTTAGGGCCAGTTGAAGGACGCCTCCGGGTGCGGGAATTTTTCCCTGCATTGAAGACCTGTTGGTGACCTTCTGCTGTTGTATGTTTTTCTATGGTCGGGTTGTTGTCTCTTTGACACATTCCCCATTTCCATTCTCAATTTTATTATATGAACAAGAACAAACAGCTCTACGTTGCTTTGACATTTATCAATTTTCAGGAAACATTGCGAAAAATGATCTTCAATATTTCGAAAACATGTGAAATAAAATTGCTAACACGGTGGACCGTCGAGTGTCAACAAACGTAGTAGACTTGTTCACTGAAAAGACGAGGATAATGGTTTCATCTGACATTTGTTATGCATTCCCAGTTTTGATCATGATATATTTAAAAAGACGTACTTTTTTTCAATCTATGTAACTAGAAAATTCCAAATTGAAATATCTCTTCATCTGGACCGACTTGGCATCTACTACGTTTGGACGGGTCCATTTCATTAGTAAGGTGATCGATAAATATTACGGAGTTTGACAGAAAAGGAAAACGAACTTATTGTTATGTGTTTTCAACAAGGGTTTCGTTCCGCTAAATTATTTGCGCAAACAAAGTTTGTCTATTTTTAGATTACAGGTAATCATTTGACACTACGCATTAACCTGTGTAGTGATTTTGATTTTACGATAAATGTATGAATGAACGATAATTTTATGAATGAACAAGAGCACCTGACCTCTTAAAGAAACACAAATTAAACATAAAAAACCGTATTTAATAGGAGATAATTCAGTTAAATTTTCAATACTAAATCAACAACTGAAATGAATCCTTATTTTGTTGAAACATCGTACGAACGGCGGAAAACGGAATCGCAGTTATAAAAATGTACTTTTTTCACTCGGACTTCTATGTTATTTGATAGTCAAACGGTTGACCCTTTAAATACAAAAATACATCTACAAGAACATATTCTGAAACTTCTTAAATCCACTAACGTTTTTTTAAAGTTTCAAGCTATGTATTGCATTGGAAAACATACATAGGTGTTAAAGAATGACAGACCAGGAGCCTGTTTAACAAAATACTATGGCTTGATATGGGCGGAGTCTCTGATCTGGGTCACAAAGATGGCCATACGCGATAGCATAAAAGCAATTGCTTTAAAAATAGACCAAAACACAAAAATTTAACACTGTGCAATGAACCGGGAAAATGAGGTCACGGTCAAATAAAACCTGCGCAACTGACATAAAAATCATAAAATATTTCCATACACCAAATATAGTTGACCTATGGCATACAGTATTAGATAAAAAGACCGAAACTCAAAAACTTAACTTTGACCACTGAACCATGAAAATGAGGTCAAGGTCACATGACATCTGCCCGCTAGACATGTACACCTTACAATCATTCCATACAACAAATATAGTAGACCTATTGCATATAGTATGAGAAAAATAGACCAAAACACAAAAATTTAACTATAACCACTGAACCATGAAAATGAGGTCAAGGTCAGATGACACCTGCCAGTTGGACATGTACACCTTACAGTCCTTCCATACACCGAATATACTAGCCCTATTGCTTATAGCATCTGAGATATGGACTTGACCAAAACTTAACCTTGTTCACTGATCCATGAAATGAGGTCGAGGTCAAGTGAAAACTGTCTGACAGACATGAGGATCTTGCAAGGTACGCACATATTAAATATAATTATCCTATTACTTATAATAAGAGAGAATTCAACATTACAAAAATTTGAACTTTTTTTCAAGTGGTCACTGAACCATGAAAATGAGGTCAAGGACATTGGACATGTGACTGACGGAAACTTCGTGACATGAAGCATCTATATACAAAGTATGAAGCATCCAGGTCTTCCACCTTCTAAAATATAGAGCTTTTAAGAAGTGAGCTAACACTGCCGCCGCCGCCGCCGCCGCCGGATCACTATCCCTATGTCGAGCTTTCTGCAACAAAAGTTGCAGGCTCGACAAAAAACCAGAATGTATCAGCATAAAGTCTGGATTAGCTTACAGACAGGAGTATACCCAAGAAGCAATAGTTCAGTTAAAAGACTGTTTGGTGGCTATAAATAGGTCTACTCAGGAAAAATAATTATATTGCTTGGTAAGAGGATTATTACCTTTAATATATAGACATGTCTTCTAGAAGTCATGTAATGCTCTCTGATGGAAGGCTGGTTCATAGACAGTGTCAGAGGTATACATAGGGGACTTCAGAAATAACCTGGCAATGACCTAACTTATAAACAATATGAAGAGAAGAAGTTGATGTGCTTCCAATGGTTTTAGTTGATAATCCAGATTTGTGTTCTCTCAATCCATTTATGACTTTTGAACAACAGTAAACTACTCTTGCCGTTATTCAAAATAAGACAAAATCATAAAATGTTCAGATCATATTCACTGAAAAAACTAAAAACAAAACTTTATAAATTTCATGTACCAAAGTGCTTTTTGTGGATTTAACTTCAGCAGGAACATTCAGAGCTGAATACTGAAAGCCAATGATGTATTAGAACTGAGACAGCTGAAAGCTATATAACCAAGGCTATACATGAGGAATGATTTGATTGATATTCCAACACTTGTTTCTTGTAAACATTCACCAGTGCCACTTCAATACTTCACCAGCAACACTCATGACCAAAGGCTTGCAAGCCAAAAATGCTAAATATGTGAGAGCAATAAAACCAAATAGTCTTCAACAGAACAGTCAAAACTTTGTTAGGTCAACTTTGGCAATTGTCTTTGCACCCTTAGTTTAGGCACAATGAGATAATTTTTATTAAGTTGTAAATGTATCATTAAAATCGTGCTTATTGGAGCAATTGCTACTGAACTAATGGTACCCTCAAAGGCTAGTATTTTTAAACAAGCAGTGTACTAAACAAACGGTATGAAAAAACAAATGATCCTTCTTTCATGCACATAACATGTGTCTTCAATGACCTAAATATAGGTATTCTCCAGACCTAAACTTCTTAATGCCAAAGATATACAAAATGTAAGAGCATTCAAAACAAAAGGGTTAAATACCTAATTGGTATATAGCCAGAAGTCTATTCACTTTGAAACTTGGTTATTTAGTAAAATAAGCTAGCATTAAATAAAATTCCTTTGTCATTCTTCTGAAAACATGAGTTTGAAACTTAATCTTACTCATCTCACTGTCTTCTTACTGTCATAATTTGTGGGTTGCTCTCATAAATAAGTCAATATCCTAATATTAAACTGATTAAGAACATATCATATAAAAAACTTTTCCTGCGTACACGTTTAAATAATGTATTACATCATAATTATATCTCCAGCTGATGGGAGTTTCTCATATTCAGTTTCTAAAACTATTAACTATTGATGTCGTGGAATGAAGAGTATCACACAGTAATAAATTGAATGGCTTCCATACCTTATCCTAATTAAAACATATTCAACTTTGGGGAGGGGAATTGAAGTATCACTGATTAATAAAAATATGTAGGTTTACTCTGTATTTCATGTTGATTACTTTAATCATGAGTAGATTCCTAGATAAATAATACAATTGAACATTGTGTAAAATATCTGACATTTGTATTCTTTTAAGTTTCCAGATTTCATGGACAAAAGTTGATCAAATCTCTTTTCTAAATGTTAGATATTTTAATCATGTGTATATTAGAGATATTCTGAACCTACATAATTTTTACCTTTTAATCTTGTGTAAGATGTCAAAAATTTATAGTCTCTGAATTTTCCAGATGTCATGCACATAAGTTGATCAAATATCTTTAAATCATTTGTTATATGTCATTCATTTGACCCTTCTGATATAAAGGAAAGTATGATTGTCATTTACACTGAAATTTTTAGTACATTATAAATTTATAATTTATAATTTATAATTCATGTATTAACCCTTAAAACCTACAATACCATTGCATTATGGTAGTATAAAATCAATGTGAGTAACCCTTTGACCAACTATTTTTAAAAGTGTGTTTTGCTAAAATCTTTTATATTGTAAATAAGATTACAGCAATATGTGGTAACCAATGTCAATTAGACAGTAAACCAACAAAACAAATTTTTGCCCAATTAGATAACAATGGACCAACATCAAAACCGTAAAACAAGCTCAAATGAGTGATTATTATAGCATGTTGATTCCATGTTTGTAATGATCTCTATTTTTAATATCATAATGATTTTATTATCTCACCTAGGATTATCTTCAGTTACATTGGCCTTGATGAATGCAAGAAGCTGGTCTAAGAAGTTCAAGGACACATTTGGTTTCCATGGATCTCTCATTTCCTGTATACAAAAGTATTATTGACACTATATTCAACTTAATACTCAAGTTACCAATAAACATATGAATCCCAAACCCTCCTTACTGACAATAAATATGAACAATACATGTATTAAGTGCTCCATAACAGTAGTAAAGAAAAGCCCTATCTGCAATAGATTATTAAATACAATGAGGCATATATTTTGCTGGTAATTCGATTAAGATTCATCTCAATTCAGTTTAACATTTTGAAAGGGGGTCAATAGACTCATTGAAGATGAGGGAGGGGATATCCCAATACTTAATTGGTATGTTGTGGTGGGATATTCTAACCGATTATGATTTAATTGGCTGGTGTCCACAATCAGTTTTGATGTTGCAAGCAAGAGTGATTGGATACAATGTTGTGCAATCAGTGTACTGTTTCAAGGATTATTTAAATGTTTTATTTTGATCACTTGCAAGTATTAGAATGGGAATTACAGTATTATGGAAGGAAAGCAAATTATATTAATAATACATGGATGATGGGTATCAGAGCAACTTTTCACACTATAATGCACTATAAGTCTCAATTACAATTGTCTGGGTGGCGGGTGCTGACAAAAAGTGCCTTCTTCAGCTGGACCCTTAACAAAAATGTGTACTAGTTCAGTGATAATGAACTTCATACTCAATATATAAAAGAAATGAAATGTCATTCTTTCCCCTCAAAGTTCTAACCTGTAACTGATTGGGTATATCCAGTGTATTGATTGTTTCAAGTCTGTGAACAATGCCATCATCGTCTCTGTAACCACAAACTATCTTAGGTATACCAACTAGGTAACTCTGAGCCCACCACTTTATCAACTTAAACCTGAAAAATAAAGTTCATTTTAAGATTGTGTGTAACCTGTACTTCTGATGATCAATTTTCAAGCAGGTCTAATATTAGTAAGATATCTTTTGAAATGCTTAATGAATACCATATACACTTTTATGTAATGTGTAATGTTTTGTAGCTTAAAAGTTCATCTTCTTGTACATTCATCAAAATAAAAAATTTGTATAGGATGTTTTTCTCAATTTTTTGGAGGGTAACTTTTAATGTCTTTAACTTCGTCATTTTTAAATCCTATACTTCTTTTATTTAACTTATGTGTCATCTGTTATATTCTAATGAAAAAAGCCTACACACACTAACCTCTCATATAAAGGAGAAAAGTTTACAGTTATAGGATGGCATGATTCCTTTAGGATGCTTTTGGACATCATTGTCTTATACAAAACTGTATTGTAACTTTGACCTTCTCCTTAGATGTGAATAGGGATCTTCCTCTTATTGTATTTAACCATAAATCTGAGTAAGGTGTCAATCCAATATGATGTAATGATTTAGCATCTGGAAATCACTTTTTGTTTGCACAAAGAGTGATTTATTTAACTAGCTTATACCTTGACTGTTGACATGTTGATCTCAAAATCACTAAGGATTTTCTATTATTATAAGTGACCAGAAGTCATAAGTTTAAAAAACTATCAACCTGATTTTAAGTGTTTAAGATAGAATCCTGAAATTCAAAAGGCTGACTTGACTATTGACTGATATATTTTTATAGATCCAATTTTTGTACCCTGTGCTTTTTTCATTCCCTTGGGTAAAAAACCCAACAAAACAGGCTCTCAATCCAAGACTTTTGTAGTATTGTATATAGTTCTATTTCGTTTTTTTTGGTTACTGATTGAGTGCAGTTGTACCTTTGAAAGTTTTGTCTTTGTCTATTGTATTCTATTTCTCTGTTTGTTTTGAATTCCACATATTTATAGCCTTCACAACCAGATGTTGTGTCCATGGCATCCACTTCTCCTGAGAAAACTGAAACAAAAGCAGTATTAAAACATGGAAATGCATAATAAATAACAAAATAATTTGTAAATAGGAACCATAATAAAGGTTTAACTTCAAATGTTGGTAAAGTCCGTTTCAAAATCAAATTGTCTCAGATTAACTAAAAAGAACTTAATGTGTCAGTTTTTAAATTTATATACTTAGAAATAGCCAGACTGTTAGTCATTGTTGAACATTGGAGGACATCTGAAGTAATTTCTCAATCATAGGAGCAATTAAAGTTTTGTAGAAGTAGGGGATGAGTTGCATACTGGTATTTTTTATTACATGGTAATGATACAGTTCTTGAAGGACACTGTAAATTTCCCTATATTAGTTATTTGGTCAACAAAGGTCATGGCATAAGAGCTACATGTAACCAGGTAATACCCATAAAGTATTAAACATATATACTTATTGTGTGCATTGTAATAAATCATTTATGTTCAGTAAGTCTAAATCACCAAAAGTAAAGTGATTTTAATAGAGAAGATTGTAGCTGAATGTTTAATAAACACAGCCAGTACTGCTTATTTTGATATGGATGTTTTACCTAAGGAATGTGATTCCAATCTACCTCTAACAACTGTAGAATATTCTTCATTGTTGTTAACAGGTTCTGTTGTAACTGGAGAGCCATCTGGTTTATCTGTAAATTAGATAAAATTTATAATAGTAGACATTCTTTAAATATTAAATCAGAAATCAGAAATTAGCAAAACAAAAGTGCTAACCCAGTGCCTCTGGAGAAGACAGTTAAAGCAATTTGTACACATTATATGCATGTATTTTGGAATGCAAAAAAATTGACTTAAAAGATGCTTAATGGTTTGAATTTATGCTTAACATATGCTAGATGTCCATGACCTTGAACAACTTTTCATTTCATTAAACTACATCAGTATAATTATTGTCACATTTATATTTATATATTGTTATATTTTTTCTTATGAACCATTGACAAAAGGACTTGTTGTCTTGTATTGCATTGTTTCATGTTAACCGTGCCTGGAAATTTAGAAATGATCCATGTAAACTTGTCGCTTCTTTAAAGAAACTTGTTCTAAAAGGTTACCTATTCAACACTGTAATAAGATCATTGAATATTGTTTTTATGGGTATAAATATTGATTTTGTTATCAGTAAATTAAAAACCAACTAAATATTACTAGTTATATACATACATATTCATGGATCTACAATCTGTCGATACCTGTAACTTGGCATTGCACAAGGTCATGTTTTTCTCTGGCTGTTTATGACATCTTTACACTAAATCCATTGGATGTTGGATGTGTAGGGATTGATAGTTTAGTCTTAGATGCATGATTTTTTTATTAGTTGTTAGTGGCTTTGAACTAGCTGTCAGATAGCTGCAAGTACTCTCAGATCTGTTCATTGTGTCTTTTTGTGTCGGGATGTATAAGTACCCGGCCACGTCCACTTGTTTTTTTTTGTCCATCTGATGATTTAAGCCTTTTTCAACTGATTTTTATAGTTCGTTCTTATGTTGTACTGTTATACCACTGTCCCAGGTTAGGGGGAGGGTTGGGATCCTGCTATCATGTTTAACCTCGCCACATTATTTATGTATGTGCCTGTCCCAAGTCAGGAGCCTGTAATTCAGTGGTTGTCGTTTGTTTATGTGTTACATATTTGTTTTTCGTTAATTTTTTTACATAAATAAGGCTGTTAGTTTTCTCGTTTCAATTGTTTTACATTGTCTTATCGGGGCCTTTTATAGCTGACTATGTGGTATTGGCTTTGCTCATTGTTGAAGGCCGTACGGTGACCTATAGTTGTTAATGTCTGTGTCATTTTGGTCTTTTGTGGATAGTTATCTCATTGGCAATCATACCACATCTTCTTTTTTATATATGTTGTTAACTCATAGTCATATATAATTGTTAACCCTTTTAAAGATGTAGATATATTGTGTATGTTCTACAATCCTTAAATCTAGTTATACCTGCTGTGACATATTGTTCAAATTTCCATCCCCAACAACTCATTTCATCCTGTCTTTCTGTCATGTCTGCTTTATTTTTCTTCCTGTGTTCAGTCTCAAACTCACACATATATATTGTATTGTTATATTTAGTGATTGCTATCAACCAATCATCTCTGTTTTCATAAGGTGTACACAGCAATTTAGTTAGCAATCCTCTCCAACATATAAAATCTGTATGTAAATCTCTGGAATAATAATAGAAATGTTCAGTTAACATGTAAAATCATATATTTAAATTTATTATAACCAGGAATGCACTTTGCAGTGCTGCTGCTTAGAACAGGGGAAAAACCTGCACTCAAAATATTAAAATATAACAATGACAAGTCTGTATATAAAAAGCAGAAGATCCAAAATATGTACAGCCACAAATATTAGATCAAAATTTGAGATTACAACACAAATAAAATTAAGAGGTCATTACTTTGACATATACAATGTATAATGTAATGTGCCAAAAAGAGGTTACTTTTACATATAATTATAAATATTTGGGCATCACTTTTATACCCAGTGGAAAATTTATTCAATGTAAAGATGAACTGTACAAAACATCAATGAAAGCATGTTTTTAATTACAACAATGTATGTCAACGTCAAACCCTAGTGTTTCAACTTTACTTCATTCATATGACCATACTGTAAAACCAATTTTAACCTATGGATGTGAAGTCTGGGGCATGTTTTCTGTAAACCGAGCTGCATGTAAGAAAAATTTGTAAGGGTTCTGCAGAACCCAGGGTCTTGCCTACTTTTGCTGTAAATCGCAGGCTCAACAAAAATGAGGAAAAAAATCAATAAAATATTCCTCTTGATACAATCTTTTGATTTTATTTACTTCTGGGTATTATCTTATGAACATAATTAAGCTTCTGTCCAAGTTTGGTACAAACCCAGGATAGTTTAAGAAAGTTATTGAATTTTAAAAAACTTTAACCACAGAGTGAATGTAATGTTTCCCCGCAGAAAAAAACTAAGTCCATTTAAAAGTAAAATATGGAAAAAACGGATTTATTTTTTTACAAAATTTACTTCTGGATACTATCTTATGATCATAAACAAGCTTCTGTCCAAGTTTGGTACAAACCCAGGATAGTTTAAGAAAGTAATTAAATTTTTAAAAACTTTGACCACAGAGTGAATGTAATGTTTCCCCGCAGAAAAACTAAGTCCATTTATAAGTAAAATACGCAAAAAATGGAATTTTATTTTTACCAAATTTAATTACTTCTGAATATTATCCTAGGATCATTAACAAGCTTCTGTCCAAGTTTGGTAGAAATCCAGTATAGTATATAAGAAAGTTATTAAAATTTCAAAAACTTTAACCACAGAGTGAATATTTGTGGATGCTGTCGATGACGACGACCCATGACGACGACGGAATGTAGGATTGCTTAGTCACGCATTTTTGACTAAAGTCGAAGGCTCAACAAAAATGATCAATATATTTTAGAAAAGGTGTTTTCAAATCATACATCTGAAAAATCACATATCAAATTTATGAAATATGTTCTAGGTGTAAATAAGATTGATTGATTGTTGGTTGCTTAACGTCCAGTGGCAAATATTTCATGCATATTCAGGACGAGAACAAGTTAACAATAAATACAATAGGTAGGTTGTTGTAATAAAGGCCATCTAGGATGATGGTCGGGGAAATTTGGACTGCCACTGGAAAATGAGGGTTTCACTGAAATGTCTCGCCTTCTTTACTAATCATTGATTTTATGTTGATAGTCCTAAGTATAAAGCTTGATTACAACTGTCACATAAACTTAACATTAACCAAGATAGCTAAACAAAGACCAATGAACCATGAAAAAGAGGTCAAGGTCAGATGAACCATGCCAGGCAGACATGTACAGCTAACAATGCTTCCATACAACAAATATAGTTGACCTATTACTTATAGTTTAAGAAAAACAGACCAAAACACAAAAACTTAACACTGTGCAATGAAATTGAGGTCATGGTCAAATAAAACCTGCGAGACTTACATATAGATTATAAAATATTTCCATACACCAAATATAGTTGACCTTTGGCATATAATATAAGATAAAAAGGCCAAAACTCAAAAACTTAACTTTGACCGCTGAACCATGAAAATGAGGTCAAGGTCAGATGACATCTGCTTGCTAGACATGTACACCTTACAATCATTCCATACAACAAATATATTAGACTTATTGCATAAAGTATGAGAAAAACAGACCAAAACACAAAAACTTAACTATAACCACTGAACCATGAAAATGAGGTCAAGGTCAGATGACACCTTCCAGTTGGACATGTACACCTTACAGTCCTTCCATACACTGAATATACTAGCCCTATTGCTTATAGTATCTGAGATATGGACTTGACCACCAAAACTTAACCAGTTGTTCACTGATCCATAAAATGAGGTCAAGGTCAAGTCAAAACTGTCTGACAGGCATGAGGACCTTGCAAGGTACGCAAATACCAAATATAGTTATCCTATTACTTATAATAAGAGAGAATTCATCATTACAAAAATTCTGAACTTTTTTTTCAAGTGGTCACTGAACCATGAAAATGAGGTCAAGGACATTGGACATGTGATTGACAGAAACTTCGTAACATGAGGCATCTATATACAAAGTATGAAGCATCCAGGTCTTCCACCTTCTAAAATATAAAGCTTTTAAGAGGTTAGCTAACGCCGCTGCTGCCGCCGTAGCCGTAGCCGGATCTTTATCCCTATGTCGAGCTTTCTGCAACAAAAGTTGCAGGCTCAACAAAAACCAGTATCTACTCTTTCACAAAATTTATCAAAGATAAGCTATATAAAAACTATCTCCATTTCTGGAAGGAAAATATAAATAAAGTATTACAATCAGATCAAGGTAAACTTACTACATGTACCTATTTTTCCTTTAAAACTCTATTTTGTTTTGAAAAATATTTGGATCTAAAAGATTTTAGATTAAGACAATCAATCTGTAATACTAGAATAAGCACTCATCCATTAAGGATTGAGACTGATAGTATATGCCAAACTTTATGTGAATAGAACACTGAGAAAATGTTTATACTGTACTTTAAATAAAGTTGAAGATGAGATATACTTTGTAACTGAATGTCAACTATATATTGATAACAGAAATGAGTTTTTTACTGAAATTTCTCTAAATTGTAATAATTTTCCAATCTTTAGACAATTTTTCAAAGTTTTTATAGCTATCTACACCAGAAAATTTAAATGTGTATAAATGTTTAGGAAAGTATTTATCTAAAAATCAAGAGATAAGGAGAAGTTCAAAAATAATAAATGCAAATTAGCCACAAATAGACATATTTTGAGTGGTATATATGATTTTAAATGGTATATTTTATAGATGTAAATTGTATTTTCTGGTTCTGTCCTGGCCTTTTATAGCATTTTTAATAGTATTAAACAATGTTGTTTTCTTATATGTCTTGAATTTATGTCTAATCTTATGTACTTGTATATAATGTCATGAAAGCTCTTTATATGGCCCTTTCATTGGAAATAAAATATTCTTATTCTTATAAGAAATCATATTGCAGCTATTTCTAAATCAAACAAACATGAACCAGGAATGAGTATAAGTATTTCATCATAAATAATAAAGTTCATTTGTTAATATTTATGAATTGGTGTTGGAGTATCTTTACACAGAGCTCTTCAGTTTATTGATTCATAATGAACAAGAATCCAAATTGGCAATATCCACAAACTGGTGTACAATAGGTGTAAGAACTTGACATTTATTTCAGTGCTTAAATAATCAAAATTATTTTTAACATTTGCATCAAATATAATAAACCATTTATCCACAAGCATTTGATTACACAGGACTCAGAACATTTGGGCCAATTAAGCATTTGGAATTAGAAAGAGAAGTATATAGTGTTGCATGAACCTAGCTCTCCATCTGGGGAACTATAAACAGGCTATTATTTAAAGTTGGAATTATTTTTAATTATGGAATTTGTTTAATTTTCTGTGCTGGAAATTTTTAATAAATTCCATGTTTATTTGGTATAATAATGTTTTGAGCGGTTCATAACACTTTCCATATAATGTATTTTGTATAGATAGTGTTGTGCGCGGCACAGTACATTCTATTGAAAATGTACTATCTCCTTTGTAAAAGAAAGTGTTGTGCGCAGCACAGACCATTGAAGTACAGAATAAGCATGGAATTTACTAGAAATTTCAAGCACAAGAAATTATAAAAATTCCATGATTAATAATAATTCCAAGTTTAAATAATAGCCTGTTTATAGTACTTTAAGTTTTAACTGATTGGGGTAGTCTGCATAAATTGTGGAACACATTTCACAAAGAAAATAAAAGCATCATTGTTTAAGTTAGAATCTGTCATTCTATAAAATTGAGAATGGAAATGGGGAATGTGTCAAAGAGACAACAACTCGCCCAAATAAAAAACAACAGCAGAGGGTCACCAACAGGTCTTCAATGTAGCGAGAAATTCCCGCACCCGGAGGCGTCCTTCAGCTGGCCCCTAAACAAATATATACTAGTCCAGTGATAATGAACGCCATACTAATTTCCAAATTGTACACAAGAAACTAAAATTAAAATAATACAAGACTAACAAAGGCCAGAGGCTCCTGACTTGGGACAGGCGCAAAAATGCGGTGGGGTTAAACATGTTTGTGAGATCTCAACCCTCCCCCTATACCTCTAACCAATGTAGTAAAGTAAACGCATAACAATACACACATTAAAATTCAGTTCAAGAGAAATCCGAGTCTGATGTCAGAAGATGTAACCAAAGAAAATAAACAAAATGACAATAATACATAAATAACAACAGACTACTAGCAGTTAACTGACATGCCAGCTCCAGACTTCAACTAAACTGACTGAAAGATTATGATTTCATCATATGAACATCAGGCACAATCCTTCCTGTTAGGGGTTTAGTATCATACCATCATAACATATATGAGAAGAACATAACCCGTGTCATGCCAACAACTGTTTTTAGAATAAATGTGTTTAGTTCCGATGCAAAGACCTTATCAGTGACTCAATATTAACGCCAAAATATGCAATCTTTAATGACTTGACAACAGTATCGTAATTATATCCCTTCTTAATAAGTCTATTCAAAGGTTTTGTAAGTTTCTGAGGTGAATACTGACACCTTTGTGCTTTATAAAGAATATTACCATAAAAAATTGGATGTGAAATACCTGAACGTATTAGAAGTCTGCATGTTGAGCTATATTTACGAATGATGTCTTTATACCGATGATAAAATTTAGTAAATGTTTTGACTAGTTTGTGATATCGAAAACCCTGGTGTAATAATTTTTCAGTAATACATAAATTTCTCTCGTTAAAATCTAAAACATTGTTACATACACGAGCGAATCGTACAAGTTGAGATATATAAACACCGTAAGATGGTGACAAGGGTCCGTCACCATCTAAAAACGGATAATTAACGATAGGAAATGAAAAATCATCCCTTTTATCATAAATTTTAGTATTCAGCTTTCCATTAGTGATATAGATATCAAGATCGAGAAAAGGGCAGTGGTTATTGTTAGTATTAGCTTTATTTAAAGTAAGTTCAACAGGATAAATTTCATTAATATACATACTGAAGTCGTCATTATTGAGAGCCAAAATATCATCCAAATATCTAAAAGTATAATTAAATTTGTTTATCAGATGTTGTTTCGTTATGACTACCTTTTGTTCTGATTAATTCCATCTTTTGTTTGTAGTTGAAATTTAGACTTGTTACATAAAATCCAATGGAGAATGAAATCCAAATATTCTTTTTTACTTTCATCTTTGCGTATCATTTCTTTGTATCCTATGGTTAGGTCAAAGTTTACAGTATTTGGATTTCTAGGAGGTATAAAATATTTCATGTTTGATCTGTTATGGTTGAAGAGTCTATTTTTGTCAATTGAATAATTTCCAATCTCGTTTGGTTTTCTGAAAACGGGAGGCTTTCTGTCAAATCTATTAGTAGGATGTGTCCTAAATGATATGCTTTTATTTTCGGTTTCTGTGCTTGATTGTAACTTTTCTCTTTCCCTATAGTCAACTGTTCGTTTCATTGTGGCTGTTTGTAAATCAAATCGAAAGTGAAAATACAAAAATAGAACAGGAAACAATATTTTATCCAATCAGAGCAAGTTTAATGAAATCTGACAGCCAATTAAATCAATTGTTTCATTCCAACCGAAAGAAAAAAATGTCAGCTCCCATGTAGATTTCCTCCAGTAAAGAAACGACAAAAGGAAATAAGATATCTTAGTATGTTTGAGGTTTTTGGGTTAACTAATGGGATATTTTTTACAATGCCCATTGAATGGATTTCAGCATAGACTTTATATTGTGAAGAAAAGTATTCACAGATTATGATTTATTGTTCTTTCTTTGAAACTGAAAGATGATCTCTCAGCCGGCGCCTTGTAGTTGTACACATCCTTATTTATTCATATCCTGTGAGATTTGAAATAATAAAACCTTTTTATTACGACATAAACCAGTTGAAGCTATCTGGAGCCATGTTTTAACCATATATCCACTAAATCAATGTCAGTTGATATTGACATTGTTCATGATAATGTCTTTACCTTTTTGACATATGTGGCAGTTAAGATTACTATGGCATTATTATTTCCCTTGTTTAAAACTATAAATTTCATATTTCTTTATTTAATGATTTACATGAATCTTATTCAGTACATATTTGTTAAATAACATAGCTTTTGCTATTTGAATTCATTGGTTAAAGATATTTATTTCTATTGTAACGTTTAATATTTGCACCGTCGCAAAAGCTTTGATTACCAACTTTGGAAAACTTATATATTTTATATAACTGGTTTTAGATTATTATGTAGAATCCTCATATCCGGAAAGTCGCCTCCCAAAATATCAATATAATAATAATGTAGAATCCTCTGAGGACTGACTTTCAGTCCAACTAAGGAAAGCCAAGCTTTCCAACTACCGTTTAGGTTAGTGCATTAGCTACAATGTACATGCCTCCTTAAGTACGGGTAATTTGAAGTCATTGAATGCTCCATTTCTACTATTTGGCTTTACATGATAAAAGTTGTACATTGTTGATTAAATTATATATTGTTTTCACTGTTTTTGGTTTTTATTTACTTAGATATATTTTAGCGCATCACATTTGGCATCAGTCGTTTCTGTACACATCAGTTTACAAACTAGAATTAGCTGTGGTCCGCATCCCTTAATCTTCAGCAGAATTGTTCCTGCTACACATAAAAAAATCTTTTTAGTGCTAGACATTAAGTTGGTAGTTTCTCACAAGAACCTTAACTTAAACAACTTTGAAATTTAACTGTTACTTTAATTGTATACTCAGATATGAATTAAACATTATAAAAAAGAACATTATTTACATGTGACAATTTACCATTTATACATGTACTATAGTAAAATCCAAACATTGTAGTGCAGCACGCGAAGGAGCACTTTTCTTTCAAATCTCACCCCTCAGGGTTTCCCCTGGGTCAATTATTTTTTTCGCCACCTCTTTCGCCAAAACAATATATTTTTCGCCACTTTTTTTTTTTTATCGCCAAATAACATAAATATATTTTACGTTTAAAATTTATCTTTTTTCTACCCCCTCCCTCCCTTGAATAAGACGATTTTGTCCCAATGTGTCTATGATTATTCTCTCAAACTTATTTTAGAGTGTATATTTTAATGAATAAACCGGCATGACTAAACATTTACTTTAAAACATCAGATTTTTTTTTAACTTAAAAGGGGAAAATATCAATTGTTTTTTAAACAGCTTTTCTAAATGAGGGGGCTGAATACTTTTAATAATACAGAAGATTTAAGTCCTGGAATATAACAAATTATTGTTTTTTTTTATCATATAATACCAGTATAGTTCGTAGGGAAAGTTTCTTTAAAAGAAAAATACTGATGTGCCCTTTTGTACCAAGAAGTGGTTTTTACAACAAAACAAAAGCTTTTATCACATGAAATTGATCCCTCATTCCATGTGTAGTCATAACATTGAAGAGTTACTCTCATTCGAGGGGTTGTTCCCAACCTTTTGGATATATTTCGTCATAACGACAGTTTTCATTTCTTCACCATCGTAAACAATAGTAAATGAAAAAGTTGAGACGTAAAACTATGCTTGAAACACGTGTGTCACTCAAACGACTTTGAAGTAGTCTCCCTAATCAATTACCTATATTAAAGTCAAAGGATGGTTAAAGTTTTAAATCTGAGATTTTTCTTGCTTATGAACATTTTTCGTCACAACAACAGCTTTCTTTTCTAAACTGTCTTTAAAAGGAGAGGAGACGTCAAAACATTGCTTCAAACACGTGCGTCGCAAAGTGGTAAATAATTTCTGTATGTGACATTTAGCGGAAGCCATTTAACCATTTCATTTTGTCAAACAATTCAATCAACACCTTTATTAATTAGTCCTTTGTTGTCGATTGGTTTAAATGCAATCAGCTGATTATTGATTTTCTGAGCTCAAGGTGAATTCCGAGTATTGTCTGATCGGATAAAGTCCGAGAATCTCGAAAAAAAGCAAATAAACAAGATGGAGGAAAATAACTCGTTATATATATATTTCTTTCGCCAAATTCTTTCGCAAATGACGAATTTTTATCGCCACAATTATTATTTTTTTGCAAATTGCGAAAATGGCGACCGCCAGCGGAAACCCTGTCACCACTTCTCCCTATCAGTTTAAAAAAGAGAAGTCACTTCCGCCTATTATTCTGAAGTACATGTAGTGTGAGCCCTGTGTAGAAAACTACAATTTTTCCAAAAATATTTTGAGGTCATTTTGGGTTTGATTTTAAGCAACTTGGTACCAATAAAAGCAGAATTGTCACAGGTTTATTTGTTTATTTGGTTATATTTTTTATGTGGATCATTTTCATGTTTTCACAAGATAAACACAAATATTATTTTTTTATTAGAAATTCGCTATACAACCAAATTAAATTATGAAGTTTTATTGTATGTGTTCACATCAAGAGAAAACAAAAACACCAGAAGACAAAACTATGACAAATATACAAACATACTTAAGACAATTCTATGTCTTTTAAGGCCTTGTTAAGAAAGAACCAACCATAAATGCCTTCAAAATATTTAAAAAAAAAATGTATTTTTATCATGTGTTTATATGAAATATATAGCAAAAAAATGCAAAACTTTTGGCCAGGTACTGTATATCTACAAAATGAAAGTAAATCTAATTTATTCACTCAAAAGATTAAAAAACTAAATATTTATGTACTTATAAAAAAAAGAAGATGTGGTATGATTGCCAATGAGACAACTCTCCACAATAGACACAGACATTAACAACTATAGGTCACTGTATGTCATTCAACAATAAGCAAAGCCCATACTGATAGTCATCTATAAAAGGCCCCCTAATGACAATGTAAAACAATTCAAACAAAAAAACTAATGCTTTATGTACAAAAAATGAACCGATAACAAATGTGTAACACATAAACAAACGACAACTACTGAATTACAGGCTTTCAAAGTCATTTGTGTTTTACAATCCTCTTTGCTCTCTGTGACTATGCTTCAAAGGAGACCACTACTGAGTGGTTTGATATAAAATGTGAAAAGGGTGAAACTTGATATGATTATTGTATGAACATTTTAAACTTGTGTATTTCAGCTCAAGATGAGTAGAAAAAGGACACTGATGCCTGAATTCTACAAAAAGAAGAAAGTATGTACAGAATCTCGTAACAAAGTACCTATAACTGATGCTGAAAGAGAAGAAGGTAAATGTAGATAAAGGCAACAGTAGTATACGGCTGTTCAAAACTCACAAATCTATGGACAAAGAACAAAATCAGGGTAACAAACTAAAACTGAGGGAAGCGCATTAAATATTAGGGAGAACAACGACACAACATTAAATTGTAACACACACAGCAACGGACTAAGCATTAGACAAAATCCGATGAGAATAACCAATATAACATTAAAACCAAATACATGACTTTGGGATAGAAAAGTACTGTGACACGTCTTATAGTAATTTGAATTCACACTAAAAAATTGGAGAAAACAAACGACACAACGGAAACACAATGTATAAATGTTACACACACAGAAACGAACTATGATATAACAATGGCCATTTTCCTGACTTGGTACAGGACATTTTTAAAGAAAAAAATGGTGGGTTGAAACTGGTTTTGTGGCATGCCAAACCTCGCACTTTGATGGCATTGTTAAATATAACATTAAAATGACAACATAATAATACAGGACTACAATACAAATAAATAGCAGAACGTATTTGGCAAAGAAACACATGAATAATAGATAACAAAAGGCATCAGGTTTAAAATTCATTATGTCAAAAACTTTTATCAAATGAATAGAAAAGATTTACATGATAAAACTGACGTCTTAACTAATTACAGAAAACAAAACCGGAATACATAATACATTGAAGACCAACACAGAAAATCGACACACCCGACTCAGTGACAAACCAGGCCTGAACGCAAAAAGTCATAAGCATGACGTCACATACGAAGTGGTGAAATGGCACAATATTACGTCATGCAGACATGTGAATTTCTGAAACAGCACAAATATGACGTCATATTTGAAAAATTATGTCTAAAAAATAAGATAGAAATAGGATTGATTTAAGATTATAATAGAACTAAATACTGATATTACATTTAAACACAATGCACATTGCAAAACTAATCAATAGCAATATACATATTTTATATATGTCTGGTTTGTTTTGAACTGTGTAGAATGAGTTTAAATAAGACATATAGATTCCACAACTGCAACAAGTGTATAACTATATTTCTCCACTCGAGACAGTTAAATTTTAATGTTTAAAGTGCGAGGCTTGCCAAGCTTTTTAAATAATTAAAATTTAACTGTTTAGAGTGGAGAAATATCGTAATACACGAGTTACAGTGGTGGAATCTGTTTCTCTTATGACTATTATCCTTCCTTTTCAAAGAATTGAAGAAATTTGTGTACTTTTGATGTGTCGTAATCAGGCATGGTAGCCTTTTTTCATGACGTCACAATAAGAAAATTCAGAAGAAAACAAGAAAATTTAACGTCACAATCAAATTTCAACCAATCATTTGGTGAGAACAGATTTTTCACTAGTGAGGAGAAATATTTTTCTCACACTGGTCAGGAAATGTGAAAATAGCACAAAAATTAGAGAAATATAAATCCAGTATTCCATGGCCCTTTCATTCTCTTTGATGTTATAAAGAATGAAAAACATAAATGTATAATATATTTACTATATGAAAAGATGTGGTATGATTGCCAATGAGACAACTCTCCATGATTGAGAGACCAAATGACACAGAAATTAACAACTATAGTTCACTGCCTTAAAACAAACTAACGTCTTTTGTGGATAGTTGTCTCATTGGCAATCATACCACATTTCTTTTTTATATTAACGGCCTATTGGTAATTCATGTACAAAAAATGACAAAAACAAATATGTAACACATCAACGAACAACAACCAGTGAATTAATTATGTATTTTATATTTCAGTATCCAGAGTACCAACTGATACAGAGGTGTATTTGATGTATTTTAAAAACTTATTTCCATTAGATAAATTTGAACACCGACTCCCACCAATGGTACTGAAACATCAGTTATACAGTTTAAACAAAAACAGAACTGTTGTGGATAAAGAGCTGGTAAGTTTAAACAGTATCACTCCCAATTCAAACAGAATTTGCATGTTTGAAGAAGCAAAACACATTAGGAAATATCCCATACATTTAATTTTTGAGTATAATGGAAAAGCTTTCATTATCACTGCTGTTGGTAAGGTATATAAAATAAATATATATTGACTGCAATGCTACATACATTTGTCATATATTTAGTAGTAAATACAGTAGTTTTGATAAATAGCCTGCTTTTTAATCCATATTGTGCAACTTTGATGCGCACCCTTTATCACACCCCTACTAATTTTTATCATTTTTTCATAAAGTCCGTTTTAATATATGCAAGCTTCTCAAGAAATATTTTTCCTCAAAATGGGTCCTAAATGAGCAGTCATTAGGGCATGAAACAATTTATTGAATGATGTCATTGTTTTGCATGTGACGTCACAAATGTCGTGTTTTCATATCTCCTGGCACAAGAAATGCAACTATAAAAAAGAACTCAATAAAATATACCATACAAAACACACAAAAAAAATACAATGAGCAAAATATTTTTTCAAACGACAGCACGCAAATTGTAAGGTAACCATGGTGCTTCGGATGAGTAATTGAGCAGTTCTTTTGAAGCTTTTGAATAAAGACAAAAGTAGAACTGAAAGTAACCCAGGTGCTAGGGATCATAATGCAGTTCATCTATACTCTCCTGTTGAAATATATAATAAAGTGTAAAACACGGCAAAATCGGTATCACATGCCATATCACCCTCGACCAATATCATCCCTCGGGATGATATGACATATGATACAGATTTTGCCATGTATTATTATTCTCTATGTATATATTGAATGGCAAATAAATGTTATATTACACATTTATAGAAAACATTTAATACTAAAATAATAGATTAATTTTTAAAAGATTTCATTCTTAAAGACACTTTCTCAGCAGATTTCCATGTCAAATTCTTATGGAAAAATGTTTTTTTATTTTCAGAATGATCTGAAAAATAAAGGTTTGATAAAGATATTTAAGATAGGATCTGAGTTTGATGAATATGCAGTTGTGTTTACAGAGGACTACAGATGTCATGTGACCAGAGTTATGGCTGAAGTCTCTGTGCCAAAAAGTATAGCAGGTAAAATAAGAGTAAGGAAACAATATAAGTATGAACAATTAGGATTTGGGATACATGTGAAAATAAGATAAACCCAACAATTATGACTAGCCTATCAACACCGAAGAAGTGAGTCTTAATACTTTTCATAGAGAAATAATTTTGATTTTAATCTTAACTAAAACAAAGATTGAGTGTTTTGGCTGAATGTCACAGCTTTCTCTGGGTAATCCTTAAAAAAACTTCACTATCACAATATAGTCAGAATTCAAATAAGCACGAACAAACGAACAACAATAATTGTGACTAAACTAGATTATTCAATAGTATATATCTTTATTAAGTATGAAAAGTAGGATTGCAAAGACTTTTATCCAGTTTGGATCTAAGATCAAGGAAACAAAGAAAATTTGTTAGAGCTCACTATGTTGTAATTATATAAGCAGAAATTAATTCAGATAAATGCTTTACTTTACAGCACTTTCCTCTCATATGAAAAATGGATTTATAATGTCTTCTAATTTATGATATTTATTGGTTTTCAGATAAATTTGTTAACACTATTGTGAAGAGATGTAATGATGTATATGTAAATAAAGATACCCTTATAAAAGAATATAACTTTAAAGATGATGATATTACGTAAGTATGGAACAGAGAACCTTAATAATAATATTACATACGTAAGTATGGAACAGAGAACCTTAATAATAATATTACATAAGTATTTCTGTATTGGGCTTGCTGTATTGGCCTGATGTGAAGCAGAAGGCCAATACAGCTGGACAAGGACCAATAACAAGGCCAATACAGAAATACACGTAATAGTATCTTTATTAATTAACTTTATTAATTAACTGGAGCTTATTTGACTAAATACGAGTAAAACTGCCAAATCGATAATTTTGTCCTATAAGGCCAATACGGATTTTTCCGTATTGGCCCGGGTTTAGCAAGCCCAATATTAGCATATTCGATTAGCTCTAGACTAATCGGTTGAAATCCCGATAACTCTAGAGAACTACGGCATCGAAAGTCACGATAAACACAGACTGAAAGTAAACAGTTGTTTTGAAGACGCAGTTGTCATTTCTTTATCTTAAACATGCTGAAAATGTCAGTATGGCATACATTTCAGGCGAAAGACGGTCACATTAATTTAAAAGGTATTTTGAAAGCAGACGATAGAACTGTTTCAGGTTTGGGGAACGAGTAGATTATCACAAAGTTCATTTCTAGACGACCTCATAATTTCACGATTGTACACATCGATTTTAAATTAGTTTCTGCATAACACATGCAATGGCAGTACCTTTCCAATTACTATTTATGTGTTGCGTCTAAATTTAAGTTGTAACACTTTATAGTGACTGAAAAGGGTAGAAAAATTCATCAGATGAGAAAATGCTGAAGACACCTGGAAACAGCACCAGATCATTATGTATTGCATCTAATAAAAAGAAACAAACTGACAGTATTTGGATAGTTCCACTTCAAGGTAAAAATATTTATCTCTTTTGAAATGAAATTTAAAAAATATTGTAACACTGTAGTTAATTAATAGGATGGGGTGTCAATTCACAGATAGGAAAAAACTTAGAATTGACACTCATAATTTTTAAACACCCTCTTTCCCTTCCTTCCTAATAAATAAGGCTTATTATTAATTAACTGGAGCTTATTTGACTAAATACTAGTGTTAATTAATAAAGGTATCATTGCGTAACAATTTTCATATTGGCTTAGTTATAGGTCCTCGGGCAGCCATATTGGCCTTCGGCTTCGCCTCAGGCCAATATGGTACCCTCGGACCTATAACTAAGCCAATATGAAAATTGTTACGCAATAATACCATAACAGTGTTACAATGTTTTTTTTTATTTCATTTCACAAGAGATAAACATTTTTACCTTGGAAGTGGAACAATCCAAATCTCAGTTTCTTTTTATAAGATGAAATATCAAATGATCTGGTTCTGTTTCCAGGTGTCTTCAGCATTTGCTCATCTGATGAATTTTTCCACCCTTTCCAGTCACTATAAAGTTGAAAATGATAAAACTATCCACAAGCCAAATGACCAACGAATGAAAATTTTGGACAATTACAGAATGCATATGCCTGGTTCGGGTTTAAAAATAAATGAGTTTACAAAACATTAGAAGCGAAAGTTAACAGTAAATCGATTTGTACCATCATGAAATGAGGTCATCAAGAAATGAACTTTGTGATAACCTACTCGTTCCCCAAACCTGATATAATTCTATTGTCTGTTTTCAAAATGCCTTTTAAATGAATGTGTCCGTCTTTAGCATGAAATATATTCCATACTGAATGTTACAGCATGTTTATGGTGAGTATATATACAGTGAAAAGTTAAAAGCAACTTTTATATATCTTGCATTATGATGTCTCATTAAACTGTAAAGTTACATGTAAGTCAAAGAAGATTAATATTTCTTACCTGTTTTGTTATATAACAGTAATTATTGTACTGGGATTTGTAAATCATTTGTCAAGTATGTGCAGGGGTTTTGTGTATCATGAATTAATACAAGACATCTCTTATTTTTCTATTAGATTAAGCAGTCTTATAACCCTCTTTTTAAAAAAAAACCTGTTGTGGCTCTGACAATATTGCCAAGCATAAAAAAAGTTCAATTATTTATAGGTAAAGTATTCGTATTTGCTACTAGGCCACAGTATAAAGAGTATTAATACATCTAGTGTACATTATATATCAATATATGTGTATTTGTGTTTTGTTATAGGCAACTTCTGAAAGCCACAGTATTAACAAACAGAACCGTTGGAAGTTGGTGGTTAGCTGTACCCAATACTGGAATGTTTATGAAAAGTTTACTGCGTGGGAGGAAAGCCATATTAACTATGATTAAAAAAAGCAAATACAAAGAAATACTCAAAAACGTAAGTTTTACGTTTGCATGTTCTGCTTGATCACTGAACAGGGCCTCTGTGGCCAAGTGGTCTGAGTAGTTGAACTACTGTATCACATACCTGTCAACACTGAGGTTGTGAGCTCCAATGCACATGAAGCAGGTGCCCTCTACTCCAATCGTTATTGACTAGGGTTGAAAATTTTCTTACTGATTTGTCAGGTACTGCAGCTTCCTACACCATTAAAAACTGTCCACAATGAAATAGAACAATAATGCTGAAAGACCCATTCAACACCAATCAATCAATAAATTCCCCACTGAAACATTATTCTAGACATAAAAAAATATTTTGTTTTTATTTGGTTCACATTTTCCAATGGAACCTGCAGTCATTGGTGGGGATGGTAGTTTTATTACCTGTTTCACATTTACTTTCACAGATTATTTCATAGATGAACAAAATAGCCTGGCTTAGATGAAGGAAGCCGTAAAATTAAATGGTCTATGCTTACATATTAAGGTCAATACAAGTAGATATATTCAAATTGTTGATTGCCATTGAAGAGATTATTGGGATGAAAACCTAGGTAATTTCATATCTTCTAATTTATTTTTTTACTTATAGGATTTAGAACAGCGAAAACTACCCAAAATGTGTCGTCTAGGATTAACATACCATCTACAAGATATTATTGGTGCTGATCTGATACTCAGGTAAAGTATATTAAATTGAGAAAAAAAAATATTTCATCTCCATAAATATGAATAAAAGATTTTTTTTAAAGTAACATCAAGGAGACAGCAACCCAATGAATAAAAAGACACATGGTATTGACCTACAAATGACAGCATAATGTCAAGCAGATTCTAATAGTATTAAGTAGATTCAGATAGGTAAAATGTGTCATATGCTACTTTAACCCCTAGACTGCTACGCGCGACTATTGTCGTTCCGATAAAGCAGTTCGCTATTGCTACGCGCGACTATAGTCGTTTTCCGTAACTCGTTTGTTTACACAGTTACCATGGAATGGGCGGAGTCAATATTCATGAGATTGCGGCAGTTTCGACTTGTATGGATTCTGATTGGTTAAAATCTGCGTTCTTTCGAGTGTCTCTTGACTTTAAATCAGGTGTAAGCGATAAAACCAAAAGTGAAAATTTTTGATGAAAAAAGTGACAAAATGGCGGATATTATTTGGAGAAATGGCCAACACGTTCAGAAGTATTTCATTGATAACGATTTAACAGCGGCGGCCGATAAAAAGAATTTGGACGAGAACAGAAGATATAATAGATGGAAATAGAAATATTCTATCAAAAATGCGAACAGAAGACTTTTAAAGCGAGAACCACTGGGATTCCCAGACCTTGTCCAAAATGGATGACATGAAACAGGATTTGCGATGTTTATCATTTCGCCTTTCAAATGTGAATCAATATTGACTGACATCGATAGATCCGAACTTTAAGTTTCTCAAGATTATTTATTGATGAAAGCTATAACAATGAACTTGTAGTATAAATATATTTGTACATGGAAGTAAAAGTCGGCGCAGTGAAAGTCGGAGGAAAATACCGGAAAATATTTGCATCAAAAAGGCTGTTGGTTCTAGAAGAAACTTTTTTTTTTTTGATAATCACAATGGAACTAGTTCTTAAAAGAGATTTTTATATATTGGTTCAATTCTGAAGTCATGGATACTTTTACATTGATGGATACGTTAATAAAACATGAAAAAAATAAGTTTACCTTTGTTTACCTCTATTTGCACCTGTACAGGTAAAAAATGACCAGAGACTCACACAAAAATAAAATAAATAAAAAATACAGAACCTAACAATACTTTTTTATATAACTTTTATTGATGAATATTCAATATTTACAAAGATACAGCAATTGTAAGTGAACATGTTTATTTCATCAGTGATTAAAATTTTATTCAGCAATACACAAAAGTACAATAGAAATGAATGCAGCAGTCTAAGGGTTAAGAGATAAAAGGGGTTAAAATTTTGGACATTAATTTTACTCAAAATTTTAGTTTTTGGACATTTCTATTTTTATCCTTTGGACACACTTAACTTTTTTATTTAAACAGATAAACACAAGCAGATTTTTGCAGAAACATTATGAAAAAATTCTTTAAATATATATGCTCTTTATTTGTCAAACAGTTCTTCAAAAATTAATAATTTTTAACAAAGTTTCTGGATTGTAGGAAAATAACGACACTTTTTGTGCTATATTTATCAAATTTAAAAAAAAATTAAATGTTGACTTTTTCATGAAATTGGTACAAATAATATTCAAACGTAATCAAACCAAATGTCATTTTAAAAAAAGGGCTCCATCAATCCAATTTCAAGTTAAATCAGTTTGAATGATAAAAATCAGTCAAAAAATGCATCTTTTCCCGATATGTCACAGTTTGACATGAAAATAACATTTTACGTTAGCAAGTCATTACCTCCCCTGTAACTGTATGGTATTCACTTAAGCCAGTGTCTATATCTATAGACAAGCAGAAGTGATAATAAATTTTAAAAACAGATTTCTGATGTTAAATATCATTTATCCATATGTACTCCAAAGTTTTATTTAATATATTTTTATTTTTTCAGTATACAAACCACCTCAGGACAGCTGTTAAGATTGAAAGATTGATGATAACTATGACTAGAATGTGATAAATGATGACTGGGATGTTATTAATGATACTGCTGTGTGTTTGTACTGTTCGTTGTAAAACACATGTATTTATTAGGCTGAATGTGATAGGGAGTTGTTTATGAGTGCAGTATTTATTAAACTTGCATGGTACCTGTTAAAACATGGCCATGTAGAAAAAATAGTTCTTCATCAGAGTAGGAATTCTAAAAAATTATGAATTCATTCTTTTTATTTTGTTTTACAGTTGTTTGTATAGAACACAAAGTGTTGCATTGGTTAAAACATGCTAAAGATTTTAAAAACAGAATCTACAAGTCTTTAATTTTCTTGTGGCGATTAGTTTAAATCTGAAACATAGAAACTTGCTATTTGAAATTATTTTTTAATGAAGAACAGATATATCAAGAAATGGCAGACCTATACCAAACAAAGTAACAAGAATCATTGTAAAATGTCAAGTAACATTGTAAAGTATCTGTCTAGAATGTACAGAAATATTTAAAAATAACTGCTAAATAAGTGATGAGGTAGCTATTTGTATATGTGAAAAAAATGTTATTAGAAATAATGATCTATGTGATAGTTATTTTTGTATAATACCAAAGTTATTTATAATTGATAGTATATCAGCTGTTTATTTGAATTAATTTATTATAATATATGAATTTTAGATAATGTCTTATGACTACTTGTTTCCAGTTATTCAAAATAACCATGAGGTTTTCTAGTTCTCTGATAAGGAAAGGCAATATGATTGGATGTTATTCTCCGAAGTAATGCTAAATATCTGAGTTATAACCAGGCAACACTAATGCATTGATTAAGTGTTATGAGGTTTAAGAAATAACCATGTACTTGGGGTATACCTTTGGGTCATAAGTAGTGGGGTAGGTAACGAGTGACCAGGAAGCTTTAGGGATTGAGTGGTGCTGGAGGAAAATCAAAACAGAAGCCAAGAAAAAAAGTTTAAATGGGTTAACCTACCTATTTTACCCATTTTGATATACCATTTGTGTCAGAGGATTTGTATAATCCCTGTTAAACATTACCATGAAAAAAAAAAACATATTGAAGATAAGCTCATGCAAAGCAATATTTGTTAACAACATTTTTTTTGGTAAGGATATTTAATGTAGCTTCTTGTAATGCCAATATGCTGAGTTTAAAATCCATCTCCTTTCCCCTCTCCCAAATGTTTTCCTGAATGCTGACCTCAAAGGAATTATAAAAAAAAACCAAAAAACTCTTTAAACAATAATTGGTATATTTTGTACTTGGGTGTACACTAGTAAGTCACTGTCTTTGAAACAAACATAAAAGTGAGAGAACAGTATATAGGTTGCCAGAATCAAACCATCCATTGTTGCTTAAAGTTTTAATGATGAATATATTTTTGGGATCCGGGGAGCCTCTGTTTTGTGTTATATGTAGAATGTACAAATGCATGAATTATTTATTCGAACAATTTAAAAAATTGTAGTACAGACGATTTTTGAGATGTTAAGCCCTAATATACAAGATAAGTTAAACTTAAGAAAAAGTGTGTATGAAAACATATTTTAATGTAAATAAATGTAAGATGGAATATTTCACAAGTGATATTGACTCATTAGCAAAATATCAAATGTTTTTAACATTGAATCTGTAAAAAATAGCAGAAGTTGTACACACATTTCTTTTATAATTTTATTGATGTAACCTAACATTGTGATAGTTGTTCTGGTATCTCATCCCAAAATAGTCTACCACAGGACAAGTTCTTCTGAAGGAAGAGAATCACCTTCCAATAACATTGCTCTCAGTTTTGGAATACACAGCTTTAGACATGTTGGAACAGTATCTAATTATATGTTTATATATTCTTTATTTATAACTCAATTATCATGTATTTTTACTTTTACGTTCTCCTTTCAAACAACTTGAATAATTAGAGAAAAAAGTAGCAGGAAATATGGTATGATATATAATGATACCTCTGTTTTTTGGGAGTTTATTTTTCTTATTCATTTTATCTGAAGCGTTTTTTGGACATTTTTTTGTTCTTTCATTCATTTTGCCTATTGCCAAGGTGTTGCTTATCCTTCTTGAAAGTTGCAATAATATACTGCCTACTGGAGTCTTTTATTTGCTATTTCTTCATTTGTACTGTCATTTTGATCATTAAGTAGAACCCTGTACTTTCAGTTATCCAATATAAGTTTTTGTAATACTTCAAGACATATTTGCTCTTTCAGCTAAATTGTTACAGTGATGCAAATCAATTAAGTATTAAATCAAAGAATCCATTTTGTTTGATAGTTTTCAGGATTGTTATGAATATTTTTGTATATCCCTAGCACAGTAGGGTTATCAGTTCACAAAATAGCTCATTGATTTGTGCATATGTGAGGTATAGATATTTGTTTTAAGAAGTAACATGTATGTTATTCATACAAATATGTGGAATGATGTGTTGCACTCTACATTGTACCTGTTTGTTATTGATAGATGGATATTGATTATTGTATTGTATTAATGAAATGATTTGTGATTTGTTAATGGAGAGATTTTTTATGATCAGAATTTAGGTTTCTGGTAGCATTAAGATTGAGATGAAACATATTTGTCATAAATTAAACGATTTGATATGTTTATTGATGAACAAAATTGTGTTTATCAAAGTATTTTATAATCCCTCGTTCAAGGTTCAAGGGTCAGTTTATGAATAAGATTTATACTACTATTATTAACCCTATAATGTAGGTACTGTATTTTACGGGTTACTGCTAGGTACTTTAAACTGTTTTAGACAGTGTTATATGATTTCAGAGGGTTGCCTTTTTCAAGAAGTGTAAACTATATTCTATGGTTTACACAATAATTTAATGATTGAATGATAGAAAAATTCACACATGGAAATATGATGTTCCAGAAATCGACTTTGTTGGGGATAACTTTTTCTGATGGTGCAAACAAGTTGAAAATCTAGAAATTTTCCTTACATAAATACTTCTTTCAAGGGTTTTGATGAAACTAAAGGCCTTAAAATGAATACATTTTGTTTTGGATTAAACTAAGAACCTACAATGTTAAAAATTTGTCATCTATTGCTGCTTGTTAACATTTTGTAGAAACAAGAAAAGTTACATTCACTACAAAAATAATTGAAATCCATTGCTACAAGTTTCTTTAGTATAAGGTTAACTAGAATATAACTCACAAGTTCAATGATTGTTTGTTTTTTTAACTTATTTAAAGAGTTCTATGTTGAATTTCAGAATTACATGGTGCATGTGTATTTGTTAATAAAAACCATATACAATGTAAAAGAGAATAATACATTTTTTACTTTGTTGTGTACAATGTTTTAGTGCCTTTTAATAACATTATTGGTAATAAAATCTTGTTTTCTATGATAGATATTATTTTTCATTCACCAAATAAAAGTAAATATTCCCTTTTCACAAATATGACATACCGAATTAGACTATTCACTGTTTTTTAATAATATGAGCAACATGTGGAGCAGGATCTGCTTACCCTTCTGGAGATCACCCCCAGTTTTTGGTAGGGTTCGTGTTGTCTTTAGTTTTGTATGTGGTTTCTTTTGTACAATTATTTGTCTGTTAGTCTTTTTCTGTTTTAGCCATGGCGTTCTCAGTTTGTTTTCGATCTATGAGTTTAAATGTCCCTCTGGTATCTTTTATATAAGTTATCAAGTGCAGCATAATGAATCTAAGACTTATTAAAAGTTTTGTTTGAAACTTATTATACCTTTCAGTTCAGTGGCACAGTTGCCAGGTATAATATTGTTTTTATTATGAAGGAATTATTCCCTATGCATATACTATAGTATCCAATCATAAAATGACTGGTTGAAATAATACAAAAACTTCACCTGTTAGATCAGTACATGCTTAGAAGTAACGTTGGAGATTAAGTTGGCTTAAGTATGCTTTGAATCATGTATTTTAAACTTTATACTAAATTAGTACAAGTGGTAGTAAATCGAGGGTCTTTATACCTTTTCAAAATGTTCACTTTTGTAGTTGTAACTTTAACAGAATATGTGTATATGGGATCAAATGTTTGAAAAACGCCTATTTCCAGAATAAATCGATTTCCTAATTCATTTTTTTTTACATTTTCGAAATATTTCGAAATAATTCATTATCACTGAACTAGTATATATTTGTTTAGGGGCCAGTTAAAGGACGCCTCCGGGTGCGTGAATTTCTCGCTACATTGAAGACCTGTTGGTGACCTTCTGCTGTTGTTTTTTTTGTTTTTTTTTCTATGGTCGGGTTGTTGTCTCTTTGGCACATTCCCCATTTCCATTCTCAATTTTATTTTTTACAGAGTTTGTCTTTAGTGCCGTGTGGAGGCAGTAGAGTGCCTCCCCGTGCTTCAGGTTTATGCTCTTATAATATACTAGTACTAGATTATGGAGTGTGTGTCCGAGCGAGAACTGCTCTAGTTCATTACTTTAGGAATATTTATCAAAAAGTAGTATTTCAATATTCAGCCCCATTCTACTATTTAGTCAGCCATCAGTCCTACCCTGATATACCCTATCTTTTCGGGTAATTAATACTGATAGCGTTTGACATTTTTAGCCGAACAGATTTATCAATTTTACATAACTTAAATTATTGTATGCTGGTTCATATTCTGGACGCCAGTCTTTGCTCCTTTATAATATAATTCACTAACAAATAACAATTATGAAGCTTAGAAATGGAAAAATATTAAATACTAAACTTGTTCAAAGGGTATCTACACGTCTCAATCTTCAAAATCGGTTATCTAAAAATACTACCATCGCTAACATTTTTAACAATAAAAATCGTGGTTACCCTTCTATCGATAAGTGTCATGCCAAAAAATGACTTACATGTCCCCGTCTTTCCACCAACAATACGATTAGGTCCACGTTTAATGGTCGCACATTTTCTTTGAATTTTGAAACTGATATAACTTGAAAAACAAACAGTATTATTTATTTACTCACATGAAACAAACCGGGATGTGGTATTCAGTACGTAGGAGAAACTGGACGATATTTATCTAAACGCACTCAAGAACATCTGTATCGTTTTAAAAGACCCAATAAATTCAAAAGTATCACTTACCAACACCTTAAGAAGCACAACCATCCTTTTAAATATTTAGCAGTTCAACCTTTAGAAGTAGGAAATAAGAAGCCTGGTGAATCTCATTCAAAGTTTGTACGATCACGGAAAATAATTGAATTAAATTGGATTAAAAAATTACAGACAGTCTACCCTCTCGGTCTTAATGATAATATCATGGGAATTGGTAATATATCTAGAACCGATTCTGTTAACATTTTGGATATAGTTTCTAAAACTGTTCGTAAAAACCGTTCTCATGGTCGTAGGACAAATCGCAATCAAAGAAAATTTCGGACCAATCATACCAATATTTCGGACCTAATTTCTATTTCAAAAAACAACGGCAGACATTATCTGTTAACAAAACTCTGTTCATTACCGGTTAATAAGTTAAAATAAAATTTTGGAGGATTGCAACACAATTTCATATAGCAGTCCTAAGTATGAAATTGTTCAAATTATTATGGCATATTGTTATTCTAAACTATTTCCCAAAATTGATCGCCCTGAAGATCATAAAAAAACATTTTATTAAAATAAAGTATGTCAATAAAGGTTTTGATTTTGTAAATATTGCCGGTATATTTAACGACCATTCTGTTAAAGAACAAATTCCTGGATATTTTGACAATACTGAGCTACCTCTTATTTGTTATATTTACAAGAAATCTACCCGGAAATTTGTGTTTAATTATAGTCAACTGTGTAAAGATGTTAATATCAGTGAAAATACACCTACTTCATGTAATTGTAGTACCTCCGAATATATTTATGGACCCATTTCCCATGTTATAACAGGAGATCTTAACATCGTTCAAGACCGAGAGTTAAAATCATTCCTCAGTAAAGGACCTAAATATCGTCCCCCGTCAATTATTAATTGGAATGAGTGTCGTAATATCATCCACGACTCACTCCATACTTACTGTATGAAATGGATAAAACGGGAAAAAGCTGACAAAAAATCTTTGGACTCTTTTTTTAATTCAGTAATGAAGATAGTTGATATAAGTATTCAACATTTTAAAGAACATTTTACTATTAACAATAACCACAAAAAACCTATTTCTCGTATCAAACATAAACTAAAAGAACTAGCCAAGAAATTTGTTTTTGTCCCGGCCGATAAAGCTGCTAATAATATTATTATTGTTTGACGTAAATTTTACATTGAGGTTCTGAAAAAAGAAATCACCAATTCACCAACATTCCAACTGACTCCATTTTCAGAAAACGACATCTGTAACAAACATAAACTTTTAGCTACCGCTTTACAAGCAGAGCCAAATACAATGAAAGTTCCAACTATGTACTGGCTTCCGAAGCTACACAAAACACCTTACAAATATAGATTTATTTCGTCTTCAAGCCATTGTTCCACTACTAAATTGTCTATTCTTCTTACCAGCACACTTGGTACAATTAAAAACCTGATAATAAATTGTTCAAATAAGGCCTTCGGAAATAGTGGAATTAATTACTTTTGGAGTGTCAAGAACTCGTTGGAAGTACTTGATAAATTGCATGCTTATATTGGTGATTTTTAATCTGTTCAAAGTTTTGATTTTTCTACCCTGTATACCACATTGCCTCACATTCTCATTAAGAAAAAATTCACACACCTAATTAAATGAGCATTTAAAAAGTCAGAATGTGAATATATATGTTCAAACTCTTTTAGGTCATTTTTTAGTAGCAACAAAAAAAACCAAACTATGTCAATTGGACATGCTTTGATACTATATATGCCCTTGAATTTTTACAAGATAACATTTTTGTTCGCTTTTGGGATTCCGTATATCGTCAGATTATCGAAATTCCAATGGGGACTAACTGTGCACCACTTATTGCGGACCTGTTTTTGTATTGCTATGAGTTACAATTTATGACAAAAATAAGCAAAGACCCATCGAAACAACATCTGATAAATAAATTTAATAATACTTTTAGATATTTGGATGATATTTTGGCTCTCAATAATGACGACTTCAGTATGTATATTAAAGAAATTTATCCTGTTGAACTTACTTTAAATAAAGCTAATACTAACAATGACCACTGCCCTTTCCTCGATCTTGATATCTATATCACTAACGGAAAGCTGAATACTAAAATTTATGATAAAAGAGATGATTTTTCATTTCCTATCGTTAATTATCCATTTTTAGATGGTGACGTTCTCTTGTCACCATCTTACGGTGTTTATATATCTCAACTTGTACGATTCGCTCGTGTATGTAACAATGTTTTAGATTTTAACGAGAAAAATTTATGTATTACTGAAAAATTATTACACCAGGGTTTTCGATATCACAAACTAGTCAAAACATTTACTAAATTTTATCATCGGTATAAGGACATCATTCGTAAATATAGCTCAACATGCAGACTTCTTATACGTTCAGGTATTTCACATCCAATTTTTTATGGAAATATTCTTTATAAAGCACAAAGGTGTCAGAATTCACCTCAAAAACTAACAAAACCTTTGAATAGACTTATTAAGAAGGGATATAGTTACGATACTGTTGTCAGGTCATTAAAGATTGCATATTTTGGCGTTAATATTGATTCACTTATAGGGTCTTTGCATCGGAACTAAACACATTAATTCAAAAACCAGTTGTTGGCATGACACGGGTTATGTTCTTCTCATATATGTTATGGTGGTATGATACTAAACCCCTAACGGAAAGAATTGTGCCTGATGTTCATATGATGAAATCATAATCTTTCAGTCAGTTTAATTGAAGTCTGGAGCTGGCATGTCAGTTAACTGCTAGTAGTCTGTTGTTATTTATGTATTATTGTCATTTTGTTTATTTTCTTTGGTTACATCTTCTGACATCAGACTCGGACTTCTCTTGAACTGAATTTTAATGTGCGTATTGTTATTATTTTACTTTTCTACATTGGCTAGAGGTATAGGGGGAGGGTTGAGATCTCACAAACATGTTTAACCCCGCCGCATTTTTGCGCCTGTCCCAAGTCAGGAGCTTCTGGCCTTTGTTAGTCTTGTATTATTTTAATTTTAGTTTCTTGTGTACAATTTGGAAATTAGTATGGCGTTCATTATCACTGAACTAGTATATATTTGTTTAGGGGCCAGTTGAAGGACGCCTCCGGGTGCGGGAATTTCACGCTTCATTGAAGACCTGTTGGTGACCTTCTGCTGTTGTTTTTTTTTCTATGGTCGGGTTGTTGTCTCTTTGGCACATTCCCCATTTCCATTCTCAATTTTATTAATTGATTTAAAAAAAATGTCTGTATCTGAAATTTAACGTAAATTGTTGTTTATATCTTCAAATTATGGAAGAAAAAAAAAAGAAAAACAGAATTTGATCTTTGACCTTATTTTATGCAAAACTGTTACCACATTTCTTTTTGGCGACATCGATATTTCAAAAGTACCTATTTTTTCGAATCCAATGATGTATAATATAGCCATATAGTATGTTTGACGATTAAATCTAAAAAATATTGGGTCTGGTCACCGTACTATAATAACAAGCTGGACGATAGTATTTTCTTATTGCAATAAATAAATACCATGTAATTTATGATGTAATTAAAAAAAAAAAAAACCTCACCTATTTTGAACAAGTAGTTTGAGATGCAAACACCATTTAAATTTAAGTAAAAGTCAAAATATTGAGTGCTTTTGTACTTTTAATATACAATATCACAATCACAATATAGTGACCTTAATTGGAGGCAAGGTAAATGACATGAAGCCAACTTTATCAAATCTGATTGAAGAATGGATAAACTGACCTTTCCAATTTCAAGGCTACATATATCTCTTTTCTAATCTATTAATTCTACAAATTCAAGTTGATTTTATGGTGTTAGTGTGTTAATTATATTGTCCTTCCAATATGGTTTGTAACTTCTGCTGACCTTATTTCGGATCATCATTCTTAGATGACTCTTTGAGTTACGAATATTCATACCTTGGACAAATTGCTTAGTCATATTAAAATCGATCCATGCTTTCTGAATTATATATATTACATCATTTTATTATACGACCACAAGCGTTATACATAAGGTTGATTCATAACTGTTGAAATACAGTTCGTTTTCGTTCCATATCTGGTTAGGGAACTATTCAATTTTTTGTTTATTGTTAAGAAGAAATAAACAACTATCTTGAGGAAAATCATCTTTTATTGATGAATTATAACTAGGCAAGAATGTTTATATCCAAAAACTCTCTCCTTCCCGACCCTGAAATAAAGGGCCACCCTCACAACTTATCTTATGAAAAAGTAAAATTACAAAGATACCAAACTTCGAGGAAAATTCCAAACGGAAAGTCCCTAAGCAAATGTAAAAACCAAAAGCTGAAACACATCAAACGAATGGATAACATTTGTCATATTCCTGACTTGGTACATGCATTTTATTGTGTCGAAAATGCGGGTTAAACATAGTTTATAGCTAGCTAAACCCCTCACTAGTATGACAGACGCATACAATTCCATTATATTGACAACGATGTGTGAACAAAACAAACAGGCACAATAGGTAAAAATGTCAAAAATAGGAGTACAGCAGTCAACATTGTGTTATAATTTGAATCACCATAAAAACAAACAAACATATCAAAATAAACAAAAAGGCACAACGACAAAGTACATTAGCAAAAACGAAAGACAAGAACACAAAAATACATCTAAGTACAATAACACATTTACAGGATCTATAAGTAACGATCTCTTAATTTTTTTAAATTTTTTTCCCAATATTTTGGCTTCAAGCAATATTGAAAAGACATGTATTTCCAAAATGCGCATCTCGTACCGTTTATGTTATGACTACCACTGTGTCAATACCTCTGCTGGTGGACTGATAAACTGTCTATGAGTATATCACCAGCTTCGTACCCAGTACTGGCTAAAGTACAGACACGAAAATACGAATATTGTGTTATTGCACAATTTTGGAAATTATTTTTAATTAAAGAATTTATCTTACTCTTGCACAGTTCTGATTGTTTGCCCAAATTTTTGGGAGTTGTCCGTTGTTTTTCTGCTATTTGCATGTTGTAATGTACTTTTATAAAATTTATTTGCGAATTTCACTGTGCCGAGTGTTCTTGTGTTTGTTTGAATTGTATTCCTGTCACGCAGTGTTGTCATTTTAAATGTTTTTCTATACATTGCCATATAAGCGGGAGGTTTTGCTAGCCATAAAACAAGGTTCAACCAACCATTTTATTTTTTAAATTGTCATGTATCAAGTCAGGAATATCGCAGTTGTTATCTACAGTTGGTTTTTTTCTATGTATAACGGCATTTTCTTATGTTTAAGTTTCTGTTTTTCCGTTCTCTTTCTTTCATAGTTGACGTGTTACCTCCAGTATTTGTTTGTTATCTTGATTTGTTTTTGTTAAATCGAGTTATGAATATTGAACAATGGTAAACGCCTGTTGCCTTTATTTGAAAATACTTTTTTTCATTTTGGTTTATAGGCTCTAAATTGGGTTGCTTATATAGGGAATCACTGAAGCGTGACTGGAGCGGGCCCCCTCTTAGGCAGTCAGTGGGCCCCCACTTATGAAAATTTCTGAATCCGCCAGTGTTTATGAAGGCTCTAGAGTTTGTGAAATCGTAGGCAACTTCCGCACAACTATTCATATGTATGTAGTAAAAGATCTGTGAATCGTCGATATACACGCGACCTTCCCATTGATCTGGACTACAACATACATGATCTAATTCCAATCCAATCCCAATTCTTAAAATTATAGCCATTAATAGTACCACTATTAATCGTGGTGTGTACATTTTGACTGGTTCACAGAAAGTATAACACGATAATAACACATACTTTAAACATATCTTTATCGTATGATCATGGAGAAAATCTGAAGTATATACGCACTAATCATTGAGAGAGAAGCTTTGTTTACTGGTTAAAGTGCACAGACACTTGTCTCTGAGACGTGTTGATCATACTGTAGTTTTCTAAGTGTGTTTTGTGTACTGTTTTGTTTTGTAATCTAAATCGTGTTTTGTAAAGGCATAGTCAATTTGTTATATACTTAATGTTTGAATTTCTTTTTGGTTTCTTTCGCCTCTGTTTATATCATTATTTATATCAGTACAGAACACTGGCACATGTCTCTGAAACAAAATATACCTAATATATATATACTTGAATATTTTTTTCAAAGACAAGTGCATGAGTTTAAGATGTTAGATTTTTTTCTGTGAATACTGGATCATGACTTAAGCCTTTAGCTCAGTCATTATTTAGCTTGCTAGTTTATTTTCCCACTTTTATGCTGTGGTGAGCCACATTTATGCAAACAACCTTAACTCACTGCTTTCGTAATAACGACCTCAAAGATATCTAACTTAAAACAAACTAAAGTCTTGTTTTGATGTAACTTAAAAGAACAATCATAATAATTAAATATATATCTTGTAAATCAATTTTGTATTTGTGTATTCCAGCATAAAAAAGTTATTGTCAATTTCAAAAATTCAACATGCGCTGAATAGTTAAGCAAAGGCATCGTGACTCCTTTAAATTAGGAAATTTTAAACGGGATGACAGTTTCTTTTTTAATAGTAACACTCGTCTTGTTTCTAGTTGTAAATTGGAATTTGATGATAGTTTGGATTGGTTAATCTTACAATCCAACAAAATTGAATAAAATTAAGTCTATTTAGTGGTCATCTATGAAATGTATATTCCGTTATGATCAACAAATTAAGATGGTCTCTCTAACCTTTGGAAGGTTTGACCTCAACACCACTATAAAGAGCCTTTGGTTTTTGCTTTTTAAAGCAGCAAATATCTATCAAGAAGATTGTGACACTTTGAAGACCAGACAATCGGATCAAAAGGGGGAATGTGATCAAAAGGTGCCGCTTGAATGTTTCCACTGGGATGTAGAAAGTTCCAAATTGAAATATTTAAATCATTCTTTTGTCGTATAAAATCCAGATGTAATTCGACTCTTATTGTCAATTTTAATATTTAAGTCAAGACATTAAGCAGGGGTAATTGTAGTTGTGAAGTAATGTATTAAAAAAAAAAACCCAATTGAATAGATGCGTCAGTATAGTCCCTGAATTGTTTAGCGGAAGGACATAATAGAGACATATAACACAATTTATTGTATTATAAGTCTCTGTATATGAGAAAAAATTCATGCGACAGAACTGTTTCAAGTAATTTTAATGTTTTAACTGCGTTAATTTATTTCTTTTGAGCAGACGACACATGTAAGTTCTCTTCCATTGACATACGGTGGACATTTCAAACTACCACACACAGCTTCTACAGGGTAAACAACGGCTTCATTACGATTACCGTCACCACCAGGAACGGACTCCAACTTCTCATCTACGCAGATATATTGCGACGGCGTGCGGGTTTTAGTGTGGTATTCTGACATCAAATAACCCGAGAATTCTTTATGCCAACCTTCATGGCAATTTATTTTCCCTGGAACCATTAGAACAGTAGATCTAGCTGTTAAACATACTGCACATGGCATGTCTTTATCATTGAAACTTTTTGAATAGGGTTTACTGGTTTGAATTTCATATTCAACACCATATAAACGACCTGTTCCATCATTTTGTCCGCTTGTATAGTCTTTCCATTCCGGATTCTTCGGTAGACAAAGAAAGTTTGAACCTGATCCTCCTTCGTTAACATGATTACCGGCACCATACCCTTAAAAACACAAAAAATATAGCAAAACAAATCTATGATCAAACTTTATACTAGTAGTTATTTGAACAATTGATGACGTATCTGCGTTTTTTAAAGTTTTTTTTTTACAGTAATGATACTGTTATGTTTTTTTAAATCTGAAACGTCTAGTGCTACAAATACGATGACATTTAACCAAATATACAAGCAGGTGTGAAAGGAACGCTTTCGCCAATGTATATACTTCATGCAATATAAACTTTTAGAGCCAAAGAAAAAATATATACATTTAAAACTGAATCACTATTGAATATACAATTACCGTCATAAACAAGTGTCGAATCCTGTGGGCAGCTGGACTTTCCCCATCTGATATACGTTGCAGCGTTATGTCCTAAAAACAAAAGAAAATACGGCAACCATTTTTATGAACTGAGAGCAACGAAAAAAAAAGGATGTTAATTAAGCATACATTGAAAATACATACATAAAAAATACATTTATTTTTTTTTACTTTCTCTTTCTCCCCGTGCCTTGGCGAATACAAATTCAGTACATAATTATTGTCTCCAAATAACAACAAAACATCACTTGGATTTGTATTTCGTGTTTTCAAAGGTCTTACCCCGACATTCGGATGCATGAAAATTTACATCCTTTAGTTCCACCAAGTTCCTTTCCATCTGTTTGATTAGGTAGTCCTTCAAAAAGCAAGACTTTTCGGACTTGCCATGACAATTTGCACTGAACATAAGAAGACCCAGTACGGTTAATAATATATTTGTCATGTTTCTGTGTATCTTTGAAAGGTGAAGTCTGGCACTGTTTTTGGTCATTTATAATTACAAAAATAATACAAATGAAAAAAATCGATGCATCAAATTTCTAAAAGTGAAATATGAAACAATAAGTACTTTCTGGCATGAGATTTCCTGCTAAATTACAAGGTTTTTCTGAGAAGAGATGTATGATTCCTGGTGGAGGTAAATTTAGAAAAGCTCTTTGGACGCATCAAATTTATTAATTGTTCGTTTTATTTTCTAGCACTGAGTTGTTTCCGCGCCTTAAGGAACTGTTAGTCCGGGAGGGTCCAGTAATTAGTAATTCTCAACTGACACTAATACTAATATAATTTTCTGCTGATAAATTCAGAAATTTTAAAGTACCGAAGGTTCCATCTCTGTCAAGAAAGGTTGACCTTTGATGATTTTGGCTATTCTTTTAAGTGTTCGTTTTGTTAAAAAGCTCATGTAGTGTTTGAACATTATACAAATAAGGAGGAAACAAGAGTTTTTGCGATGTGATTATTTTAGGTGATCTTTCCGGAGCACCTGAGATCACCCCTAGTTTTTTGGTGGGGTTCGTGTTGTTTATTCTTTGGTTTTCTATGTTGTGTTATGTGTGCTGTTGTTTGCTTGTCTTTTTCCCTTTTTGACTGTCCCTTTGGTATTTTTCGTCCCTCTTTTGTTAGTTCTTTTTATTCAGCATGTGTGTCGCATTTTACAAACTTGAAATAAAATATCATTTTAGACCATATCCAAAAAAGAACAACAGATCTTACTATTTCTTTATATTGATCATAAATCTCAATATAAATAAATCATAAATTAAAAGAGAAAAAGGAGAACAATCATGTTTTGGAAATAATTGTTTTAAATAACTTGTATTCTTTAACCTGCTATCAATATTGAAAAATGATGTTAATAAAAAGTTGAAACGTATGTTCATGTGTTGCATATCCATCTGGAACAAGGTATAGTTAGTTTGAAAATATGATGAATAGTAAATGCAAACTTATCAGTTATTTTTTCATCAAATCTCCTGATAATGACATGTTCACACATGTATGGAATTATTTTGTTGCATATCTTTGTGATGTTATAATTTTTCATTTCAATTGGTGTGTTTGGAAGAGAAATGCAAACTGAAAATGGTAATACAGTTATTTGTATAAAAAAGTTGTTCCTTTGAAGTTCTTAACCATCATTACACCTAAATGAAAAGTTTCATCAAGTCTTCACAGGAGATTAAAATTATGGATCACTGATTTTTATACCTTTTAATTTTAGGTTTTCAATATTTTTATTGTGTGAAAAAAACCCACTCCTGTGAAAGTTGATGCTTACGTGAAAATGAATCTTTTTATACAAGTGAGAGGTTTAGCTAGCTATAAAACCAGGTTTAGTCCACCATTTTCTACATAAGAAAATGATTATACCAAGTCAGGAATATGAAATTTGTTATTCATTTGTTTAATGTGTTTGAGCTTTTGATTTTGCCTTTTAGTTAGGGACTTTCTGTTTTGAATTTTCATCTGAGTTCGGTATTTTTGTTATTTTACTTTTGTTTTAATAATAAATTATATCTACCTCCCTACTGTTATAACAAAACCAAAATTGGGTGATTTTTTATATGTATTATTGTTAATGAATCATTATCATGTTTGTGTATTGTAAATATTATAGGATATGTTATTGATATGGAATCATTAATATAGGCAACAGTAGTATACCAGTATTCAAAAGTCATAAATCGATTGAGAGAAAATAAATCCGGGTTACAAACTAAAACCAAGGGAAACACATCAACTATATGAAGAAATCAAAGAAACAATAGGAACACCGAAGTGCAACAAAAACAAACACCAACACATAGAAACGAACTATTTGATAACAACTGCCATATTCCTGACTTGGTACAAGACAAAATGGTGGATTGAACCTGGTTTAATGGCTAGTCAAATCTCCTGCGTTATGACAATGTTAAAAAGATATCGCTAAATTGACAACACTACGTAATAGAAATACAACACAAACACATGCAAGAACATTCATCACAGAGAATCTTTACAGTGTTTCCTGATGTTATTTCTTGTAAACTGTTCATACCTGTTTTCATAAATTAAATGTTATTTTCTCTCAATGTTAGTCTTTAAGCTACGCGATTTAATAATGGTTTAAATGAGTATTTTTTAGTTATTTTTTAGGGAGATTTCAGTATTAGAAGCAACATTCTTGTTATTGATGATTTTGTGAGAATGGATGTTGACAAAGATAATTTGTAATTGATAACGTTGTGATCTTTAAGTGCATAAAAGAAAAACAATCAGTGTTTTAGTTCTAGACATTACCTGGTGCCCTTTCAAATGCAAAATACCAGGATCGTTTTGAAACTAGGAAACATGAACAGTTTTTGCATGGTGTGTGATGCTTGGAGCGTTTTGTTTTAACAAAACAAAAAACAAAAAACCAACAAAAAAAATTGACTTTAATGTACTCTGCTGAAGTGTTGCGTTTTGGCTAACGTACGTTTTTCATTTTTTTTTTATTGCAGGCATGTTTGTTAGTGTTGCCTTTTTTGAAGCTAATTCACAAATTGTAAAAAAAAATGAATAGATTCAACAGAGGCAAGATGTTACCACCCATCATGATACTTGAACTATGTTTTACATGTAAAATGTAGGATTATTTACCACTCTGTAATATTCTTGATATATTCATGTAATCTTGAAGACATTATTGTCAACAGTCCGTATTAGTATTTTGCATTCTGTAACACTTACGTCCCTTTGTATATTGCATTAGTTATTTTGAAACCACAATTTAAAGAAGGAAATCGGAATTAACCTTGAATAGTTCTAGTAAGAGTTATCGACAACGAGTCAAAACTATCACGTCATTGAGTCCAAGTTATAAGGCAGGTCAAATAATACATTTGGCATCACAAACCTTCAATATGATTGATTGATTGGTGTTTGCTTTACGCCGCTCAGCACAAAAAGAATATATCGCGGCGAACCTTTAAAATGGAATATCAACGTCTAACCATACACCATGATGTCGAAAATGAGTTGGTTCAAGGTTATGTCAAGTTTAACAGCGGATAAATATCGGATACCTTGATTATTATTATATATTTTTAGTTATAAAGTAGAACATCTTATTTCATTGTAAGTTACCTTGGAGGTTACCAAGTAAACAAAATAAATATGAAAACGGGATAATTGACAGAAGTTCAACGTTAGAAATAACAAAATTACTAGTTTTGTTTTTGTATTCTATTTTTATTTTCTTCTAAAAACTGGCTTTCTTAATGAAGAGGTCCTAGTGCCTTATACCATGGCGGACCATTTTTTCAAACGATCATATTGAAGCGTAGAGAGCGTTGGTGCTTTGAAATTTTGACTTTATTCACAATGTGCGGTAAGGTGGATTTTGATCACAGATTTAATACACAATAGATTTACAGTTCTTAAATCAACATTCATTGTTGGCTATACATAACAAATGTCCGCAACTTCAAGGTCTATCATCAATGTGAATGTCAATAGATATATACAAATCTCTTCAAACGAATATCACTAGTTGACTATTGACTATCATTGTCATGACTTGGACAGGCACTTTCAAATGGAAATACCACAATGGTTAACTGCAGTGTAGAAGGATAATTAACTGGACTTTCGCCTTCCGGCTGTAAAACACGTGCTAAAAGGGACATTCTTTTGACTGTGTTGGATCTCTGCATACGCAGCAATGTTTGGACATTATTGGGACATTAAATTCGAGACCTCATGTTATTCTTCTCTTCACGTTACGAAACTCTTCAAACAACTCTTTGAGGATCGGAAGGTAGCATGTAACATTTTAAATTCTAGTCACTATCCAACATACCCACTTTTACAAATTTCACACTGATTTATTGTGAATTTGTTCAATTCCTGAATATGCATGCAATATTAACATCAGGACGTAAACCAAACAACGAAAGTGTGTTTGTGTGTCCAAAATGTTGAGTCCTAAAATTGTCAGTTTCTCCTCTGACTACTCTCAGGTTTCTCTGTCAATATAAAAGGTATAACAAAAATACCGAACTCCAAGGCAAATGCAAAATACTGACAAAATAAATCAAACGCAAGAAATCAACGGAACAAGTGAAAAACAAATACAATTTTACTGACTTGGTACAGACATTTTCCAAATAAAATGTTGGATTGAACCTGGTTTAATAGCTAGCTACTAGCAACCCTTGGATACATTTTCTTTTTTTTCCGAGACTTAAAATGACCGATACGTGGGTTTAAAAAGATACACAGGGTGTCCACAACATTTTAAGCCACTTTCTTGGCTTAGCAAATAAAGAACTCAATCTTTGTGATGAAATCAACATTCATGCAAAATGAAGTGCATTTTATAAGGTTTGATCTATTTTTATAATTCAAATAAATTAGTTGTCCAAATCATTTTTATACGAGTTTTTTGTCCAGTTGAATCTACCTGATCTTTTCATCTCTTTCTCCCTCCAAATAAAACCTGCTGAAGTGTTTCTCGTATGTTCAATTTGAAAACATACATACCTTCCTGAAATAAGATATCACATGTATATTTTACACAACCTTAAATCTTTTTTTTACTAAGTATAAAACCCAAAATATCTGATATCTTGACTTACATCTTGAAATTAACAATGAGGATCGTTTGAGAACAAAACTTTATGACAACAGTGATGATTTTAGCTTCTCAATTGTGAAATTTTCATTTCTATGTATCAACATTCCAGCAGCGCATGCATATGGAGTATATATCTCTCCGGTGATAAAAATTTCAGAGCTAGCATATCATATCATGATTTCCTTGGTAGAAAGTTGCTGCTTACAAGGAAGCTTTTAAACAAAGAGTTTTAAGTGGTGAAGATGCAATCATCCCTTCGAAAATTAAACGGACGCCAGCACAAGTTGGTTGACCGTGATGGTATATCTGGTTCACAGATGTCGACGGATATGTTCCAATTGTCGTAACTGCAATCCCGTGTTTTCATGTTCACCATGACTCCAATTTATTTTAAAAGATTCGACTGAGATCTCGTTTATCAGAAGTTTATGCTAAGGAGTGGGGAGCTGGATCTTTTTTTCTGGTTTATTTACTTATTAGAAAAAAATGGTTTAATGTGAATGAAATGATTTCCTAATAGAACAAGTTAACAAAAGAAGGCAATCAGGGGTCATCGCATGGTCATTGACGGTAGATTAGCACTCGCTTGTATGACGAGGTCTAAATGGAACTGGTTATAACATGCCCCTACAGCGTATGGAAAGCTCAAATTGTATACGGGTTTAGACAAGCACCCACAGCGTAATAGAACAAGCTCTTAATTGACCAGAGTATATTTAAGCACTTACAGCATGTTAAAAGCCTTGAACTATAAGCACCCACATCATATGACAAGCTCAAAATCGACAAGGTACAGCACAGCTTAGGACTAGTTTTCAATCGAACCCGGTATAAACGAGCATGCATAACGAAGGACAAGTTCTTTAACGACACAGGTAAAGACAAGCACCAAGAGCGTATGACATTTAATTAATCAACCCGCCGGTAGACAAATACCAATAACTCTACAAGGGACAACCATGTGTCTTACACTTTCATAAAATTGTATAGAAACAAAAACATGGAGTGACAGCGTCGACCCATAACCTGATTCCGGATATGAGACAGTCACAAAAACATGTGACTTAGCTAACTTATTTTATCATTTTACTTCACATACTTTACTCCCTATCTTTCTGATTAGTTTTTGAGTATAGATGTATCGTGGCTTTGTTTTTGAAAATTCACTATATGCTTATAAGCTTTATAACCAGCAACAGATAAAAAAAGAGGCGGAAGAAAACCAAGACCACAAAACACTACATAAAAAACATACAAGTCTATAAAGTCATCTTGGGTTTTTTACTAGTTGCTCTCATGAACTTATTAATCATTCACACATTTGAAGATTTTATTTCTTACCATCGTCCATCTGCGTTTTGGACTAGCATGTTTACATTGAGGAGGTATGTCAAATATCTGTGTGTCTTTAATACCCGGTGTCATATTATAAACATCCACATTTGTCACAACTACTTTATGAGTGAAGTATAAATGTACAGGAACACAGCTTCCTCAAATAAAAAATCGGAAATGAATATATTAATGTCAACCGGTTAAACAGAGTCTATATTAGGATTGATGTGAACCATTAAAAAAAAAAATGAAAACAAAAACAAAAAAACAACACGTTAAATAATTTCATGCGTAAAATATACAATTTCTGAAAAGAGTGATTCTTTATACTTTTGGTGTTGTTCAAGTAGAAAAAAAAAATAGATTAAAAACCAACACCAAAATATTACAAAATACATTTTAAAACGATTTATTGGCAAATAAGGAACTAATATTAGACACTAAGCATGTCTAGCGCAGCAAAGTTGAAATATAGATAACATAAAAAATAGTGAAGAGCTACGCCACACTAAAACCAAGTACGAATTGATAAAGCCAGCTATTACCAGTGAAGATCTAAACGTTTACCAGTGAATAAGTACAAAACCAAATGTGAATTGATCAAAACCAAGTAAGAATAGAAGACATCAACATATACTAGTGAAGAACTACGAGACACAAAACCAAGTATGAATTGATGAAGTGAACATGTACAAGTGAGGAGCTTCACGACACAAAACAACTATGAATTGCTGAAGTCAACATGCACTAGTGAAGAGCCATACGACACAAAACCACAAATGAGCTGATGTAGGCAACGTTTAAAAGTGAACAGCTATGTGACACAAAACCATGATAAATTAATGGAGTCCACATATACTAGTGAAGAGCTTTGCAAAACAAAACCAAGTATCCGTCAACATAATAGTAAAGACCCATTCAACACAAAACCAAGTTTGAATTGATGAAGTTCGCACGAACTACTAAAAAAGGAAGCGAAACAAAACAAAGTATGAATTGATGAAGCCCACATGTACTTGTTAGGATCTATAGGTCACACACCTAAGTATTTTCTATCTATTAAGGAACCGATGTAGATCAAATGTACCCGCATTTTTCTTATATTTTTACTTTAATCTACTGTGCTTTAATCATAATAGATTGTAAGCCATACCCATATATACCTCTCTCTATTGATGCTCTAATGTTTGGGACACTCTTATCAAGAGTTATATTGTATGTGTCAGTGATAATATGTTCTCCAACTACACCACTATACAACAAATTGTCTCCACCTTCAATATAAAAAAGTAAATGAAAAGAAAAAAATATCGACAACACGTCCCAGAGTGGTTCAGGATATCTGGAACTCTGATTTGTTATTTTATAAATATTATGACTTATATTTACAATTATTATTTTTCTATAACTTTGACACATGTCAAAGATGAAAAATGCAGAGATTTCTAATTCACTTATCGAATCTTATTCTACCTTGCATAATGTTCATATTTTATCAAAATGACAAACAATACATAACCCAATCGTAACAACTTCAAAAGTTTCTCCTGCTATGCTTCCATCACATACCATGCGGATTCACTCAGTCAAAATGCCAGAATGGGGATAGGAAACAATATGTAGAATCAAAGATCAGACAAGAATACTGTTTTTTAAAGATCTAAGACCGCGGAAACATGTCGTGTGAGTTGAGACAACGACACATCGCATCGGTCAACTAATTCGTGATGGTGACCGTAAAAGTCTGTTTGAGCAGTTTTTGTGTAAGATAGGGGCACACCCGGGTTAAAGAATTTATATAGTGTGAACATGCACCAGCGTAAAGAAATAGCTGCGATATGTAAACCTCGTACGATGGAGCAGAGGGTTTGTTATTTCTGAGAAATGGAAGTTGACAATTGGAAAGTTTAAATCATCACGTTTGTCATAGAATCCAGTTTAAAGTGGTCAAACTGTGTCAATTATAAGGAACATTAAGGAGATATGAGGCAGACCTTTTACTTTTGGTAGTATTCGTAATGTAAAGTTCATTAGGATATATATGACATTTTAGCACTCATTGAAATGAGGGTTATAGAGTGGCAGAACATCATCAACATATCTGAAAGTGAAATTAAAGAACTTTGCAAGATTGTTTCTCTTTTTGTTTTTAAGAAGGTTCTGTTTGAGTTTTACTTAATATGAGTATAAAACAAGTCGGCCTGTAGTGTTGCACAATAAGTATCAATTGGAATACCGACTGTCTGGTGAAATATCAATCCACCAAACTCAACAAATATATTATCGATAAAAAAAGTACAGTGTTTTGCTGATATCATCTTCGGTGTATTTATTGTGGGAATCAGTGTGGTTCTTCACAAAGTAACATTTTTCATCAAGTTACCAAAAATAATGATTTTTTATCTACAATTCCCTTTTTGGTAGAAAAAGATATGTTAAACGAAACGATGCAGTCTACCTTGTCGTTTTAGTGGATGTAGTCGATCTTGATCATCAAATGGATTGTAATAAATGTACATTTAGTTGTGGTCTGTATATACCGTGTTTATTCATGACCTAGACATGCATATTTTATTGACGGTCTATGTATACACTTTTCTGTATGCTCTAGATTTAGTTTAGAATATGGCAGTTGTTATCAAATAGTCCGTTCCTATGTATGTTGGCGTTTGTTTTTGTTGCGGTTCAATGTTTCTGTTGTTCCGTTGTTTTCCTCTTATAGTTGATGTGTTTCCCTGGGGTTTGGTTTGTGACCCGGATTTGTTTTCGCTTAATCGATTTATGACTATTGAACAGCGGTATACTACTGTTGCCTTTATTTACAAACAAATCGGGATAACAAACAAACAAATCTAAATACAAAATCGAGAAACAGAACAAATAAATCGTGATAACAGAAATATATAAGATTGAAGTGTGTTCCTTGATGGCTTCCGTCAGATTTTTATTCTAATTCAGAAATCAAGTTATAATACGTTTGATTTTCAACACTCTGTGTATTCGCCGAGGTAATTTTAAACAAATAATCATATCCCTTATACTTTGGTTTGGCTTAAGCAAGATTTAATTCATACCTTGGACACATTGTTTAGTCATATTAACATCCAACCTAGTTTTCTGGCAATATACTCCGTTGTCTAATTCATATTCATAATTCTGAAAACACAAATATCGTTTTATAATAAATGATAAAAAAAAAAGCCTTCTTTGCCAAACTGCCATACAAAGAAACTTATGTCATGTCGCAGAACTTGAATAATATGTAAGATGAATAATTCATTTAAGTAAAAATGACATTTTATAACACAAACAATGAATGTTTGTAAGTAATTCATCCATCACAACACATTATACGTTTTACCATTATGACAGATCGGTATTTTAATCAGATTAGCTAAATTTAAGGAAATATCAGTCAAAAATTGGCCATAAAAGCAGATCGTATTTGCGAAAAATATTCAGACGAAAAACCTCTCAAATTCACATACTTAAAAGAGAGACAAAAGATACCAAACGGAAAATCAAACTCATGAATCGAAAAAGAACTGACAATGACATGGCAAAAAACTACAAAAAGACAAACAACAGTATACAACACACAACAAAAAAACATAAAACTGAATAACACGAATCCCATCAAAGAGCGGGGTGGTATCAGGTGATCTGGAAGGGTAAGCAGATCCTGCTTCACATGTGGCACCCGTCTTCTTTTTTAGCCATGGCGTTGTCAGTTTATTTTTGTCTTAGGAGTTTGAATGGCCCTTTGGTATCTTTCTCCTCTCATTTGGAATATATCCGTCGTCATCTGTGAAACAGATATTCCAAAAATGTCAACCAAATCGTGATGGCGTCCGTAAATTTTTTGAAGGGGTGATTTTTACTTCACCACATTTGAGCTCTTGGTTTAAAAGTTTCCTTGTAAGCGGCAACCATCTATCAAGGAAATCGTGATAGTAAATGTTAGCCATGGAATATCGTATCAACTGGAAGATATATACTCCATATGCAGATGCTGCTGGAATGTTGTTACATTAAAATGGAAAATCACAATTGAGAAACTTAAATCATTTCTGTTGTCGTAAAGTTTTGTTTTCAACCGACCCTCATTGTCAATTTCTAGATGTAAGTCAGATATGAGACAGAATTAACTGTATTCATAGCTTCCTTTATTTCAAGTTCGATGGGATAGACGCGTTTAACATAGTCATCACACTAATAATTATTTAGTAATAGAACATCATCTATATAGCGGAAAGTGAAGCTAAAGGACATGCTAACTTCTTTTCTTTCTTCCTAAGAAATTAATGTATAAAGCCAGAGTCTTAGATTGTGTGTACTATAAAAGATCTTTGGATTTTTCAGTATCCACATCTGATTCACGCCACCTCTAAAATAGGTAGTTTCACAATAACTTTGAAGCACGGCTTTGATTGCTGATACAACTAATGATAATAAATTAGAAAGAGGTTTCGTCGAGCACTTGGAAGAGCCAGCAATATAACGCTGTTTGTAAGGACACGTATGTAGTTTAGGTATTAATGCAGTGAAGGAACATCCAGTTCTTCATCTTTGGTTGAAATCACAAAGCAACATTGACCAGACCTATGATTATCCAGGATTTTCTCCTTAGTAAGGTGTCGTGGGGGTATATGTTGAGTTTCAATACATAATTCATTTATCCAGCAGTTTATGTAATGTAATTTACACACAAAAACGATGTTGTTTGGGGCTTTATCTGCGGGGACATATGTGTCATGGAGGTAGGACAGGTGTTTTGCACATTTGGGTCTTTAAAGATTGATGTAGCATGGGTATTTATAGACCAATTCTGTCTTTTAATTCTGATTTGTATCAACGACTTCACAGTCTTTATCCATTCGGAAAAAGTATCTACGTCTTCTTTCTCGCGTTTAACCCATTGCCTGGCATAGTCCTCTACTGAATCCTTCAGTTTTTTGAAGTTGTGTTTCCAATTGATGGATTAAGGCTCACGATATTTCGGGCCTTTGGTATCACATTTCGCAGAGAATTGTTATTGACAATGTTTAGGTCTCCAGTAATAACGTGGCCATGATTACTAGTATATATGAATGGGGAGCTAGCAAAGGTACAATCAGGTGGTTTAGACTTGAAGTCGTCAATATTGAGATCATGTAGGACGTGTTTGTAATTTTAAGTTTTAGTCGCAATTGGTTTAGTATATGTATTAGAGACGATAGGTACAGGTTGATCTTTAACTAGTGAACTGATTTATGACGAAGGATATCACCCAAGTTGATGGCATCGAGTCCTTTGTCGACAAAAAAAAGTTTTAGAAAAGATATTTTCTCCTTTTCATCTTTTCCAAATCGAACCAGTCTGAAAAGTCTGTGACTGGCAATATCCGAGATGATAGCTGTAAGTTTGTGTTGGTTTGAATCGGGGTTTGAAACAGTGGTTTCCAAACATAAGTTTTACAGAGAATGAAGTTTTAAAAGGGGTAGTGAAAAAATTGTGTGCAAATGAGATGAATACCCAACGGCTTTAGTATAAATGACAGAAGGTCATTTATCGACACATCATGGAGAGTACGTGATGTATAATGAGGATGACCATGACTTCGTCTCGTCTATGTCGAGGAGCAGAGTTCAAAATATTCATCACATTCACAGGAATGACTAGATAGAACACCTATACCATCAATTTTGTCATTGCAACTACATGGTGTCGCAGTTCCCAATTCTCGAATCTAGTAATCAATTTGTCTACGGGTAGGTGTTGTTAGATGAAGGTTGTTAGTCCAGTGGTATATGTTTTCGATGGTCTAATTTAAAAACAAATTGTCCAACCGATTTCACTGTTTACACAGATTAGCACCAACATTATATCAGCAAAACAGTGAAACTGTGGGGAAATTAGTGCATGTATGTGATTTTGAGTGTATTTTTTTTATTCATTTTTTTAGAAATGAATGTAATTTCAACGAGTGAGAAATGGGTCCCAAATACCCCGCCCATCAAACCATCTGGTAAATTTATTCAAAATAATTTACAGAATCCGTATACATGTACATGTAATGCATTTAGGGGACTGACCAATTATTTTCAAGCGTCAGTGGTAAGTCTTTTGTAAACGAAATGTTCGTGTAGCGTACAAAATTTTAAGCCTGGTATCTATGATGAGTTTTTATTATACACTGTCCATGCTTGGGACTATATTCGTACACGAAAATCAAAGGACAATATCTGTGTTGCCGAGCCACCAGTAACACTTTACATTTATGCAAATTTCCATTAATATTCAAGACAAAGGACGATTTTGAATAGGTATCAAACTTTATCAAACTACATTTTGAAGTTTTCAAACTGCTTGTGTTGGTCACAATTTTTTGAATTATTCGATTTTTCATTTCCTATATCTTAACTTATTCCACTGCTTTACAATAAAAAATGAATATTTACAAAACAATTGTTTTAAAGGTCAATATCAAAAGACATTGGTCAGTAGTCTTATTGTACCCCTCAATATAAACTTAAACAAAATACCCTTGACATGGCAAGTGCGATCCAAAGCTTCTGATAAACAGACCTCAGCCAGATAAATTAACCAAAGCACTTTTAATGAAAAGATCTCTGATCAGCTAGACCAAAATGATGATCATCGGAATAAATTACAAAGTATTATGTATCCGCCACTCATAGCTATTTAGAGTTAGACATCAAAGATACCAGGATTATAATTTGGTATGCCTGATGCGCGGTTCGTCTACGTCAGACTCATTCCGAAATGTCGTACCAAATATGGCTAAGGAAATCTATACCTCGGAGTAGACAAACTTTAGAAATAATTCAACATTTTATGAACAGAAAAATTAACAGATCTCCTAAAAATATCTAATCTGACTATAGGAGTTTGAAATACTTCTTACATTTGACTCTTTTTGGCTTACATTCAGTGGCAAATATTTCATGCTAATTAGAAAGAGATCATATAAACCAAATAAGCAGGGAGAAAAAAAGGGGGTGAAAGAAGTTGACTACCATTAAAAAGGGTATATGTTGGATAGGACAGAAACTTACTCAGTTACTTAAAACCATCGTAAGGTGTAAATGTTCACTTTCATTTGATCTCTTTTTTCTATGGTTTTTTGATCAACAAATAGTATTCTTGAGGCATCTAATAACACCTGACCTGTATCTCAAAAACTGTCAATATTTGATTCAGTGATAATCAATTAAGCGGACGAGACAGTATCTAATAAACATATTTTTATTAAATTTTTGATACTTCATTTATTTGTCTATGATTTATAACTATGATCAAAAGGTGTGGTTATATACGGACGAATGAACATATGCTCAAAATCATACTTACATTGTTATAGTCTTCGAGATATAATGCTGAATATTATACTGCTTCATTTTCGGATCCACAAAGGGACTCTCATCGACAAGTGTTGCGTTTATTAAAGCTCTAGAATTTGTGAAATCGTAAGCAACATCAGCCGTACCATAGGTATGAATGGCATATGGAAACAAAAAACTGTCTATATACAGGTGTCCTTCCCATTGGTCAGGAGCACAACATACAGGAGTCGATGTCATAACACATATCCTTGTTAACACTACAATTAGAATTAATCAAATTCCTCTTGCTGCATTCATGTTTTTGGCTCACTGAAAGTGTGACACACTGATAAGTATATGTTAAAAGTATCTATAACTCATCATAGTGAAGATAAATTATGTAACAGTTATTGTACAATCACGTACTGATGTCGTTCGGGTCAAGTATATAGGGTTATTCATTTGGGTGTGAAGTATTTTAACTCATCGTAAATACCAAGATTAAAATTGCATACGCCAGACGCGCGTTTCGTCAACACAAGACTCATCAGTGACCCTCGAATTACAAAAAATAAAAAAGTACCTAACAAAGGTTTTAAGATATGACGCCTTCAGCTTACTTGTGCGTGTTTTTTTGGGATAATTTATTTCACGCAAATATATTTCATATGCGAAAAATCAAACAAATACAATAAGTATAAAGAAAAGCACAACATGTTAATTTCAAAGCCAAACAAACGCCAATCTTAGCAAGAATAGTTGTACCAATAATCGACATCTGACAATGTAGATAGGAATATGTTTATAAATACTATGCATGTATATATACTAAACTAAGTCTTCTATGCACGTGTTTTAAATTTATCATGAATCTAGAACGTATAATCGACAAATAATATTTCATTCAGTGACTGTTTGATCTTTCAAGTTTGTTGTCGAAGTTTACCGGATGGATCGTGACATTGATAAACAATCAACATAGAAGCAGGTGGGGCATGTAAAAATTGAGTGATAGAGCGATGTTAATTTTTTATATTTTCCATCCGTTCCAATTTGTTTATTAAACTTTTCCATTACGATCGTTTAATGATTTTGTGGATTTAATTTGTTCTATTAGAATCAATTATTACTGTTTACCTTCCAGTACACGTTTGTTTACATTCTTTCTTCACGGGTTTTCCCTCTCACTTGTGCTTTGTGGTGGCCAAAGTTCTAACGAAAGGTTTCGTAGCTAAGGTCACCGCATACGGAAAAGTGTCGGCGAATTAGAGTACGGGAAGACAATAATTCAAAAGCAGTACATTTATGAAGATTTTGATAAGATAAAGGATTTTCTTTTACAAGAAATTCCACATAAACTTGTTTTGTCGTATAACTTAGCCATTCAAGTATATAAAATATATTCAACTTTATTTTAGATTTGAATTATCATATGCCTTTAATGTAAAACATAAAACGGTTCACGTGAGAGTTTCGGAAAGTAGAAATAATTAAACGTCTAGCCAATGGTAGCAAGGTCAATTTATTCATTTTCAAAATCTTCTCCCCAGAAAATCAATTGGTCGTCCATGTATAAACAGGTACGCATGGCTATTGACAAGCTCTTAATAGGAACGAGTATTGACACAATCATCCACGGAATGCTTTTGAAAAGCTCTTAATTGCTAAAAGGACCAACAACGTATAATGTGATATATTATTTCGACAATATTAAACCATATGAGTTATACATACATACAGCTTCTGAGAAAACATCTCATACATTTTAACCAAATTATGCAAACGTAAACCTAGGGCATTCCTCTAGTTTACAATAGAATCATGTTGGAAATCGATACATATAGTTTCCTTTCCCAAAACAGTCCTGAACATTATAACCAAATATTGAAAATGAATAAAACTATGTTAATATACAGCTTTTGCTACTAATCTGAAATCCATGTTGGTTCTCATTAAAGCTTTTGGACACAGTTTAACATAAGAACCCTATAAGAAAGACTTGAAAAATGTTCAGAAAATATCTGGCAGGGGGCACTAACATATATAGATTGCCGGAGAAAAGTTTGTTAGACGATGGAAGTATATATATTACAAAACAATACTTGTAAGGTGAACATACTAACAGTTATCAAACACGTACTATCCACACTGATCTGTGTCCACACTTGGTTTGGTAAAGACAAATAATACTATGTAAATATTTCTTGATAAAAAAGTTTACAGGAAACTAGGACTACTCAAACGTTCAGGTAAAAGCTAATTGGGACAGGTTCAAACCCTACGTTTATACAGGATAAATGCAGGGGAAACAATGTTAAACAGAATATCTGAACAAATTCATATGTAGATAGCTGACGAAATAAGTGATTTTGATCTCCTGTTTTGCTAATGAAAAGACTTGATTATGAACCGATTTTGCAAGTTGATAGTTACGTCGTTTCAACTATAAAAGGTGACATCCTCAGTTAAATAACTGCATTTCACAAAACTATGAACGAATTGATGTCTACATGTAGCAGGGAATAGCTAGATGGCGCAAAACGAGGTATCAGGAATATAGGAGATTCATGTATTGATAGATGCATATTGATTATTGTATTGTATTAATGAAATGATTTGTGATTTGTTAATGGAGAGATTTTTTGTGATCAGAATTTTGGTTTCTGGTAGCTTTAAGATTGAGATGAAACATATTTGTCATAAATTAGATGATTTGATATGTTTAGTGATAAACAAAATTGTGTATATCAAAGTTAGTTATAATCCCACTTTCAAAGGTCAGTTAATGAATAAGATTTATACTACTATTATTAACCCTATGATGTAGGTACTGGTTTTTTTTACGGGTTACTGCTAGGTATTATATACTGTTTGAGGCCTCCTTCAGTGTTCAATTATTACAGAGGGTTGCATTTTCATTACCATTTTACAGAACATATTTCTGCAAGATGTCTAGAACATATCATATCCTATTGTTTACAGAATAATAACATTTTCAGCAGGTGCAAACAAAACAAGCAAGAGAAAAGTTCCATGCATAAATGTATCTTTCAAGATTTTTGATGAAGCAAATGCATTGGAATGGATACATTTTGTTTTAGATTAAATTAAGAACCTACAATGGTTTTGTGCTGGTTTGATTTAACATTTTGTAGAAAAGTTACATTCACTACAAAAATAATTGAAATCCATTATTACAAGTTTCTTTTGTCTAACTTTAACTGGAATTAAACTCAAGTTCAATATTTTTTTTTTTAACTTATTTAAAGAGTTCTATGTTTAATTTCAGAATTGCATGGTGCATGTGTATTTGTTAATTAAAAACATATACAATGTAAAAGAGAATAATACATTTTCTACTTTGTTATGTACAATGTTTTAGTGCCTTTTAATAACATTATTGGTAATAAAATCTTGTTTTCTATGATAGATATTATTTCTCATTCACCAAATAAAAATGAATGTTCCCTTTTCATGAATATGACATACCGATTAAGACTATTTACCGTTTGTTTTTTATATGAGCAACATGATGAGCAAGATCTGCTTACCTTTCTGGAGCACATGAGATCACCTGCAGTTTTTGGTGGGGTTCGTGTAGTCTTCATTTTTCTATGTTGTGTCTTGTGTACTATTATTTGTCTGTTAGTCTTTTTCTTTTTTAGCCATGTCGTTGTCAATTTGTTTTGAATCTATGAGTTTGAATGTCCCTTTTGGTATCTTTCGCCCTTCTTCTTATGTTATCAAGTGCAGCATAATGAATCTAAGACTTCATGTAAAGTTTTGTTTGAATCTTGTTATACTTTGCAGTTCAGTGGCACAGTTGTAAGGTGTAATTTTGTTTTTATTATGAACTAATTATTCCCTATGCATATACTATACAATCATAAAATGATAGGTAAGTCCATAAAACTGTGAAATAACACAAAACACTTGATCTGTTAGATCAGTATATGCTTAGCAATAATGTTGGAGATTAAGTTGGCTCAAGTATACTTTGAATCATGTATTTTAAACTTTATACTAAGTCAGTACAAGTTGTAGTAAATCGTGGGTCTTTATATCTTTTCAAAAAATTTCACTTTTGTAGTTAAAATAACAAAAATACCAACCCCCAATGAAAATTCGGAAAGGATAGTCTCTTTTAAAATGGCAAAACCAAAATGTCTCAAAACACATCAAACGAATGGAGAGCAATTTTTATATTCCTGACTTTGTGCAGACATTTACCTATGTAGAAAATGGTGGATAAAATCTGGTTTTATAGCTAATTAAACCTCTCACTTGTATGATAGTCAAATAGAATTCTGTTGACAGCAATGTGTGAGCAAAATAAACAGATATAATAGTTCAAAATGTCAAAAATTTGGATACAGCCATTGTGTTATATTCTTAATCACCATAAAACAAAGAATCATGTCAACTAAGAACAACAAAATGGTATATAGACAAACCACATAATTTAATAACAAGAATACAAAGGATGACCATAGGACAATAACTCACTTCCGGGAAGTAGTTTTCACCATCAGATAGTTCACCAGTAATATCACTAGTTTACTAAGTATGGTCACACAAAGAAATAATAAGATACCATAGTAATTCTCATAATGTTTCAAAGATTGTAGTTTGGCAATTTTTGTTTTACTTTGTGATTAGGTCAGGTTTCATATTTTAATACTCTTCCAACTTAAAATTTCAGAATATTTTTCAAACAATTTTCTGTTTCAATAAGTTCATCAAATCTCTCTTATTTAAATTTTTCCTTTGTTCAAAACTTTTTATTTCTACTCCAGGCTGAGTTCATAAAATATCTGTTTAGTTTAATACGCCGTATTTCTACACTTTCAAAAATTAAGTGGAGAGATTTTTTCATTTTAGTAAATACGGTGAACCATAGTTGTTAATTTTTGGCATTGGTATTATACCACATCTCTCTTTTTTTTTTAGACATGTTAAATAAGGTAAAAGTACTGGTCCTTTCTATTGTTGATTAAGTCATAACACATTTTATTACACAATTCATCTGGCTATGAAAGAAGATCTTCACCTATATAAAGGGTCATAGGATTTGTATTAGTATTTCCAGCATTTAATGTAATGAATAACAGAAAATGGTTATTAATTTGTATATTATTAAAAATGATATATGTACATATTACAATATAAAAACAAAATTTGTAGAACAAAAATGTCACGGATTTCTTCTGCCAGACATAAATTGCAGAACAATCTTCCGTATTCTTGATTTCAAATCATGCATATCGTCCTGAAAAAATATCAAATCATCTAATGTATGATATAGGTTATCACTGGGTCCAAATTTACATTAGCAATAGAAAGGGTGTCACGTGTAGACTAGATCAGCTTAACATTCCTAGTTGACTTTGTTGTGTTTTGTATACTGTTGTTAGTCGTTTGCTTGCTTTTTTGTTGCCATGACATTGTCAGTTTGTGTTTCGACTAATGAGTTGGGTTATACCTTCGATATCTTAGCCACAAATAGTAATAACATTAAAAATGGAAATGGGGAATGTGTCAAAGAGACAACAACCCGACCATAGAACAGACAACAGCAGAAGGTCACCAACAGGTCTTCAATGCAGAATGAGTGAGTTTATTGTAGGCCTAGTATCTTTTTATAAAATATAACATTTATTTTTAATATGACAAACAATCTATAAACTATAAATTAATCATTTTTTGCAAGTGTGTTAAATGAGGATAGTTTTGAAATTTGTATTGCCTCTGTAAAATAAGGGCATGTCAAGCATTTCAGATAGTTTGACAAAATGTTTTACATATGCTTTTGTTACATTCAGTCCTTTCTTTACTGTTTCTGAAATAGTTTAAAAGCTGCTGTTAGCATAGGTTTTCTCCAGTATGGGGCAATGACTATATAGTGAAAGCAACCGTACAAAGGATAATATTTGTAAGTATTTGGCACTTTTATCTAGTTTCTTATTACAACTAAACTCAATGAGAGTCGTCTATATATATTTTGCAGAATATGATCTATATTTGTCTTTTGAATATTCACGTGATTCTAAATGTTAAAACGCGGATTGCTTATGATGAATCCACCTCTAATTTACCTTTGCCTTATTTCTTCGTCCTTCTCATACATTTTTAGCTAGCTTTAAAAAAGATGTAATGGTATAATCTGAAGGATGAATGTGTTTTCACGGAAGAGAAGTTCCTTCATAATATAAGTTCCAAAAGGAAATACTATTCTGGAATATTATTTCCACAGGAATAAATATTACAGTATATGTTCCTAACGGAATAAATGGTAAAGAATATTGTATCTGTTAAAACAGGTATAGATATTAAGACAAGGTTTATAACAAAGTTTCCATTGGAACTTCCGTTAGGCGGATCAAATATACGTTGAAAGTTTAACACTTGAATATTTAACTGAATTTGAATTACTGACAACTTTTCAAAGGCGTTTACATGAGGGTATGTCAATATTCAATTGTTTCTCGGAAACTAATGGGTATAAACTATTAAAATTGTACAAACATTACTCTGGACATGAATGCCTATTTTGTTTTTAAAGTTGCATACACCTCCAGTTTTTGGTGGGGTTCGTTTTGCTTAGTCTTTGTAGTTTTCTATGTTGTGTCTTTTGTACTATTATTTGTCTGTTTCTTAATTTTTTAGCCATGGAGTTTATTTTTTCGATTAATGAGTTTGACTGTCCCTCTGGTATCTTTCGCCCCTCCTCTACAATGAATCTGTGGAAAATATCATTTTCTTTAATGTTATGGCGTACTAAATTATAATCCTGGTACCTTTGATAACTGGTTATGCTCACATCAGTAACAGTGGTTTACTAAATATCTCTTCGTTTATAAAAATCCACTGTTGACATAAATAGTGTAAGTAATATCCTTAACACAGATAAATCCTTATGTGTGTAAAAATCTGACATACCTGATTTTTTCTGTATATGGGACTAACATGTTTACATTGAGGCGGTATGTCAAAAATCTTTGTGTCTTTAATACCCGGCGTTATACCATAAACATCACAACTTGTTACAGAACCATAATCTGAATCAATGTAAACTAAATGCACAGGTAGACAGCTATCTCTCTCTATTGTTGCCCGTATGTTCTGGTATTGATCACCTAAAGTTGTATTGTATGTTTCGATATTAGTCCCTTGTCCAACAACTCCACTCTGTAACAACTTTGCTCCCCCTATAAATATATAAAAAAGTATAGCAAACAAACACACTGATTCAGATGTGTTGTTTTATGGGCAATATCTTGACATGATCGTTTATAAAAGGTTAACTTGTATCACTCAGTTGCCTAACGGATTATTAGAGACAAACTCATCCTTGCAAATGTGTCAATGTTGTATATCAGAAGATGCTTACCCTCTCGACGTACAATGACTTTCTCCGTTTAATGATCATGTGATTCTCTTAGGTTTTATTGTCTTATTTTTATTAATTTATTTTAATGTACTGAACAACTGTTTCCTATATAGTTATATGTGTATCTCAGCTTACAGATTATTGTTTCTCCTTAATTTGCATCTGTGTTCTTGAATCATATATTGCTGTTCGCCAAACGTCCATTTTAGAGTTTAATGAAACCATGTGTACTTTTATTTACAAAATGTAAAAAAAGGAAGGTAGAAATCTTTTTTTTCTGCAAAGATTTAAGGATTTGAGTCACAAAAATGTTCACTTTAAAGTTCCGAATGTCTGGAAAAAAATATTACAAATAATTCAAACTCTTCAATTATAGCAGGTAAAAACTTCAATATGCAAGCGCAATCTTTCTGTGAAGTTCCATGTGGTTGAAAGCGGTAAAAGGGATGTGAAAAATCGGAGCAAGACTTGATGGTTCAGATAGTAATTTAATAATGGCTACAAAATATACAATTGGTATCGCCGTAGCGACGTTGCGTAATAAGTAAATGTCCCGAAGGTTTGTGCGTGACTTTCCCGGAATAATCGCAGATATTACATTCCTCCTTAACTTTGAATTAGAAAATGACTATATAAATGTAAATTAAAATGTGTAAAATAAAGTTTGTTTTCATTAATTAAATTATCGCAGTCTCTGTAATGTTCACTAATGTTTTTGTGATGAAGATAAAATATAGATGTTCACTTTCTCAATTTGTATAATTTATAATAGTCTCTATAATGTTCACTAAATTGCATCGGTCTCCCTTTTGGCTTATCATCTGGTTCTTCTGCTTTATGTTTCCTGACTTTTGTCTCTGTTTTCTAAAGTTCTCTTTATCCACCCCTCCTATCCCTGTCTTGCGGGGGGCCCATAATTTTGTATGTCCACTGCCCCCTCCCGCGCATGTCTTGCGGGTGCCCATTTTCTTCTTCTTCTGATTTCTGTTTTCAGCATACCCTTTGATTTTCTCCTTGCATTGTCTGTCTTTTTCATTTATCTCCTCATATAGGTTTGAGTGATATCTTCTATGAATCTCCTGTTTAGCTGTTTTAGTGTTTTTATTTTTTAACTTTGTTATTTGCTCTGTTTTGTTGATGGGTTTCTTATATAAATTAACTTCTGTATTTGCTATTTGGCGTCCTGGTGTGACTTGGTAGTGTTTAAATCAGTTCTAATCTGTATCATTCCTAGCTCCATCAGAGTGGATTTGCTGAGTAAAGGTGGAGAATTTATTTTTCCCTTCACAACAATAAATCTTTTTCTGTGCCACATGTTTTATTTCTCATTATAGTCTTGAATTCTCCCCTTATTGGTAATGCATTTTGCAATGTACTTAATTTGATCTTACTCTTGTTTACCGTATGTTTTTCTCTGAATTTTCTGAAATTGATTTTCATCCATCAAATTCACATCTGCTCCACTATCAGGTTCAACCTTTACATCTACATCATCAATTCCAACTGTCACTGTCTTTTCAATGTCTCTTGTTTCTTGTATGGTTTTTACTATTCGTATTTTCTTGTTTGATAGTTTATTCAAAATAATCTTCATTCTCTTTGTAGTCTGATTTGTCTGTATTTCAATCTGTTTTATATGCCTCTTCTATTGTTTTCTTCACATTTCTTCTGTTGGTCTGTTGCTGACTATCATAGCTTTCTGTGTTTCTCTTTTCTGCTCTGCAGACTGATGCGAAATGGTTATATCTTTCACAATTTCTACATTGTTTCCCATATGCTGGGCATCTTCTCCAATGCTCATGATCAAATCCACAATAACCACAATAAGACTTGATTTCTACCATTTTGTTTAAATCTATCGTCTTCAAAATCATGTGCCCTATAGCTTGACCTGTTGCTTTGGACTTTACTTGCTGAAAACGTCCCGATGTCTCTGGGATCTCCTTTCATATCCTTCATCTGTAAACATGTATCTTCCGTCTGTCCTGCTTCTTCCACAAATTTATCTAAATTCCATCCTTTGCTTATAGCCCTCTTTATCAAATCCTGATTGGTTATGTTCAAATATTCTTTCGTCGCATGTAGCTTCAAACTCACACTCATGTGCCTTTTCTCTCAGTCTCATTACATATGTTACTGTGTATTCATCTCTAAATGGCTTCATTTTTTGAAATAAATACCTGGCATGATGTTTGTTCTTCTCTGGCAAGTAATATTTATTCAATGTGTTCTTTAATACTTTATACTCATCTTCTCCTTCTTCATCTCTTATGCTTCTTTCCAATCTTGATATATCTTTTCCTCCATAAATGATTAATGCATCCCTTTTATCTGCAGGTTCAGTTATCCTGAAATATCTAAAGTTCCTCTCTATATTTTCCATCCATTCTTCCCAATGTTTTCCTGTAGATATCTGATCATCTGACTGTATAAACGGTTGTGATCGTAAATTTCTGGTTTCCATTACGAACGTCATCTGCTGTGACTCTCCTCGGTCCATAATCTTTATTTAAGCAGTATCTTCTTTAAATACCCTGTTTTAGCCCTATTTTCTTTAAATTCTGTGTTCCGGTAAATTTTCTCAATATTTACGCCGCTAAACTCTGCTGCTTTCTTTGTTTTTAATCCTCGTCGCCAATGAAAGATCGGAGCAAGACTTGATGGTTCAGAAGTCATTTAATAATGGCTATAAAATATACAATTGGTATCGCCGTAGCGACGTTACGTAATAAGTAAATGTCCCGAAGGTTTGTGCGTGACGTTCCCGAAATAATCGCAGATATTACAGGATGATACTTATCCTCGGCAACATAATTACAGTTACAAATTGTTTGGTTATGATCTGGTCTATTCTACGATACGCAGGCCATACTTCATTGTATGTTTTTTTGTTTTTTTTTTAAATACTAGTACCTGTACCAGTCAAATTACAATTCTAATGCAATTATTTTGTATCAATGGTTCTGATCGGATGACAGTAAGCGTAAAAGTCTCTATCTCCTTGTCCGTAACTTAGGAAGCCGACATTTTGAATTGCTGAATGTATTGACATGTAGTTTCTACAATAATAATCCAAAAAAAAAAAATCACATGTTGCACCTAAAAATCTTCTTTTTATCAAATTGTATTACATTGTGAAGCGGAACAGAATCCAGAAAACGCCCGGTGTTTATGTTTGATGCCGGAAGCATACCTATGACGTCACCTAGTGTAGTGACCAAAGAAGATAACATCTTTTCGCGGAATTTTCTTTAATAAAGATTTAAGACTGAAATAATGATTGAAATTTAATTATGAACTCGATTTGCATTAGAATAGAGATAGCTGTATTGTATTTGAAGCTTTGTGGACGTCCATCTGTAGTTTTACTGTCGCAAATACCTGTTTAACTTTCTCCGATCCGCCAGGTAAACTAAATTTGCGACAGTTAAACTACCGATAGACGTCCTTAAAGCTTCAAATACAATACAGTTATCTCTTAATTACAGGTTAGATGCAAGGCCTTAACTATTTCCAACTTCATATGTCTTACTGTATTCAGAGTTATTTTGTAGGTGCAAACACAGACATTTTAGTTGTCCATTTGCTATGATAAACTCTAAGATTAAGAGAATATCAGCTCTTATTAGATTCTTTTTTGCAACTTTTAATTAGATTTTGGTATGACGAAGAGAGTGTAATAACAAGCTGGACTATATTATTTTCTTATTACAATAAATAACTACCATTTAATATAAAATGTAATTAAAAAAACAACCAAAACTCACATATTTTGAATAAGTAGTTCGACATGCAAACACCTTTGAGATTTAGTATTAGTCAGATTATTTGGTACTTTTGTACTTTTATTATACAATATCACAATCACAATATACTGACCTTTTATTGAAGACAAGGTAAATGATATGAAGCCAACGTTATCAAATCTGATTGAAGAATGGGATAAACTGACCTTACCAATTTCAAGGCTACATATATCTTTTCTAATCTATTATACAAATGGAGTTTCTTAGTGTTTATTGCATTGTCCTTGCAATATGTTTAGTGACCTTATTACGTATTATCATTCTAAGATGACTCCTTGAGTTACGAATATTCATACCTTGGATACATTGCTTAGTCATATTAAAATCCATCCATGCTTTCTGACAAGTCTTCCCATCGTCTAATTCATATTCAACATTCTAAAATCATTCAATAAATTATATATATTACATCAATTTATGCAACAGCCACAAGCGTTATACATAAGGTTGATTCATAACTGATTCATGCAGTTCGTTTTCGTTCCATATCTGGTAAGGTAACTATTTAAATTTCTGTTTATTGTTTAGAGGAAATAAACAACTTCATTCTACCTTGAGGAAGATCATCTTTTTTATGAATTATAACTAGGCAAGGATATTTATTTTCAAACCCCTCTCCTTCCCGGCCCTAAAATAAAGGGTCATCCCCTCAAATTATCTTGTAAATGTAAAATTACAAAAATACCAAACTCCGAGGACAATTCAAAACGGAAAGTCCATAAACAAATGTAAAAAAAACAAAAGCTGAGACACATTAAATGATTGGATAACAATTGTCATATTCCTTACTTGGTACATGCGTTGTATTGTGTCGAAAATGGCGGACTAAACCTAGTTTTATAGCTAGCCAATCCCCTCACTAGTATATATGACAGTCGCATAAAATTCCATTATATTGACAAAGATGTGTGAACAAATAAACAGGCATAATAGATAAAAATGTCAAAATTAGGGGAACAGCAGTCAACATTGTGTTATAATCTTAATCCCTATGAAAACAAACAAACATGTCAACAAAGATAAACAAAAAGGCACAAAGACAAAGTTCATTAGCAAAAACTAAAGACAAGAAAACAAAAATACAAAAAACACAATAACACAATGACAGGATGTATAAGTACCAATCTCTTAATTTTTCAATTTTTTTTCGAATATTTTGGCCTCAAGCATCACTGAAAAAACATGTACCTTAAAAATGCGCATCTCGTACCGTTTGTGTTATGACTACCACTGAGTCGATACCTCTGCTAGTGGACTAATAAATCACCAGCTTCGTACCCAGTACAGGCTTAAGTACAGGCACAAACGTACGAATACGAATAAGTATATTGTTATTACAATTCACTGTTATACAATTTTGAAAATTATTTTTAATTTAGGAATTTATCTTACTCTTGCACTATTCTTTGCCCGAATTCGTGGGAGGTGTCCGTAGTTATTCTGCTATTTGCATGTTGTAATGTACTTTAAGAAAATTTATTTACGTATTTCAATGTGCCGAGTATTCTTGCGTTTGTTTGAATTGTATTCCTGTCACGTATTGTTGTCATTTTAACTGTATTAAAAAAAAACCATTACCATATAGGCGGGAGGTTTTGTTAGCCATAGGTTCAACCCACCATGTTTTCCTAAAAATGTCATGTATCAAGTCAGGAATATCGCAGTTGTTATCTACAGTCCGTTTCTATGCATAATGGCATTTGCTTGTGTTGTAGTTAAGCGTTTCTGTTGTTCCGTTCTTTTGTTATTTTCGACGTCAAATTGTGACATATCGGGAAAAGATGAATTCTTCGACTGATTTTTATCAATCAAACTGATTTAATTTGAAAACAAGTTCATGAACACCTCTTTTTTAAAATGACATTCGGTGTGATTACGTATGAAGATTATTTGTACCAATTTTCAAAAAAGTGTCAATACTGCAATTTCTTTTACATTTGATAAATATACAGCAAAAAATTACGTTTTTATTTTACACTCATGAATTTTAATAAATATGAGGTATTTGTAAAAATCAAATGCATAGATTTAAAAAACATTTTTATAAAACAGAAATTACAGATAATTTAACAAAAACCAGCTTGTGTTTATCTTTGAAAAATAAAAAAAGTTATGTAAAAGAAAAATACGTCTGCAAATCCAAATTTTGTGCAAATATCTGAAATTTCTACCTCATTTTACTAAAAAAAAGGAGCACATGAAGGTATATTTTTTATAACATATTTGATTTGATCAGGTAAAACAAAGCCTATATGCAAATTTTCATCAAAATTTCAATATGGGAGTTTTGGTAAACAATGATATATAACCTGTTGCCCTTATTTGAAAATACTTTGTTTTCCTTTTGGATAATAGGGTCTGTATTCTTTTGATAAGTTTTGGATTTTCAAATATGTTGGCCTCGATTATGACTCTCGATTATCACTGAAGAGACATTTATTGTCAAAATTCTGTTGTTGGAAAAATGGTACCATTAATGTTATTTCATTAATAGATCATTGTAAATATATAAACATGATACTTACATTTTTGTAGTCTTCGATATACAGTACGGAGTAATGTTGTAATTCTGGTTTCAATACAAGACTCTTTTGGACAACAGTTGCATTTATGAAGGCTCTAGAGTTAGTAAAATCGTAGGCAACTTCCGCAGAACCATTCAAATGTATGTAGTAAAAGATCTGTGCATCGTCGATATACACGCGTCCTTCCCACTGATCTGGAGTACAACACACAGGATCCAATTCAAATCCAATCCCAATTCTTAAAATTATAGCCATTAATAGTACCACTGTTAGTCGCGGTGTATACATTTTGACTGGTTCACAGAAAGTATGACACGATGATAACACATATTTTAAACATATCTTTATCGTATGATCATGAAGATAATCTGAAGTACATTGTATATACGTACTGATCATTGAGAGAAATGCTTTGTTTACTGGTTAAAGTGCACCGGAACTTGTCTCTGAAAAGTGTTGATCATACTGTAGTTTTTTTTTAAAAAGGGACGAAAGATACCAGAGGAATAGTCAAACTCATAGATTGAAACAAAAACTGACAACGCCATGGACAACTGTGTTATGTGTACTGTTGTTGTTGTTATCTTGTTGTCTAATTCGTGTTTTGTAATGGCATTGTCAATTTGTTATCGACTTAAAGTTCGAATTTCTCTTTGGTTTCTTTCGCCTCTGTTTATATCCAAACACTGCCACATGTAATATCTACAAAAACATATATACCTAATACATATACTTAAATGTTTTTATTTTCACAGACAAGCACGTGTGTTTAAGATGCTAGATTTTTCTGCGAATGCTGGATCATGACTTAAACCTTTAGCTTGCTAGTTTATTTCTTCCTTTTATGCTATGATGAACCACATGTATACAGACAACCATAACTCACTACTTTTTTAATAACGAACTTAAAGATATCTAAGTTAAAACAAACAAAAGTCTTTTTTTGATGTAACTAAACTAAACAATCATAATGATTAAGTGTATGTCTTGTAAATCAATTATATCTGCTGCTTGATTTTCCAGCATAGAAATGCTTCTATTTTAAAAAATTATTATGCAACATGCGCTGAATAGTTAAGCAAAGGCAACATGACTCCTTCAAAACAAAATTAAAGCGGAAGCTAAGAAGTTTAAAAAGGGATGACAGTTTCTGCTTAAATAGTTGCACTCGTCCTGTTTCTCTTTGTAAATCGGAATTTGTTGATTTGCTAATCTTACAATCCAACAAAATTGAACAGAATTATGTCTAATTAGTGGGAGCTATCCATGGTCATCTATGAAATATATATTCCGTTACTATCAACAAATTAATATGATGTCTGTAATATTTGGAAGGTTTGACTTCAAAACAACTATTAGAAGCATTTGGTTTTGCTTTTTAAAGCAGAAAATATCTATCAAGACAATTGTTTGCACCTGTTCTAAGTCAGGAATCTGATGTTCATTGGTTGTCGTTTGTTTAAGTGGTTCATAAATGTTTTTCGTTTCTCGTTTTTATATAGATTAGACCGTTTGTTTTACCGTTTGAATGGTTTTACGCAAGTAATTTTTTGGGGGCCTTTATAGCTTGCTGTTCGGTGTGAGTCTAGGCTCCGTGTTGAAGACCCGACTTTGACCTATAATGGTTTACTTTCATAAATTGTGACTTGGATGGAGAGTTGTCTCATTGGTACTCATACCACATCTTCCTTATATCTAATTGTGATACAAATCTGTAGACCAAAATCGGATTAAAAGGGGGGTTTATCATTAACTGGCGTCGCTGGAATGTTTCTACTGTGATATACTGAGAATATTGAAATATTTAAATCATTTCTGTTGTCGTATACAGTCAAGATGTAATTCAACTCTTAATGTCAATTCTTAATACCGGCGTCACACATCAGCGTATAGCTCCGACCTACACCGGGCGTGTTAAAAAAACCATGTACGCTGCCAATACGTTAGTAATTTTGGATGCATTCAATCTGTCAATCATATCTGTAACGTGTGTACAACGAGCTTTAAACGTGTATTTGGCGTACGAGAAGCGTACCTAAGCGTTTATCAGGCGATCTAGAAACGTATGTTGGCGTATGTCTGGCGTTTGTCTAACGTAAATGGAATGCACGCTACGAAGGAAAAGGGTTTCTTGAACGTATTTGAGACGCGTCCCGGTGCATCAAAAACGAATGGACAAGAACTGTCATATTCCTGACTTGGTACAGGGATTTTCAAATGAAGAGATTAAACCTGGTTCTATAGCGCTTACCCTCTCACTTTGATGACAGTCTCATCAAATTCCGTTATATTTACATTGATGCGTTAACTAAACAGACACAATAAATAAAATAGTAAAAATATGGGTACATCAGTCATCATCGTATAACAATTTTAACAGGAACAATTTAACAGAATACAAAAACATCTATCTACAAACAGACTCATTGATTTGTGTGTCTGACGTCAGAGAATGTTTTTACTACGTCACATAAATTTGTCGTTCAATGTGCATACAGACAATTTTAAAATTTACATAGGCAATGTAAGCATATAGGGTTAAAAATTCAAAAGTATGTAAGAATAAATTTCAGAAATAGACCGAGATTGAAAATAGTCCAAAAGTTATATATAGAATTTATAAGAATCCACAAATAGTTAATTCCACTACGCGATTGAATGATTTTGACGTTTCTGGTTCAACGTATTTTGAAATTCATAATAGAAATATATAATGATGACATAAACTAGAACAATATCATACTGACGGGATCTTTTAAAGTACAGAGTCACGTTTTAAGAACCGAAGAAATACAAAAAGTCGCATATAAAAAGCACGCCACCAAAAAATGAAAGACAATACAAACACATGTTTGGAGGAACTTTAATGTTTTAATTGCGTTAATTTATTTCTTTGAGCAGACGGCACATGTTGTTCTCAGCCGTTTACGTATGGTGGACATTTCAAACTACCACACACAGCTTCTACTGGGTAAAAAGTAAAATCACAAAAATACTGAACTCAGATGATACATAAATACAGTCACGTAAAATAGATATAACAAAAACAGACTTAACAGTAAAAGTAATAATAATAAATAAAATAATAGTGTGGTTCAAAGTATGATGAGATACATAAGTACAGAGTCACGACAAATGTGTATCACAGAAAACAGACATAACAGTAAAAGTAATATTAATAAATAAAATATTTTTTTCATTCAAAGTATGACAAGATACATAGGTACAGAGTCACATCATAAAATAATTTTGTCGTTCAAAGTATGGTGGGATACATAAGCACAAAGTTACGTCAAAAGGATAAAACCAAAAAACAGACTTAACAGTAAAAAAGTAATATTAATAAAGACAGATAAAAGAATAGAACAAGGACAAATGAAAGATCTATAAAACACGTAGTTAAGACAACAGCTTCATTACGAATACTGTCACCACCAGAAACAGAATCCAAATTCTCGTCTACGCAGATATATTCCGACGGCGATCAGCTTTTCGTGTGGTATTCTGACATCAAATAACCCGAGAATTCTTTATGCGAACCTTCATGGCAATTTGTTTTGCCTGGAACCATTAAAATAATTCTAGCTGTTAAACATACTGCACATGGCATGTCTTTATCATTGAAACTTTTTGAAAAGGGTTTACTGGTTTGAATTTCATATTCAACACCATATAAACGACCTGTTCCTTCATTCTGTCCACTTGTATAGTCTTTCCATTCCGGATTCTTCGGTAGACAAAGAAAGTTTGAACCTGACCCTCCATCATCAAAATGATTACTGGCAGCATATCATTAACATACAAAAAATATTGACACATTTAAAGAGATTAACTGTTACATTAGACTAATATTATTTCACAATCTCTAAATAGTTATGCGTACGGAAGAGATTTGTATTAACTGATTTCCTATCAAAATCTATTTCCAACACCATTTTCCTCCAACGATGAAAAACCTGGAGATTTATCTAAATACAACCACAAAAGGTTAATAAAATATACGTTTTTTGAACTCATATAAATGTCTGCCGTCTTATATAATTGGATCACATTGGAGAATATTAAAATAGCCAATAGCATAACGAGTGGATAAGGACAATACCTTATGTTATACATACATTTTGAAGCGTAGATCCGAGAAAGGCAACGAAGGAAACATATATGTAATGTCCTGTTTCTACTGTATAAATGATTGAATTCACTTCATTCGACAAAAACAGTGTTATTATAACCAGTTATTGGTAATAACTATATGTCAAAATATAAACACGATTTCCAAATTTGATGACTTTATAAATAAAAGAGGGACAAAAGATACCAATTGGACAGTCAAACTCATAAATCTAAAACAAACTGACAACGCCATGGCTAAAAATGAAAAAGACAAACAAACAACAGCACACATGACACAACATAGAAAACCAAAGAATAAACAACACGAACCCCACAAAAAAACTAGGGGTGATCTCAGGTGCTCCGGAAGGGTAAGCAGATCCTGCTCCACATGTGGCACCCGTCGTGTTGCTTATGTGATAACAAATCCGGTAAATGAGAATATCGTATCAATTTGGAGATATATACCCCGTATGCAGGTGCTGTTGGAATGTTGCTACTTAGAAATGGAAAGTTCACAATTGGAAAGCTGAAATCATCTTTTTTGTCGTAAAGTTTTGTTTTCAACCAACCCTCATTGTCAATTTCTAGATGTAAGTCAAGATATAAGGCCGACTTAACTGTATCTGTAGTATCCTTTATCTCTAGCTGGATGGGATAGATGCGTTTGACATAGTCACCACATTTTGAATAATTTAGTGAAAGAACATCATCTATATATCAGAAAGTAGAGTTAAAGGATATTGCAAACTTCTTATATTTCTTCCTAAAGAAGTTCCTGCATGAAGTCAGCCTCATAAAAGTTACGTAGAATGATTAGTACGAACTACAACTATCTATTTAATTTCTCAAAGTACAATCATGCTGACAAACCAAATCCAAAGTCAAACTTTATAATTATTTGAATGAGTGATGCTATATCTGTGTGCTCAGTTTGTTTTACAGTATTGACGCTTTTAGGCGAGGGGAGTTTTTGACGTAATGAATTTTAAACCTGATGCCTTTTGTTATCTGTTGTTCGTGTGTTTCTTTGCCTAATACGTTCTCCTATTTGTTTGTATTGTGGTCCTGTATTATTATGTTGTCATTTTGATGTTATATTTAACAATGCCATCAAAGTGCGAGGTTTGGCATGCCACAAAACCAGGTTCAATCCACCATTTTTTTCTTTAAAAATGTCCTGTACCAAGTCAGGAAAATGGCCATTGTTATATCATAGTTCGTTTCTGTGTGTGTGACATTTTTGCGTTGTGTTTCCGTTGTGTCGTTTGTTTTCTCCTATATTTGAGTGTACTATAAGACGTGTCACGGTACTTTTCTATCCCAAATTCTTGTATTTGGTTTTGATGTTATATTGATTATTCTCATCAGATTTTGTCTTATGCTTAGTCCGTTGCTGTGTGTGTTACATTTTAATGTTGTGTCGTTGTTCTCCTCTAATATTTAATGCGTTTCCCTCAGTTTTAGTTTGTTACCCCGATTTTGGTTTTTGTCCATAGATTTATGAGTTTTGAACAGCGGTATACTACTGTTGCCTTTATTTATGTTTATTTAAATCTGAAAGGTCTTGTGCTATAAACACGATGATGCTGTGCAAGAAGGTGTGAAATGAACGCTTCGCCAAACTATATACGGCAATCAATATAAATTTAAAAAAACGTTATACATATAAAACTGAATCACTTATTGAATACTAGTATACAATTACCGTCATAAACAAGTGTTGAATCCTGTGGGCAGCTGGACTTTCCCCATCTGATATACGTTGCAGCGTTATGTCCTGAAAACAAAAGAAAATACGGCAATCAATTTTGTGAATTGAGAGCTACGATCAAAACATATTAAGCATATATAAAATACTCTTTTTTTATTACACATATATGTATGCATAAATTTCTACTTTCTCTTTCTGACCCGTGTCTTTGCAAATGAAAATTCAGAATAAAATTATTGTCTCAAAATATTTATAAAACATCACTTAAATTTGAATCTCATATTTTTGAAAGATCTTACACCGAAAAGCTGGTGTATTAACACGTAAATTCTTTAGTTCAATAAAGTTTCTTTCCATTTGTTTGATCAGATTTTCGAACCTACCATGACAATTTGCATTGACAACTAGGAGACCAAGTACGGTAACGAATCTATTTATCAAGTTTCTTTCTGTATATCTTAGAAAGGTGAAGACAAGCACTGTCTCTGGCCTTTTATAATTCCAAAATAATGCAATAACAAATAATCGATGAATCAAATTTCTAAAAGTGATAAACTAACAGACAAATAATTATTAAAAAAGAAACAACATAGAAAACTAATGACTAAGCAACACGAACCCAACCAAAAACTGAGGATAATCTCAGGTGCTCCGGAATGGTAGGCAGATCCTGCTCCACATGTAACACCCGTCGTGTTGATCATGTTACTACACACCTAGTAAATAGTTTAATTCGATAGGTCACATTCTTGGTGAAAAGGGGAGTGGATTGTAGGTACGACTTACGGAATTTTTCCGACATCATCAGTGAAACGGTAATTCCATAACGGTCAACCAACTAGTGATGGCGTCCGTAAAATTTACGAAGGGATGATTTCAACTTCACCATTTAGAACTTTTTGGTTAAATAGCTTTATTGTGAGCAGCAACCCTCTATTGAGGAAATCATGATAGGAAATATACAAGCCCGGAATATCGTAGCTATAGTACATGTGACTTAAATTTCCGTTGAAAGTTCAGACGTTTTAAAGTACCGATCGTTCCATCTCTGTCTGGGAAACTTGACCCTGGATGATTTGTTATAGCCTTTTTTTGTATTTGACTTTGTTATAGTTATTATATAGACCCCCGCGAAAACACATGTGAAAAAATTACATTATTTGGCTGTGTAAGATCTATATAATATGCAGTAATGTTCAGACATTATTTGGGCACTTAATATGATGCCTCATTTTTTCGTCTTCACGTTACAATACTCTTTCAACAACTCTAAAGGTAGCATGTGACAATGTGAATTTTAGTCATTATTCAACATAAAATTGAGAATGAAAATGGGGAATGTGTCAAAGAGACAACAACTCGACTATAGAAAAAACAACAGCAGAAGGTCACCAACAGGTCTTCAATTTAGCGAGCAATTCCTGCACCCAGAGGCGTCCTTCAGCTGGCCCCTCAACAAATATATACTAGTTCAGTGATAATGAACGCCATACTCATTTCCAAATTGTACACAAGAAACTAAAATTAAAATAATACAAGACTAACAAAGGCCAGAGCCTCCTGACTTGGGACAGGTGCAAAAATGTTGTGGGGTTAAACATGTTTATGAGATCTCAACCCTACCCCTATACCTCTAGCCAATGTAGAAAAGTAAACGCATAACAATACCATTTTTACAATAGTAGTCAAAGAGAGGCGAAACATACCGGAGGGACATTCAAACTCATAAGTCGAAAATTTACTTACAACGCCATGGCTAAAGAAGTTAAAGACAAACAGACAACTAATAGTACACAAAACACGAGCCCTACCAAAACATAGGGCGATCTTAGATACTCCGGAATGGTAAGAAGACCATGTTCTACATTTTCAACTGGATTTATTGTTAATTTGTTTAATTCCAGAATATGCATACAAAATTAATGAAAGGACGTAAAACAAACAATAAACATTAGTATTTGTCAGTTTATTCTCTGACTACTGACAGGTCTCTCTGTCATGATAAAAAAAACATGACAACAAAACGAACTCAAAGACGCATTCAAAAACTTCTTTAAGTATTAAAACAAGTGAAAAAACAACTTCAATTCTCCAACCAAGATTCAGACGAGTTCAATAGAAAATGGTTGGTTAAACCTGATTTTATAGCTACCGAACTCTCCCAGACTTTGGATAAATATGAGTTGTATTTTTTTAAATTTTTTCCAAGACTAAAAATGGCCGATGCGAGGGTTTAAGTAAAGACCACAGTGTGTCCACAACATTTTAGTCAACTCCTTGCCTTAGAAAATAAAGAACCTTTGTAATGAAATCAGCATTTATTGAAAATATATAAACGGCAAAATGAATAAATCATTCACATCATTTAACAAAATTTTGTCTAGCTGAATCTATCTGACCATTTCATTCCTTTCTCCCTCCAAACAACACCTGCTGAAGAGTTTCTCGTATTTTCAATTTGAATATATGCATACTCTCCTGAAATAAGATATCAAATGTATATTTTACATAACCTTAAGTCTTGGTATTCAGTAAAAAAAAAATATATCTGTATTTTATCGTCAAATGATTTACTGAATATTTTTTTCCCAAAGTAAAGTCTACAATGTTACATAGGTGCTATAATTTTATTCTCTCAAGACTCATGATTAAACTTTAGAGAACTGGAAAATTTCGTACGTGGTATTGAAATAAAATTTCTAAAATTTGATCAACATATATTCAAAATTTCTAGATAAAAAAATATTCTTTAAGTTTGGAGGATATGTTTTCTACAAACAGTTATAGAAGGGATCCAACTGCTCTCCTTTTTTTTCTACTTGTTCCTTCACCTGTATGTAGCAGACTTCATACGTTATCTTCATCGAAAGACCGCAGAAGAGCTATTTATATCATTTGACGCTACTTTAAACTATGAAGATGATGTCTTCTCACCAAATAATTCAAGGTCAAGCGACTATAAGAACGGATGTATCCTACTTAAATTAAAAAGAAAAAAAAACCAAACAGATACACATATGTCCGTCTCGCATTTTGGCTTCCATCTAGAAATTGACAACGATGGTCGTTTGAGAACAAACTTTGCGACAAGATGATTTTAGCTTTTTCAATTTCTATGTAGCAACATTCCAGCAGCGCATGCACATCGAGTATATATCTCCAATGTGATACATTATTTCAGAGCCAGCATTTCATATCATGATTTCCTTGGTAGAGATTGCAACAGTTCCAAGTGGTGAGTTAAAATTATATCTTCGAAAATAAAACAAACACTTGGTTGAAGGTTATAGTATACTATAAACCGACTAATTTCGCTAGTAATCTATTTTTTGCAGTTTTCACGCGAATAAATCATAACGAATATGTAAGACTTGGATCTTTTATTATTAAACTATAATAAGCAAATTTGAGAATCACGAAATTAAATCGCTGTGAAATGGGCGAGTAAGTCTAAACTCAAAATAAATGGTGCGCGCAAATAAGTTGATTTACAGTATCTGGTTCTCAAATGACGACGGATGTGTTTCAATTGCCGTAACCACAATCTTGTCTATTATTGCTTTTCATGTTTACCTAGATCAAATTTGTTACAAGAGTTTATTTTAAAAAAAAGTTGTTATCATGAAATTATTAATCTTGTACATATTGCAAGAATTCATTTCTCACCATCGTCCTTCTATGTTTTGGACTAGCATGTTTACATTGAGGAGGTATGTCAAATATCTTTGTGTCTTTAATACCCGGTGTCACATTATAAACATCAATAGTCGACATGTCTACTTTATGATTGACGTATAAATGTACAGGAACACAGCTATCTAAAATAAAAACATTCTGAAACGAATATACAGTCTTAACACAGCCCTCAAATTGATTTTGTTTTTTTACAAAACTACTGTTTAGATAAAAACAACATAAAACCTTAGTGGCTGTCAACATTCATTAAATAAAATTTGTCAAATTTGTAATTTTATCAGTGAAATTAACATTACACAGGTTGGGTCGGTTCAAATACCTTGCTAGCTACAGTGAAAATTTCTGTATCCTTTGTTATAAAACGGGTGTACACATAAATGGCATTGTTTTTGTGCAGAACACGAAATATAATTTTAGGTGTATAATATAGATAAAAGAATAAACAATTTCATGACATTTTGTAAGGATAAGAAAGAAATCAACAGAAAGTAGCTGTTTGGTTTAAACATTTCAACTAGTTATAATAAACACGAGCATTTTAAATAGATGCTACAATTTTACATTCAAACCTGCATGACAATTGGCATTTTCAAAGTTCATCTTGTCAGTTGCTTTGCACTTTACATGTATCACACAATTCAAGTTAATAAATTAAAGAACAAAAAAGGGAGGATGAAAAATTAAAAAAAATCATTTAAACTTAACTAATGAATTGGAAATCCATAAATAAGGATTCACAATTTATTATTTTAGTAAATTTCACTTAGACTCTAGCAGAATCTCCTCTCACTCTACACACACATTCATTAATAATGATCACTAATAAATTCAGGACAAATAAAACTGTTATTTTATCATTTAGTCATCTGAGGAAGAATATTCGAACTTCTGAGCTGACCACACTTTACAGTTACTCTTTAATGTTTGTGCTTTGTGGAGAAGTCACAAACACCAATCTCATTTTGTATTGACTTAAGCACCTCATATCCTATTTGAATCACAACGTCCAGACTATAAAATCAATGATTAAAATTTATTAAAAAGGGGGATTTTCCAGTTTTCGGACAGATTTCTAATATGACATTGAAAAGTAATTGAACTTTATTCTATGAAAATGTGACGGGCGTATCATGCGCTCATGGCGCAGCTTTTTATTCATAATGTGAAATCTTCATCTATGACAAAACTGTAGTCAGGTAGTGTTTACATTGTTGGGAATCATATTACTCCATGTTGTACATAGTTACACTTTTTACAGATAAAAATTGAAACAATAATATATTTAATTGGAAGTGACAAGTACTTAGATAATACTAGCTTATCTGACATTTAATACCAGATGAAAGAGCGCTCCAGAAGAGCGAAAAATAGAGGGCTGTGTGGTGGACTGTATATATTAATGTCAACGTAAAGAGAATTAGGACTGATATGAAACATTAAAATTTACAATTTCTGAAGAAAGAGATTCTTAAAACTATTGGTGTTGTTAAAAAAATGAAAACTACTGTACACGTTTAATAATTTCTTGCGTCCGAATCGCTTTTCTGGATTTAACTCCATCCGGAACGCAAATGTGCATGTTGACAGATCAACAACAAACTAGTCATACTAGTTCCAAAGCCACAACAAAAATTTGACTAAATACATCTATAAACTGATTTTTTTGCGAGGGGAGGTCGTTGGCAAGTATGGAACTTATATTAGGCACTGAGAAGTGGAGCACGGTAAAGTTGATATTCAGATAACATAAAAAATCAGCTCGGCACATAACCGAGTATGGAATTAATGAAGTCGACCATAACCAATGAAGATCTATTTCATTTTGACACACGACCAAATCGATTAAAAAAGAGGGACGAAAGATTCCAGTGGGACAGTCAAACTCACAAATCGAAAACAAACTGACAACACCAAGGCTGAAAATGACAAAAGACAAACAGACAAACAATAGTACACACGACACAACATAAAAACGAAAGAATTAGCAACACGAACCCCGCCAAAAACTAGGAGTGAATGTACACGGATTGTTTTCTTTTATCATGTTAGTTTGTAAGCCATACCAATACATACCTCTTTCTATTGTTGCTCTAATGTTTGGGTTACTCTTACCGAGAGTAATGTTGTATGTGTTAGTGATAATGTGTTCTCCGACTATACCACTATACAGTAAATTATCGTCACCTTCAATATAAAAATTCAATGAAAAAAAAAAAAGACAACATGTCACATATCGGTTCCGGATATCTGAAACCCTCATTTGTCCTTTTATTAATATAACGACTTATATTTACAAGATTTTTTTCTATAATGTGCCTGTACCAAGTCAGGTATTTGACAGTCGTTATCCATTTGTTCGTTGTGTTTGAGCTTTTGATTTTGCCATTTGATTACGGACATTACGTTTTGAATTTTCTTCCGAGTTCGATGTGTTTGTTATCCTACTTTTTGACACTTGTGTCGAAGATGAAAAATGCAGACACTTTTAATTTACTTGTCGAATCTACCTTTTATCAATGTTTACATTTTATATTCGTTTTCTACAAATATCATATTTATTGGTTTAGTTGTTGTCTTGACACCATATTCATTAGTTTTCAAATTTAGTGTTCAAAAGTTGCATTCAAAGTTTATTTGTTGTCTAAATTGAAATGAACGCGACAATAGTTTACCAGTGTCTAAATCTTGTGAATCGAACAAGAAGAGACAAAGCAAAATAACAACCAACAGATGATCTAATCGCAACATATCTGAAAGTTAAAGTGGTAGTCTGTGTGGTGTCGGCGAAAGTACGATTTGTCATCACTTAAAAAATGAATTTTAATCTACAATTCCAATATATTTGATAGAACACTATCTGCTGAATGAGGCGATGTTGTCGACCTTGTCGCGATATATTCGATGTAGTCGGTCTAAACCATAAAACTTTTTGTATTACAAGGTTTACAAGTTTATTTCGTTGTAGTCTGTACATAAAGGGGTTTATTTATGACCTAGACCTACGTATGTACTTAAATACATGCTCAAAATTTAGTTTGGTGAATCATAGCACCCTTTATTTTGCACGTATACCATGAAATAACAAGCATCGAGATAACAAACAACAAATCGGGCCAATACGCCAACAAACAAATTTCGAAATCAAGATAATAAATAAACAAATCGATTTTATATTCTAATTCATTAATCAAGTACATGTAGTCATATTTATCATTTTCCATACTTTTTTTAATTTTTTTTTACAGTGGTTTAAATCAAAGATTCATATGCTTTATACTAAACGAGAAAATTATTTCTTACCTTGGATACACTGTTTAGTTATATTGACATCCAACTTTGTTATATCGCAGTGTACACCGTTTTCTAATTCATATCTATAATACTGAAATTGCAATCATCGTTTTAATTTAAATGATGATATTTACCATTCTGCATTACGATCAAACTTTGATCAAATCGCAGAATTTTCATGAATATTAATGATATTCAATATTCATTTACCATAAACTGGCATAAACGAAATGGCAAAAAATGAAAAGACAAACAGACAAATAAGAGTACACAACGAAGACACAACATAGAAAATGAAACAAAGCAACACAAGCACCGCCACTTGAGGTGATCTCAGATCCTCCCAAAGGGTAAACAGATCCCTATTCCATATGTGACAGCCGACAAGAGAGTATATTGTTTTTTTCTTTTATCTTTCTTTCTTTCTTCTTTTTTTTTTCTCTTTTTCCCACAGTATATTGTTGAGATTATTTCATTTACACTTGTAAACAATTGTTTATATTCTTTACGAAATTTGTTTCATTTGCACAATTTTTATCCAAAAGCTAAATTTAAACAAAAATCAGTATATTAGTAGTTTAAACTTCTTCATTTAGAGTGTATTGGGGAACAAGTTATTGCATCTTATATTAATCCCAGTCCACTTTGTGGGTGCGAGTGCTGCCTTGTAGCGCCATTAGCCTTTTGAAATATAAAATTAGTTAACAAATTGAGTTTAGAGTAGATCTTAATTCATAAAAGTACCTAGACGAAAAACATCTCAAACTCACATACTTACAAAAAAAAAAATACCAAGCGGAAAATCAAACACTTATTAATCGGAAAAGAACTGACAATGACATGGCAAACTCCGAAAAACGACAAATCGCCAAACCACTGTATACAACATAAAAACTATAGGCTCAATAACACAACAAACACCGGGAGTGACGCAAGGAGATAATACTGCACATCTAGTAACCCGTTTTGCTGCTGGTGTTAGCACGAACTCAATGTTAAATCTAAACGGTCGGCCACTTTCCTTATTGATGTAACGATAATTGAAACATATCCATCTTCATTTGGGAAACAGATATTCCTTAACTTCAACGCAATCGGGATGGCATCCGTGAATATTCGAAATAATGATTTCAACTTTTAAAAGCTCCTTTTAACTTTTGGCATATAAACTTCTTTTTAAGAGGCAACATTCTATCAAAGAGATCGTGATAGGAAACTTAAGCTTTGGAATATCATGTAATCTGTGCGTTTGATACTACATATGCAGGCGGTTCAAGTATTGCTACATAAATATGGAAATCACAATTGGGAACTTGAAATCATCTCTATTGTGGTAAAGTTTTTTCTCAACAATTCTTCATGGTTTATTCCTAGATAGTCCGTTTGACTTCTATAAATCTTCAAAAATTATTCTTAAAAATTCATTTTTAAAGATAATTTTTTTTTCTTCATGTATGTTAATGTATGATATATACGAACTCTGACTATGAATATCATAATTTTAAACCTATAATCAAGAAAGTTACTCATTAGGTCTCTATGTTACTTCAATTTATTTTAATATAAAATACTCAATGGAGTACGTATGAGTAGTGTAACAGCCTTCCATTCAAAACAAAAACATTAGACATGTGCTCTTAACCTGTTTCATTGTACCATGTGACTTTACTCATTTAAATAACTTTGGTCATGTGTGCATGCTTTTGTACTTTTCATTGAATACAGAAAGCTCAGTAATCACATGACCAGAGTTATTTAAATGAGTAAAGTCACATGGTACAATAAAACAGGTTTAGAGCACATGTCTAATGTTTTTGTTTTGAATGGAAGGCTGTTACACTACTCATACGTACTCCATTGAGTATTTTATATTAAAATAAATTGAAGTAACATAGAGACCTAATGAGTAACTTTTTTTATTATAGGTTTAAAATTATGATATGCATAGTCAGAGTTCGTATATATCATACATTAACATACAGGAAGAAAAAAAATATTTGTCTTTAAAAATGAAATTTTAAGAATTATTTCAAACGGATTATAGATGTAAGTCAATATATGAGACATGCTTAATTGTATCCGTTTTTTTACTTTATTTCAGTTTCAGTGGGATCGATGCGTTTTACAGAGTAATCAAACTTTGAATGAATTATTTCGTGTGAGTACATCATCTTCATATCGGAACGTGACGTTAAATAATAATGTTAACTAATTTTCAGTCTGCAAAAGAAGCTGATGTATGAATATAAAATAAAAGGATGTGGTATGATTGTCAATGAGACAACTCTCAACTTCTCAAAAGTTAACAAAAATACACATTAAAAAAACCTTGATCATAGTTTGTGTTTATACTTTGTTTTCTACTGTATAACTTTAAAATAACTTTTCCTAGAAGTTCTGTATTTTTTTCTTATTTAAGGACATTAACTGTGTTACCGGGCAACCAGTTACACTTGTAATTAATGCAAATTTGCATTATTGTTCGAGAACGTAAAATTATTTAAAAATAGATTAAGTATTTCAATAGTTATCAAACTTAATAAAGCTACATTTAAAAGGTTTTAAACCTCTGTAAACTTGTGTTGATAATTTACTTTTTGAATCATTTCATAAATCTTAACATATTCCACTATTTTGCAATAAATATATACAAAACAAAGTTACCAAAATAAATATGTAATGGTTTAAAATTAATGTCAATATTATACGACATTGGTCAATATTTTCCCCTCATTATATTCTTAGACAAAATATCCTCGACATGACATGTGCAATTCGCGGCTGCTGATTTACAGACCTAAATCAGAATTTAACCAGAGCACTACTTATTAAAGGATGATACTCTGATCAGCCAGATAAAAATCCCGATAATCAGACTAACTTACAAAGTATTATGTATTGGTATCTGATACTAATAGTTATTCAGAGTTGTAAAAATCCTCATTACCGGATCACAGTCGAGGTTAAGTGACAACTCCTCAAAGATATCAGGATTATAACTTGATATGAGAAACGCGCGGTTTGTCTTCGCAAGACGCGTCAGTTGCGCTCGGGTTGAAATAATTAGTATGTCAAATACGTACTTGTGATTTGAAATTTCCTCGGAGTTCAGTATATTTGTGCTTTTACTTTTGAATGGTTTATTGATCAACAAATAGCATTCTAGATACACATAATAAGACCTAACCCATATCTAAAAAAACCGTATTAACATTTGATTAGGAATTCAACTTAGAAGCGAGACGTGTCAGTGTCCACTAATCTTGTATTTACTGATAATCTCATGCGCATATATTTTTTTAAAATATAATTTATGACTATGATCCAAAGGGATGGTTATGATGTCGATTTAAAAAAACTTAAAAAGACAAAATAAGGTACGAAGTTGAAGAGCATTGACCAGCTTATGTAATCTATTCTTGATGTAGAAAAGCCTTCCTACATTATATTTCAAATGTTCAAACGTTTAAATATGTCTGCACAGAAAATCAAACCCCGAGATCATACATTGTACTTACATTCTTATAGTCTTCGAGATATAATGCTGAATACTGCTTCTTTTTTGGATCCGCAAAAGGACTCTCTCCGACTAGTGTTGCATTTATAACAGTTCTAGAATTTATAAAATCGTAAGCAACATCAGCCATACCGTAGGTATGAACTGCATATGGAAAAACAAAAAAGTCTACATACAGACGTCCTTCCCATTGGTCTGGAGCACAACATACAGGAGTCGATATCGATGCACGTAGACTTGTTAGCACCACAATCAGTATTAACCCCTCTCCTCTTGCTGCATACATATTTTGTGGGTCACAGAAAGTTTAACACAACGATAAATATAGTTATAAAAATGTCTATAACTCATCATAATGAAGATAAATTATGTAACAGTTATTGTACAATCAGGTATTGATGTATTTCGGGTCAAGTAGATAGGGCTATCCATTTAGGTGTGCAGTATATAAACTCATCATAGATAGATACCAGGATACAAATTCCGTTCGCCGTACGCGCGTTTCTTTTACACAAGACTCATCAGTGACGCTCGAATGAAAAGAGATCAAATAGTATCTAAGAAAGGTTTTAAGATTTGCCATCAGCTTACTTGCGCATTTGGGATTTTTTTTTTCAAACAAATATATTTCATATGCGAAAGATCAAACAAATACAATAAGTATAAAGAAACGCACAACAAGTCAAGAATAGTTGTAACGATAATACACAACTGACAATATATAGTGGGAGATATTGTGGAGATAATTGTGCAAATCGTGATACAAGCATGAAATTTGTTATAGAGGTTGACTGAACGATAATTAAAAAAAAATCAGGTGCTGGCCATAAAAAATTTTCATTTTTTCAAGATGGCCACCGCTTATTTTAAAAATGGCATCATATCCAGTTCGCTTCATTTCGTAAATCCTTTGAAAGCTGTGCTATAGGTATAATCCAAAGTCAATGTTGATAAAACATAAATAACAGTTCCTTAAGTATGATAAAACAATACATAATTGACAAATCGTGCCTTGTTTACAGCAAATGTTGATGTTACCGTACATAATGCAAGCAAATGCTTCTATGATGTCCATGTCTCTATCTTCATACAAAACTCAAGCGAACAACATCCTTTACATCTGGAAATAATTTCAATGTCTGCCAAGCTGACCTATTCACTTTCCCACCAAACGCTGACATAGTGTCACAGAATACATGGAAGGAAATAATAGCAGCTGCACGATGACCAAGCACATTTGATATGTCATAAACATGAAGCCATCGAAAGTCTTTATTCCCTTAAAAACCTACCACCACTTTGTCCATACCTAATACTACGAGATCTGCAATCCTTATACTATTACATCTGTATCAGTACTACTTAAAATTACTTTTATCAACCATTTTCAGCAGCCAGCTTATCATGGACAAACATACGTGTATCTGCTTATTGTTGGTTATAAAGGGATAGCTGGGAAGTATCCGTATTGAAATTGAAAAGAATATTTCACCTTGAGTAACATAAACATTTTCATAAGTCTCTAAAGAAGCAATTCTGTCGGCAACAAAACTGAATCATTCCGTTTTCTCATCTATACAAAAAAACGAATCCAAATCCTTGACGTTCTATCAGAACCAACAACTTTTCGTCTAACACCAGCTCCTTGCCTTTTCTCGGTCCAGCCGTTAAATTATTCATTTAGTAAACATCAATTACAATGTCTACTCTTCAATACTTATCAATGCAAGATTGTATGTGAGGCGTTTTGACATCGATTGCATAATCATCAAATAGTTTTGCACGTGGTGGCATGGAATTGACCGTTGATGGTCCCCCAAATGGAAATGCATCAGAATTTGGATCAGTTGACGGCAACTTGCACAATGTTTCAAGTATACCCATTTGCTGCAATTTAATAACAAGGTTTAAAGTGACATCCTTAGACAAGAACAGAGAAGTAATTTTTTTTTCATGGATAAAGAAATCTTCCAAGTCAAACTGTCTAATTTGACAGAAAATGAAAATTCTAGAAAAAAAGATCGCAATCACTTTTCATGTTCCTTAGCTTTGTTTTTTGACATAGTCATTTCCAGATACATTTAACGGCTACAATAGGAAATCGTTCTTTTTTATCTGGGTATGAAAAGCAGATTTTCCTTCGTTTTGCATTTACTTTAAAAGATTTTCGAATTATTCGAACCCAATATCTTGGAGTTTATATACATATCTCACCTGCCTTTGAGTCAATAATTTCCTTAAAACAATCAATTTTGTACAAATCTTACGATTGTTGTAGAAAAAAGTAAAATCAGAAGATGGATTTCCAAACTCGGTCATAACTTCAGAAAGCCTTTGACTCTTTTAAAAAAAATCCTTTTGTGTTTTCATAGAGTCTTCATGATGACGTCCATCTGTTTTAAAATGACTTAAACCACTATTTCGTTCAAATTCATATACCAGTCTACTGACATCCATCCATCCATCGTCTCAAGGGGATCTACGGTGGCACCAACATCGCCCTTCACAATTGCATTATACTGTGGTTGTCCCTGATCAATTGTGATATAAGAAAAAAAAACTTGCTGTTTTTACGAACAGTTAAATTACCGTTGGCACCTTAATGTTGATGCTCGTGAAGGGAAGCCACATCTCGGAGATGGATCCGTTACCGTCGAACATAACTTTCATGATCTGGACCCAAAAAATACGGTATCATGCTTGATATGGACTGTTTGTGAGGTACGATATCTGACTCATAAGATGGGCGTACCGCCGGAAGAATAAAAGTTCTAAATTCATAATTTTACTACAGATATAAAACTATGGTCGAGATGACTGTCTTTCCTTGCACCAGTCTATCAAATAATTGAACCACACAGAGTCATGAGATGTATTTTCTGCGTTTAGACATTAATGGTTCAAGCAAAATGATTCGCATGTCTAGACCTAGGTTCAATTTAATATATATGAAAATAATATGACATTCTAGGGGTTTCAATGTCGGCTTCAGTGAGGGCGCAAGTTCATCAACTTTCAGGCAATATATCCCCATGAATTTTAAAACAAACTATTTTAATGTACTGTCCACCAAACATAACGATAAACTTATCTTCTCCGTACAAATCTGGCCATGCATTCATACTGGACTTACTTACCCAAAATACCAAAAGTGGTTGATCTGCAACTATAATTGATGTTTGGTCGGGATTTTGAAAAAATAACCACTTTTTTCACCTATCCATATTATGATTGATCAATTCAACTGAATGGACGTGTTTTCAAACAGTGTCATCATATAACATAATTGAATAGAAGAGTATAATTTTTTAGAGGAATGAAATGACGACCAAGGTATTTTTACGAAATTCAAATCATCCTCTGTTACAAACATGAACTATGATTTACATCAGTGTGCCCTGGTAATGGGTGCAAATCGCTCTGTATGTATATAAATAGTTTGCGCATGTGCAAAATTGATAAACGTATTTGTTTCATAACCTTAAATAATTTTATCAAACCAATTCATAATATCATTAAAAATTCAAAAGCACCAAATAAATAGTAAATAGTTCGAATGTTTATTGTGAGTTTTGTTATATTTTCGCGCATGCGCAAACCATGAAGAGTCAAATTTTTATTTCTATTAAATACATCAAATGCAAGGAATGTCGCCACCAAACCATATCATATTTTTCACTAAAAGAAGGTCAAGGAACAAGTTTTGTAGAAAATTAAGTATTTTTGAACTCGAAAAAACAGCCATTTTTGAAAAAGGCCGTGGCCATCTTAAAAAAATGTTTTTTTTTCATGGCCAGCAATTTCATCTTAAAAAGTACATAAAAATGATGCTTCGTGCTAACTTTCATGCTTGTATCATCATTTGCATAATTCCCTCGATTTTGCTTGCTAATATCTTCCACTAATATAATGTTGTGTTAAGGTTTTAATTTCTTACATATGCATTACAAAATATTGAAAACAACACGTTAAATAATTTCATGCGTCCGAAGCGCTTTTCTGGGTTTCCCTTCATCAGGAACGCTCAAAGCCATACATTTGAAATCCTAGGATGTATAAGTACCGAAACCGCTGTAGGGCTTTATGTCAAAATACCTAAAATATATAGCCAAATTCGTCTAAAGTCAACTTTGCCTGAGGGAGTTGTAACCTTAGTTTCTTAATAATTTCAAAATTTATAAACGGACAATTTAAGATAAGTATGTACAACATTACACTTTGTACATAACATGTTTAAGTATATGTATAAAATACAATGCATGTATATATGCTAAACTAAGTCCTTTTTGCGCGTTTTAAAAATTCGTTATGAGTCTAGAACAAATAATCGATGAATGATCTTTCATTTACCGGATCTTTACATTTATAAACAGAATACAGGAGCAAATTGGGCATGTTTAAAATAAGTCATAAAGCAATGTACATTGATTTTTTTGTATATTTCCATTTTGCTTAATAAACTTTTCCGTAACTGTTGTTGAATGATTTGGTATATATAATTTGTTCTTTTGTAATCAGTTATAACTGTTTACCATACAGTGCACGTTTTTTTACATTCTTTCATAAAGGGTTTCTACTCGCACTTGCGCTGTGAGGTGGCTTGTTTGGACAGAATGTGAACTAAATACATTTTTTTTTATGAATGGCTGAATTTAATACCGTTGGTTTACGTGACCGTTGTTCTTGATAAAACGTTTACTGGAAACTAGGACTACTCAAACTTTCAGGTAAAAGCTAATTGGGACATGTTCAAATCCTACGCTTATACAGGATAAATACAGTGAAAAAACACAAACGCTAAATGTCAGAACATACACACCCGAATGATATTTTATTTTTTGAATACTAGTTTAACATAAAACTTGTATTACTTGATTTTCTCCGTTATTAGAAGGAATACAAATTTAAAACTTTGTGAATGAACATATTTTGATGATAAGTAAAAAATCGCGGACTTTCCCTACAAATGTATACTTTTAAAAGGTAAGAAAAAGTTCACCTGCTAGAATACAGGGCAAAGCTCTATAACATGTCCCTTAATTATTAGTATGTGAAGTTCTTTTGTTGAACAGTAGGTTCAATAGTTTAATATATATGATAACCATGTTTACCTTACTTAATGCGAATTATTTTCACTTTTATCAGAGAGTTTAATAAAACTATCATGGTAATTGATTATTTAATCAAATATGGTTTTCGTATTCAAATCGAGAATCCAGGTAAACAAACAATCTTTTCAAAAGAGTTAACGTTACGCAAATAACACTGCCATAAATCCATTTCAAGGTTACAATATCTTCCATTTTATATAATCAGGTTTTACAGATGTACTCTTAATTTATTTACAATATTATCTCATTTCTTATCCCAGGCATAGATTACTTTAGCCATCTCTGGCACAACTTTTTGGAATTTTTTGTTCTCAATGCTCTTCAAACTTCGGTACTGGCATGAAAATACGGATTTTTTGTGTTATTAAAATTTGCTGTTACAAAATATTAGAAATAATTATAAATTAAGGAATGTATCTCCCTCATGCAAAGCTCTGATTCCTTTCACGGATTTGGCTATACTTTTTGGACCTTTTGGATTATAGCTCTTCATCTTTTATATAAGCTTTGGATTTCAAATATTTTGGCCACGAGCATCACTGAAGAGACATGTTTTGTCGAAATGCGCATCTGGTGCAAGAAAATTGGTACCGTTAATTTTATTACACTTGTTTGGCTTTCAACTATTTTCATCTGAGCGTAACTGCATAATGAGTCTTGTATAGACCAATTGTCCGTCTGGAGTATCAAATTATAAACCTGGTACCTTTGATAAATATTCACACCACCGGGTCGATGATACTGCTGGTGGACGTTTCGTCCCCGATGGAATCACCAATCCATTAGTTGGCATTTCGGTGTAGACATGAATACCAATTATAATGGTAATTGTTTTAAATAAACTGTTTGCTAAAGTATGAATTATTCGAAATACTAAGGATTTTCTTATCCCAGGCATAGATTACCTTAGTCGTATTTTGCACAACTTTTTAGAATTTTGGGCCCTGAATACTCTCAACTTTATACTATTACTTGTTTGGCTTTCTAACTATTTTGATCTGCTCGTCACTGATAAGTATAATGTAGATGAAACGCTCGTCTGGCGTATCAAATTATAAGCCTAGTACCTTTGATAAATATTTGAATTCAACAACTCAAATATTGTTATCATATGATGATGTTGGACGCCTTCAATTTAAATCTTTGACAAATATGACGATTCCCCACTGTAAACTTCCCTTTTCTCAGTAATGACGTATTCATTGTAAAATCGTATATTGTTTAAAGAGAGAGTATCACTCATTCTTCACAAAATTCTTTGTGTTCAGTGCTCAATTGTGTGTCGATGTCAAAACTTACTGACATGCTTTCGCGGTCTAAGATCTTAAAATGATCTGATAATTAATTGAGTGTGTCCAATACAACTATTGAATAATTGTATAATTGTATATAGATACCCATGGTGGGCCTTGAATGCATATATAGAACGAAACGTTAACCATATCGACACACTAATAACGAGTTCAAAAACAAAATCTCCAAAATTACCGAACTCCAAAGAAAATTCTAAACGGAAAGTCCCTTCGCTTATGGCAAAATCAAAAGCTCAAACACATTAAACGAATGGATAACAGCTGTCATATTGCTGACTTTGAACAGACATTTTCTTATGTAGAAATGGTATATTAAACCTGGTTTTACAGCTAGCTAAACCTCTCACTTGTATGACAGTCGTATAAAATTCCATTATATTGACAACGATTGTGAACTGAACAAACAGACATAAAAGGTAAAACTGTTAAAAATAGGGACACAGCAGTCAACATTGTGTTATAATCTCAATCACTGTAAAAACAAACAATGTGTAACAAAGAAGCGCACAAATATATTCCCCCAGATATTGTTTTCACTTTATGAGATTTGAACAGCGGTAAACTATGTCGATTCAAAACCAGTAGACGTATCAGGAAGAACAATTGTAATCGACAAAGCATTATAATAAAATTAATCTACCAATCATAAACAATATGTAATAAATATTCGCGTTTCATATAGGAGCGAGGTCTTTTTATAAAAGAGAGGCGAAAGATACCGAAAGGACATTAAAATTGATAAGTCGAAAATAAACTGAAAAAGTCACGACTTAAAAAGAAATAGACAAACAGACAAAAACTAGCACACAATACAAAACATACAAAACTGAAGACTGAGCAACACGAACAACAGCAAAAACTGGGGGTCATATCAATTGCCCCGCGATACTATGCAGATCCTGTTCACATGTGGCAGCTGTCGTGTTGCTCATGTTAGTACAAACCTGGTACTAAGTTTAATTCGGTATGGCACGTATCCCGGATTTGCATATAGGCAAAACTTAGTTTCAAACCTTAGATACAATGTTTAGTCCCACTTGTCGCAACCCCAATCCTGTCTTGTTTTCTTTGATCGTTACATACAATTGTAATTTATTACCGTGATTTTACTTGCAATGAGTAACACGACGGTTTACAATAGTTTAGTAGGTCGACCAATAAACCCCTTAATGCTGAACGGTGGATGTGAGGTCAAGAGCATACAGATATACCAATGTTGACCTATAACATTGTTAACTAATGAAAAACTGAACAAAATAGAAAACTTAAACCCACCAATGATTTGGTTAATTTAGACGAAACAAACGAGATCAATGTATCGTGCACTTGTCGGGCAAAGAAAATCCTTAAAATAAGACCAAACATTTGAAGCTCCATTCTTACTGATCAATGACAAGAAACATACGGATAATGTCATAGTATACCTCTCAGATGGGTTCGAACAATAAAGCGTACAGATAGAGGTCAGATAAATGCGAGCAATGATTATGAAGCATACAAATAGGGTCATCAGATACCAGACAGACGGATGTGAACAATAAAGAATGCAAATGGGATCATGTTTTACTAGCAGACGGAAATAACCAATGTGCAATCTAAAACAAGTACCTGTCGGACGAATTTTAAAAATAAAGCATACAAAGTGGGCCATTTGATACATGTCAGAGGGATGTGAAAGAAAACATACAAAGGAAACATCTAGTACCTATCAGACGAATGTGGAGGGGATGTTATAGAGAGGGTCATAGTATACATGTCAAACTTATGTGAAAGAAATCTTACAGAGTCATCTGGCACCTATCGGATGGGTGTGGGGTGGGCAAATAGACGGCTTCAAGAAATGAATCTTACTGAGAGAAATATTTTTTTTCAAGAAGATCAAAACAATAATACATACGGATAGAATGATTTGATACCTGTCCGACCAAACGAATCTTTAAAAAAAAAAGCATACAGAAAGGTCAGCTCACACCTGGCAGCCGAATTTGAAGAAAAGTGCAAGCAAAAAGGGTCATTTGATACTTGTAAGACAGATGCAATGAAAAAAAAGAGAAGATCATTTAATTACATATTTCTTGTCAGATTGAAACAATGAAGCATACATATATAAATTTCCTGACAGACGGATGGATACAATGTGCTGATACTTATATTTTTATAGGCATCGATACATAATACTGCTAGACTTAAGGCTTCAAAAGTGGGCTGTCTTGGATACACAATTGTTGCATTTAGAAAGGCTTTGGTTTGGGAATCGTTATCAACATCATAATGTCAGCAGTGCACTGTCTTAATACATGTGTTTTCCCATTGTTCCAGGACACAAAACGCAGGTGTCAATGCCACTACACTCACTACTTCTTTATACTACAAACATACCACTTCTCTTGATGTTAAAATGTTGTTTGGTGAAATGTATTTCAAAGTACCTTAATAAATGATGGTCACATAGATGTTGTCTCATGATAATTTATAAAACTTTTGAATTTTTGAAAGACTAAGGCTTTTCTACCTTTTTGTGTATTTTGTGAGCATATTGTACGGTTTGCTGACGATTCTGTATTTGGATTATAAACCAAAAGATAATTTGATTTGCTATGATTACTTCATTCGAAGCAATGAAAGCATTTAGTTAATCATTTGAAAATGTGGATAGTATTACTGATGTTTATGATTCAGTTTTATTTGTTTAGGGGCCAGTGAAGGACGCCTCCGGGTGCGGGAATTTCTCGCTACATTGAAGACCTGTTGGTGACCCTCTGCTGTTGTTTTTTTATTTGGTCGGGTTGTTGTCTCTTTGACACATTCCCCATTTCCATTCTCAATTTTATTATGGATGAATGGAATACAAAAATGTATGTCAAACAAAAATAAATGAAAAACAGGATGGTTATTTATATGTGTATCCCAAACATCCAAACGGACTTGGCTGTATATTTTAAAAACCTCTTATGACTTTTTACAATATTTAAAATACTAACAAGATACTGAATATTGACCTAACAAAAATCTAACGTACGTAATGAGTTACTTTCTAAATGTAAAAATTGTATCAAAAGTACTGGTAATCGAAAGTAGCAACTTGACCGCGGCAGACATACTACGCAATGACCAAAACGAAAACAAAAGCCCCCGAAGAATGTTAATTCCACATCTGGCAAGGATATAGCATTCTTACATTTATTGTTATCCTTTTCTCAATAAACTAATATTTCTTAAGGAACAAATAACTTGTTAAATGTACATATTGTTGAGAGCATTCAAGTCATCAAAAACGAGGGAGGGGTAAATTACTTTTTTCTTCATATCACGAATTGACGAAAAAAATCAGGATTACTCTTTTGGTAAAATCGTCAAAGCACCAAACCTGCTCGTAATTTAAATAATTCTCCACTAACAGGTCAGCATAACATCAAAGACCAGTTGTTTACCAATTTACTCTTAACTTTCATTATAACCATAACAGTTTTCGAGATAACAAACCAGCAGAAGTGCTTAAGTGCAAAAACTTTTATCTGGTCCAATTGTATAACATTATTGTAGATCTTGTACTGCAACTACCATTTTCTTGTATACTACTACGGGTGTATTTAACGACCTTGAATACCCACAAAGATATCATACGGTTGGTCATGTTGTTTACAAATTATGATTATGTGTTCTTCTTGTGAAGATAATAAGCAAAAACAGGCAAAAACGGGCACAAACCCTCATTTTAGGTCATTTTTGTATATATTTTCAATGATCATTTTTGTTGTCAACAGTTTCTGTCTATTTTATCATAGTTTTCAAGAGTATTAATCAAAACTCTAAAAATAATTTTAAAATCTTCATTTCAGGGCATTAACCTTAGTTGTCTGACAGTTTCAGTCATACCAGCATTTTTGAAGATCATTTTTACAGGCACAGTTTTTGTCCATCTAATTTGGTAATTTGAAATAGTAAGCAAATATACGAAAATAAGTCAATATTCGTCACTAATCTATAGTGTAATAACCAGACTTGGGGTCAATTACATTGGAATGTAATTAATTAAATTACACATTACATTGCAAAAATGATCAATTACACTAATTACACATTACACAGTTTTTGAAATGTAATTAATTAAATTACAATTACTTTACTAAAGTAATTAATTAAATTACACATTACATTTCATCATATTTTTTAACAATATTATACATGCATGTGTAAAATATTCATGTAACCATAGTTTAAGCGTTGCATTTGATAATCATTAGTTATTTTAATGTTTTGTCATTTAGTCTGAATCTCTCTGATCTGAACAATTTGACAGCAATTCTAAAAAGTCTTTCGACAGGAACACATGTGTATTGATATTGCTTGATCAGAAGATCATCATATTGATAGGAGAGGGAATTTGTTCCTATTAACTTGTCAATACATCAAGGGGTATTTTGACATCTCAAACATAAATCAAGAAATCATAAATAAATTAATAATATTTTTTTTTTACTTTAAAAATATTAAAAAGTGTGCTTGTCACAATATTGAAAATAATTTTTAGTACAAACAATGTATATAATGTCTAAATACTAGCAATATTTTGCTAATTAGATGAAATACATGTAATAGTGGCATTGCCCCTGGACATTTTAATTTGATTAGTTGCTGTTTGTTTTCACAGCTGTTTAATTTTTATTTCTATAATCCTTTTGTGTATACTAATTAGACAAAATAATTGTGTGCAGTGATTTTAAATTCTAAATGAAGTATCTAGGAAAGATTTTTCAAAGTGACACATTTTTTTGTTTTTGTTTTACAAGGTGATTAATTACCTATCAATCTATTTAGTTAAAAGATCTTTCTTAAAAACTGAATAACACAAATATTTGATCCTCACTTTTTTTTTAATTATAAGACTATTCAAAATAATTCTGTCATGTATGTAGGTCAAATAAATAATATAAAAACTTCAGAATGAATTACAGACTTCATATATTAAAAAAGTATGTGATATCAATATTTGAAAAATAAATATAATTTTACAATTTATATTATTAAACACAAATCCTTATCTTTAACACCAATAAAGTACATGTAATTGAAATGTAATTCAAAAGTAATTGAGCATTACACACATCTTGTCACACAAAACAACGAATACATTACTGTAGGCTATTGTGTAGACTTCTTCGCACCGAACAAAATAGAACATCATATAAAATATGGAAATGGACATCTAGGAAGAAAAAGGGCTGGGCTTTTGAAGTTGACAAAATTGTAAATAGTTTAAACATTAGAGATATTGTGTATGACTTGTCTTATTCCATAAAAACTGTTATGAAAACTGTTATTGAAAAATTGGTAGAACTCGACAATACAGAGTGGCACAGAGAACTTTTCAATGATAGGCGCAATATACAAAATGGTAATAAATTACGCACATATAAACTGAACCGTATGTTTGCCTAAATATGGCCAGGCCGGAAAGACGAACTATGGCTCTGTTTCGGTCCGGTGCACTACCCCTTGCCTACGAGATCGGCAGGTACTCCAGGCCGCCTATTCCGATAGAAGAAAGACTCTGTGTGTTTTGTAACCTTGGTTATGTAGAAAATGAAAAACACTTCCTTCTTGAATGTGAACTTTATAGTGACTTACGGTATAATTTATTTTCCGAATGCTCCAAATATATTGATCACTTTAGCAATCTTGATATGGACGATAAATTTATACAAATCATGAACTGTTCAAGTATCCAACAATATTTGTGTAAAATGTTACATAAGTTTTTTATTCGAAGAAAATTATTTTCATAACAAATTTATTTTAATCAGAATTTACAACTGTTCTTTAACGTAAATATTTTTACCAGTAGAAAATTTTAATACAGGCAATAATTTTTAAGCTTTATATTACATTGTTTACGTCAATTTTAATCATAGTCAAGAAATTATTATATATTCAGATTTTTAATTTGTTTTTAAAAACTTTGATATAAGAAAATTTTACAAGTCTAAGAACTACGATATAGGAAAATTTTATAAGTATAAGAAATAATTTTAATGAGTAATGTTTAGTTGTTTTAACTATTGATCAGTAATTGTATAAAGTTTTATAATGTTAGTGTCTCATAAGTCAGTATTTATGGCTGGATATTGATTGTTTTATGTGTAAATATTATAATTGTTGTATATGTTTTACGGCAATCAATATGTGACACTTTAATAAACAAATTTATATATTACATGCTTTTTTCAATGTAATTAATTAAATTACCATTACATGTAATTAAAAAAATGCTCAATTACACATTACATTCAATTACATGGAAAATTGTAATGCATTACACTTAATTACCATTACATTTTCAATTACCCCATCCCTGGTAATAACCGGGTTGAGGTCATATAAACAGTTTGTATAGATAGTGTACACTTGATCAGTTTGCCTGTTCGCAGTTTTTGTCTCAGTGTCTATTGTACTTTTCTTGATGTCCCTACTGTAAGCAGTTTCTAGGCGTGTTGTGTGATGATTTCGGAATCGAGTGATCTGTGCTTAAGATTGGTTTATCATTTAGGTTGATGGAAGTTATTAGGGAAAACGGTACTATTTATTCTGCCATAGACGACAATACTAACATTTTCTAAATTTACCAGTTTTTATAATAAAAACCTGGATAAAATAGTTATGTGTGGTGTTAGTACTTTATTACTCTTTTTTTTTAAATTGAAGCCAAATAGTATCATGACCAATTTCCAACGGAGCTTGTTTAAGTTATCCATGCCCATCGTCATTTTACACCAAATTTATGAAATTTTGGAAGCCTTTTCGAATAATTCTCTAGAAAATATTTAAAAATTTATATTGTAAATTTACACACTGCATAGATAAATAAGAAAAATATATTGTACCCTTACATCCAATCACAGCCCTCCTAAGTTGACTTCCTTCACCTGTCTTGGGTACACAAAAGGCCAATCTAATGCTGGGAAAATCATGTAATAGTACCGATTTCCCTATTCTGTTGCGTATCCTCTCAAATAAACTGTCTTTTATCGTACCATATGCCTTTCAAAGGTTTACAAAGAATACTAGCTTATATTTACAACTCCGAGTCCTATATGATATTGCTTATTCCGTCGGGTCAATATAATGCTTTTCCACTTACTGACCATTACTTATTTTATATGAATACAAATTAAATCAATTCAATCCAAATTATTTTATTGGTGTAAATTCTAATACAGGATTGATACCAGCTCACATTTACAGAAATAAACTAAGACAAATATGATACAGAGACATAATTTCTGAATGATATGAGACACATATTCTATATTTTCATTGCGTAGAGGTATTATTCATACTATTTTTCAACTTACTAAAATAAGCTTTAATACTACAACAGTTTTAACAACATTATGTTTGCTTTAAACGAATTTTCGTATCATACATACATGTATATCGCTTATTCAAGCTACACATACAATACACAAGTACTTTTTCAAAATAAAACTAAATCCATCTTGTTCAGTGATGTTGACAACAGAAAACTATATACAACACTTAAATTAAAAAAGAGTATTCATGTATTTCTTTTAAATTTTGTTCAATTCCATCCTTGCAAAGTGGAAAAATTCTATGTTCTAAAGGCATTCTATCATGATTATATCTACTAACTTCTAATAGAAATTTATTACTACTATTTTTTTACCATTTTAGAAATATCACAATTACCATGGCAAGCTTTAATAGAGTCACAAAAAGAGCTTGTTTCCTGGATTTGATTAATTATAAAATGTTTATAGCTTTTTGTTACTTGTAAGCCTACAACCATGATAATTCACAGATCTATTAATAAAAAATACAAATATTTCACAACATAGTACTTACTAACATTTAAAAAAAAGCACTTATAAGAATAAAGAGTATATAGAATATATAATATTTAAATTATCGGTACTCTAGTGTCAACATCACACTAGCAAATTCAGAAAAAAGGGGATCCGCATTCCCCAAGCGCCTGTGATTATAGCTGATGTAAAGATCGCAAATCTATTTTATAAAAATGCAAATATTTCACCTTACATTTCCAAGAAAGACATTTACATCAAATATTTCACCTTACATTTCCAAGAGAGACATTAACATAAAATCTTTCAAAAAAGAATAAAGAGTATATAGAATATATAATATTCAAATAATCATCAATCGATCTAGCAAATTCAGAAAAAAGGGGTCTTTTCAAGGCGCCTGTGATTATATGATTATAGCAATTAGCAATTGGATAGATGTAGGCCTCTTCGTCGCAGATCTATTTTATAAATATACAAATATTTCACAACATATTAATAACTAACATTTCGAAAAGAAACATTTAAATAAAATATTCAAAATAAGAATAGAGAGTAAAAAGAATATATAATATTCAAATTAACGGAATTCGATTGTCAACATTTCACAAGCAAAATCAGAAAAGGGGGGTCCATTCCCACTGAGGACTGTGATAATAGTTGATGAATAGACGAAGGCCTCTACCACGAATAGCTGATATATTAATTGAAAAAACATACATTTCACAACGATATTAACTTTCATTTTATAACGGAACATTTACATAAAATCTTCCAAATACGAATGGAGAATATACAGAATATATATAATACCCGATTGAGAATGTTGAGTATATTTATACTTGATTGTCAAACTGACACTGGAATTACAAATTACAATTACAATACGGCAATGTTTACTTGATTGTCTACATTACACTGGAATTACAAAATAAAATAACAATACGGCATAGTTCACTTGATTGTTATCATGACACTGGAATAACAAAATCAAATTACAATATTTCATAGTATAGTTGCAGAGAAGGATCCAGCCATTTTAAAAGGAGGTTCCAACTCAAGATTAGGGGGTATCCGACCACATGTCCCCATTCCAAAGCACTGATCGTCAAAAAGGGGGGTTCTAACCCCTGGATCCCGTTGATCCTTCACTGACTTGATTGTCAACATGACACTGGAATTACAATACTACATGTATATCAAATCATCCCAATAAAACGGCTTTTGTTGACCGGTCAATGTGAAGTTCCATGTCAATGTTCTTCCGGCTACAAAACATAGCGGCAGCGCGTTGTTTTAGTCTATAACATTCTTTCCTAAACCTAGAATCTCCCATGTAATACACAATAACGTTCACAACATTATTTATAAAGTACGATCTAAATAAAAGTGGAAATAATCCAAGAACTATAGGACTAGGTGGCAGTACATTGCCTCGCTTTATGGTCCTAACAGCATTCAGAGACAAGTGCGGTATATAACTCACAATATATGCAATAGTTAAACACAAGAATATTTTTGTTACGGTATGTTTTCTTCGTTTCAATCCATTCTCTAACTTCATCAGGCGATTCATCCTGAAGTGATCACGTAACTCCCATATGATTCTTCCATACAAGAAAATCAAGACACAGAAAACTATCGCAAAAGTGACAAGTAAGACAGTAGCTTGGACAAATGGGTACTTTGTCGGTCTGTAATCATCATCGGTTGTACATCCATATCCTGTTATATTTCCGGGAAAATGTTCAATCGATTGTCCTTGGATGAAAGCTGTAGGCCATGAAAGAAGAACAGATAGTGAAATTGCCATTACACACATTATCTTTGCTGTTTTCAGAGACATGTCTTCACTAAAAGGAAAACAGATTTTCCTGTACCTCCCTATTGCCATTACAGTCAACACAAAAGCTGATCCTAGCTTAGAGACGTCTCCTATAAACCTTGAAAACTTACAAAAGCCTTCACTATAGAACATGTGAGGATAGACGTTATCTACGATTTCGGACGGCATCGAAATAAAGCAAGCAGTTAAATCTAAAACCGCTAAACATAAAACATAACATCTCAAGTTAGAAGGATTATACTTAAAACCATAGATAAAAAGAACTAAGCTGTTGCCGATACCTCCAAACGCAAGAAGAAAAGTTAAGTAAATAATAGTCGGTAGTCTCTGCTCCGCCTCGGCATCATTTAAGTCTTGCAATGAATAATAGACAATTTCTTCTGAATAATTCGTGGATATCATTTTCCCAACTACTGTGTCGATACCGGTCTGGCAAATTTATAAGTGTATATCAGTTTGTACTTTAGGTTCACTGAACCAGTAACCTCAAGGCCGGAATCCTCAGTTTTGACAAGCACTTCATAGTACACATGGAAATTGTTATTAAATGCGTATAAATCCTGTTTACTATATTTGAAAGTTAACCAAACGATCGGCAAATAAACACAAGAAATAATTAATTCCTTTAGCGTGTAACCATTTCTTCTGCTCTTTGTTTGATCCAGCGAACGATCACTGGTTTAACATGAAATCGATATGCTAAGAAATCCTTGAACTCTGTGTAACACTTTAACTTTATCATGTGTCACCTTGCACAGATGCGTATGTGTTTAACGGGTATAACTCTGAAGACGGTTGATAAATCGAGTACAAGGTCAAGATCTTTATTATAAATATATGTGTTGAAATAGCTTTTATTAATGTTTTAATGTTGGTGTTTAATTGTCCGTGAGCAAACATTAAACCATACATTGGCAGTCTTTTATCTATATAACTTTTACCCGCAGGCTATTTCCATCGTTTTTAATTATATAGGCATAATAATGTCCTCATATCACAGAAACTTATTAAAAAATGTAACGTTCGTGTTCCATCAGCTTCCAGTAGTTTACTTGATTGGAAAAGGTCTGCTACCATTATAGAGGGTCAGGATGGGGTCTGTATATTCTTTTTTTTATGTCATTTTTTTATATACTTTTCCAAGTTAGTCTCTATTCTTTAAATTTTAGCAGGTGGTTATTCTCTATTCTTTATATTTATTTTTGTCCATTATTTTCTTGTCTATAAATCCCCGTCCGTACCCTCATTATAGGCGATTTTGAATAAAAGAGAACAAAGATATTGCGAGAACATGTACCCCCTCTTTTGAATCTCTGTACCAAGTTAGGTCTATGACTTGGTTTTCAGTTGTTCCCTTGAATGGTAGTTTGATTTTGACTGAACATATGATTCAGTATTTTTGTTACACTTTTGTTAAATAAACAATTTAGTGCAAAACGTTAATTGATTAATTGTTGGTTGCTTAACGTCCAGTGGCAAGTATTTCATGCATGTTTAGTGCAAAACAAAGATATATTGTATTTATCCTCAAAATATCCATTATAGAATAGAAGAAGAAGAAGAATTTTATTAATCTAATCAAGAACCCATAAAGGGCATCATTTTACAACACAATATGATTGGAAAAAGCAATATTACAAACAGTACTCAACGACAGGTCAATATACGGTCGGTCTTTAACGATTTAAAGCATATATGCAAATCTTTTATCCTTTCAACTTGGGTGGTTTTAACAATCGTATAATACTATTTATTTGTTTCTGTAATGCATAAATAACTCAGTATTGCAATGAATCAAACGAGGCACCCCTCTCGTTCAACTAATTCATAAATGTGTGTGATATCTCGTATATAATAAATAGTTTCGAGCCTTCGCAGCTTCTTGCCATTTCGTCTAAGATTAAAGTATATATATCTAATCTGAATAATGTTGTGATCAATAAAAGGCACGTAAAAATGGTATAATAAAAATTAGTACATGAAAACTGAGACTATAACATTTATGTATTGCTCCTAGCTAGATGAAAAGCATTTTTAAAGTATTAGAGAGAGAGAAAAAAACTCGTATACACTGAGGGAGATGTTCAAGCAAAATACAAACAAGAAATGTCTAAAATCGTCAATTCAGGACAGAAACTTTATGGTCTTCAATACTGTTGATCATATTTAGCGATTTACAGTTTCTGTCTACCAAATAAAGTTTTCAAAATGCAATGCGTCTAAAAATCATAATCAATAAATTCCTGAAGTAACTATACTTCATATATATATGTGTCTGCAGATCTTGTATTGTTGATCACTTCTGCTTTAAGCAGTTCGTAACTTTATAAGAGTTTTAAGAGAATGGGAAGAACAGGTAGAAGATGGATTTTTGACATTCTAAGCATTTTTATCTCTGTAAATATTTATCTATGATCGTTTTCAATATAACAGAAAAGTACTTCTACTTTTTACGTTTATGTGATAATTTTAGCTATGGCGGCAATATTGATTCGTGTATTAATTATTCGTGTATATATATATATTGTTATTTAAAATTAATTTCACAAGAATGCATAAAACTAAGATTGATTCCCAATGGTTTCAGAAAAGATTAAAAACAAAGCTAGAGTCAACAGAACGATGGACATCAAACTGCTAAGTTGGGCCATATGAGCTAAAAACTGCGGAAACTTAAATAAGTGCCGATGTCCATTAGAGGAACTACTTCGACAAAAATCGCAAAACGATAAAAAATTCAAAATTAATTACAAATAATATCTAATCCATAGATTAAAGCATCACAGGCTCAGCAACTATAAAGGCTATGACGCTCACCCGCAATAAGCGGTAAAGGGAGATAACTAAAAAATTCAGTCATACTGACATACTGGCAGATCTTACTCAACCTGTTGGTCACTTTTCCTTTAAGCAATCTTAGTTTTTGTTAGGGTAAATGGATGCCCCACTCAGCAAGTTATCATATTCTATGATCTGTTGACCGTGAAATTGGGTTCAGAACTTTAGGCACGTGCCTACACATAATTTTTACAATTTTTTTTTTCCAAAAAAAATAATAAACAACGGTACGTTATCTGTTTTCAAATATGGCATTAAAATTAGAAAGATCATATACTAGGGAAATAGGGAACAGGTGTACTAATTTTCAAGTTGATTGGACTTCAACTTCATCAAAAACTACCTTGACCAAAAACTTAAACCTGAAGCGGGAACAGACGGACGGACGCACAGACCGAACACATAATGCCCCTAGGTGGGACTTACAAATGCAAACATCGTTATTAAAGGGGGAAAAATACCCCAATGGTGATTGTGGCCAACTTTTTAAATTTTGGCCAGTAGTTTCAGATGAGATGATGTTTCAAGTTAAACAATAGGCTAGGCTAGCAAACGTTCACACTTGACCTTCGTGCAAGACGGTGAGCTAAAACGTACTGAATACTAAAATGGGATGACAAGCGGAAAGCACACCCAAATTCCTAATGTACACATATATACACCAATTGTAATCCAATCTAAAGCTGAAGCATCCAATAAACATGCAATCAATTAGCCCCAGACAACGCCAGGGGAATCCTAAAAGTCTTACTACACAACAATTAAATTTCATTTTTTCTTAGATATTTATTAGATTAGTTACATATTTTTAGATACATATGTGCATCATGCCATGCATATATGATTGAATGCAGTTTACCTTGTGTCCAGTGGCAAATGTTTCAAGTTAATTCAGAATATACTTAGATCTTAGTAGTAGGAATAGTTCTAATACTCGGACAGAGAGATACACAGAGGTAAATGTTGGGCAATAATGACTCACTGGATAGGGATAGCATTATCTAACCTCGCAATGCTACATCCACGGACCCTTTATCAGCAAAATATCGATTTATATTTTGCTATTTTGTTGGAGCTTGTAAAAAAGCACTTCCGATGCTATCTTGCTAGAGCCGTATAAATGTATAAATATTAAATAAACATTATTTGTATCAAAATAGCCACCACCATTATCTAATCATTAAACTTATCTTTTTTTTTCATACAGTAATTTTGTTGCTATTTTGTTTAATTTGTAGATCTAAATTTCAAGATGGATAAATCATTGTATGCTAATCAAATTTGGTTTTTGTTTTCATGATTGATATACATGTTCTAAAATATGAAAATACTCGTTCTGAACTGTCGATTTTTTAAAATCTCCGTTATATTTGCAGGGGTTGGGACCAAATATATGCAGGGACTCGGTTAGCATTGGGAGTGTTATCAAAGTTCCTGTTTGGCCAATTATATGATCGTAAAATAAAATTACATAATTATAGAATGGGGCAATATTTTTGTAGATTATAAAAAATAGAACTTATAACTGTGAATGTTTGGCTGGTGTTATTTTAATAAGTTGTCTAGGAGTTATAATTGTGCATACAAATTGTGATAGTTTGTTAAAAACATAAATGTATAGGGGTATATTTTACATATATTGTTAACAAGAGAGAGGTGAAAGATCAAACTGGATACGACCGTAGATGTCCAACCCTAGAAAGTTGGGGCCAAAATGAACACAATATTCATGCTTGATACAGGTCTGAATTTGGATTGTAATTAAATTTTTGACACATAATAGGCTTCTGAAACCAATTAACTGTAGTCAAAGAACTTCAAATTTGTTATGTTTTTAATTTATATTCAATTTTTTGTTTTTGTGCAATACATGATGCTGTTGCGAATTGCCCCCCCCCCCCCCCCAAAAAAAAAAATAAATATTTGAAGAAATTTTTTTAAATTCTGAGAAATAAGAAAAATTGTCCTCCCCCTTTTCCATTATTCCAAATTTTTTTTCCCTCAAGCTATGGTCAGTATTTCAATTAAAATTTCTAATGGAGTTTGCAATCATAATTACCTATTTCAATACATCATAAAAGTTTTAAGATATAGAATGACATACAAAGTGATGGCTAAAATTAATATTAATTAATAGTAATTGCTAAAAATAAATTGACAGCTAATCAACTCTAAACAATCATCATTACTTAATACATAATTTAATAGCAGAGTAAGGGAGGTAATCATACATTGTTCTTTAAATTGATTTGGATAACCTCCCTTACACTGCTTTTAAATTGTCTCCCTTGTCCTTTAACCAGAAAACCCCTTGTTTTCCCCCTTTTTGGTCCCTAATTCCTTTATGGTTTGAGCCATAACTCCAAAGTTAATCCTAACCATCCCTTTGTAGTATGGAGTCTTGTGGTATAATTTCAGAGAGATTCATGCACTTTAACACAAGTTATTGTCTGGAAACTACAAAAATGCTTATTTGGGCCCCTTATTCCTAAACAGTTGGGACCATAACCCCCAAAATCAATCCCAACCTTCCTTTACTGGTTATAAACCTTGTGTTAAAATTCTATTGATTTCTATTTACTTATAATAAAGTTATTATCTGGAAACCATCTGTCTTCGGACCACGCTGACAAAGACAATGTGATACCAATATACGACCAAATTTTTTTAATTTTTGCGTACTTATAATAACTGCATGAAAGTTAATGCAATGTATATTTCATTTCAATTCAATGGAATGGTTGTCAGATTAAACATCATTACTGTATGTGACAATAGGACTTTTTGAAGGAAAATCACACTCTTGTTGTTAAAATGATGAATGACACTTTATTATTATACATATATAATGAATGAATGTATCACATTTTAATGACTGAGTTTGAAAATCATATCACATAATTCTTTGACTCATTAATTAATTCTGATTTGGATCAAATTTTAACCACAGCTTCTCAAATTCTGATATAAATGGCAAAACAATATTCTCATTGTTAGTGATGAGTATGTTTTCCTGGTTTCCTGTTATGGCATTCTGTGTCCAGTTGAAGGAACCATTTATGAGGTGCTCTTGGTCAATTATAGCAAACTTGTGATGCATAAAAAAAGAGGAGTTGTCTATCCTGACTGGAATACCTGAAAAAAGACATATGATCAAAATAAAAAATACTTTATGTTTGATCTTTGTAAATGCATGTGAGTGATTAATGATGATAGAGTATCCAGTAAGTGCTGTTTAAAAACTACCAGTCTGTTTGTCTACATTTTGTAAATGTAGAGCCAGTGAAACTAAGCAATGGTACAATTCTAAAATAGTCATTTTGCTTATTTCATGAACTGTAGCTATATACCACATTGGCCACTGAATAAAATTAAAACTGGCAAAATTTGGACTATGAAAAACAAGAGGCTCTTAAGAGCCTGTGTCGCTCACCTTGGTCTATGTGCATGTTAAAACCAGGTGCTCCGCAGGGCACAGATTTATACAACCACAGAAGTCAAACCCTGAACAGTTGGGGCAAGTATGGACACAACATTCAAGCTTGATACAGCTCTGAATTTGGATTGCTATCAAATTTTTGACATAATATGAGTTTCTGACACAAAACAAGTGTCAAGATCTTACAAATCTATTGTGCAATGTTGTGCAATTAAAGATTTCTTCTTTTAATTTTTCAAAAAATTGGAATTTGAGAAACTTGGAAAAAAAATAATTGAAAACTACTACCCCCCCCCCCCCCCCCCCCCCTTTTCCCAATTAGTCTAAAACCTGACATTTTTTAATACATAATATACTAGTACTGTAAGGGATGTAAATTCGTACATACCCAACATTGTATGTTTTAGAATTACCTCCCTTACACTGCTTTTAAATTGTCTTAATTATCCATTGACCAGAAATACCTAGTTTTCCCCTTTTTGTCCCTAATTGCGAAACATTTTGAGCCATAACCCCCCAATGTCAATACTAACCATCCCTTTATGGTATGGAAACTTGTGGTTTAATTTCAGAGAGATTCATACTCTTAACCATAAGTTATTGTTTGAAAACTACAAAAGGATTATTTTGGGCCCCCTTTATAGGCCCCTAATTCCTAAACTATTGGAACCATAACCCCCAAAATCAATCCCAACCTTCCTTTAGTGGTATTGAACCTTCTAGTAAAATTAATAGAGATCCATATGCTTAAACAAAAGTTATTGTTTGTAAACTTGAAAAATGCTTCTTTTTAGCCCCTTTTTGGCCCTTAATTCCTAGACTGTTTGCCCAATAACCCCCAAAAATATATCCCAACCTTCTTCTTATGGTATTAAACATTGCAGTACAATTTCAGAACAATTGGAATACTAATACACAACTTTTTTGTCCTGAAACAAGATAAATGCTGTTTTTTGCCCCTTTGGGCCCCTAATTCCTAAACCTTTGGGACCATAACCCCCAAAATCAATCCCAAGCTTCCTTTTATGGTTATAAACATTGTGATTGATTTCTTTTTACTTATTCAAAAGTTATTATCCGGAAACAATCTGTCTGCGGACGATGCTGACGACGACGTGATACAAATATACGACCAATTTTTTTTTTAATTTTTGCGGTTGTATAAAAAAGACGCAGATGGATTCATGACAAGTTGTGTTTTGGTGATGGTGATGTGTTTGTAGATCTTACTTTACTCATTATTCTTGCTACTTACAATTTTCTCTATCTGTAATTAACTTGGCCCTTTAGTTACAGAGGAAAATATTTTGTAAAACTTACCAAAATGTACCTAAGTAATGAAAATGGTTAAAAATTGACTATAAAGGGCAATAACTCCTTACAGGGTCATTTTGATCATGTTGACTTATTTGTAGAACTTACTTTGATGAACATTATTGCTGTTTACAGATTATCTCTATTAGTCTAGTCAATCTAGCATAAATTTTACCCTAACCTGAAAGTAATTGCAACAGAAGATTTTTAAGTTTTAATCTTTAGCATTATAACCCAAATTTACACAGAAAAAGTCCCATAAAATCTTATTTGAGGAAGACTGAAAAAATAACCATTCAAAATTCCTATTGAGATTTACATTGAAAAGGGAGATAACTCTTGCAAACTAGAGGCTCTTAAGAGCCTGTTTTGCTCACCTTGGTCTATGTGCATATTACACAAAGGACACAGATGGATTCATGACAAAATTGTGTTTTGGTGATGGTGATGTGTTTGTAGATCTTACTTTACTGAACATTCTTGCTTCTTACAATTATCTCAATTTATAATGAACTTGGCCCATTAGTAACAGAGGAAAATATTTTGTTAAAATTTACAAAAATTTACAAAATTTACAAAATTATTAAAATTGACTATAAAGGGCAATAACTTCTTAAGGGGGTCAACTGACCTTTTTGGTCATGTTGACTTTTTGTGCATCTTACTTTGCTGAACATTATTGCTGTTAACAGTTTATCTCTATCTATAATAATATTCAAGATAATAACCAAAAACAGCAAAATTTCCTTAACAATTACCAATTCAGGGGCAGCAACCCAACAACCGGTTGTCGGATTCATCTGAAAATTTCAGGACGGGTAGATCTTGACTTGATAAACAATTTAACCCTGTTAGATTTGCTCTAAATGCTTTGATTTCAGAGTTATAAGCCAAAATATACATTTTACCCCTATGTTCTATTTTTAGCCATGGCGGCTATCTTGGTTGGTTTGACGGGTCACAGGACACATTTTTAAAACTAGATACCCCAATGATGATTGTGGTCAAGTATGGTTAAATTTGGCCCAGAAGTTTCAGAGAAGATTTTTGTAAAAGTTAACTACGACGGATGACGGACGACGACGGAAGCTAAGTGATGAGAAAAGCTCACTTGGCCCTTTGGGCCAGGGGAGCTAAAAAAGTTCATTGACGATTTTATTTTTACCACTAACCTAATACGCTTTGGTAGAAGCAATCCTGTTTAGTTTTTAAATATTTTTCTTTAAAAATTAATTATTATTATTGATATAATGTAATAATGGAATGTAATATACATGATATAGATATATTTTCAGATGAGAATCACATTAAAAAGGCATTACAAACAATTGAAACTAGAGGCTCTTAAGAGCCTGTGTCGCTCACCTGTTACTGTATTTACTGATGTCGGCCATCTTGGTTGGTAGGTGGGGTCATTAGACACTTTTTTAAAATAGATACTCTAGTAATGATTTTGGCCAAGTTTGGTTAAATTTGGCCCATAGTTTTAGAAAAGAAGATTTTTGTACAAGTTACAAAAATGACGAAAAGTTGTTCAATATTGACTATAAAGTACAATAACTCCTTAAGGGGTTCTCTTACAATTTTGGTCATGTTGACTTATTTGTAGATCTTACTTTGCTGAACATTATTGCTGTTTACAGTTTATCTCTATCTATAATATTATTCAAGATAATAACCAAAAACTGCAAAATTTCCTTAAAATTACCAATTTTAGGGCAGCAACCAAAAAATGGGTTGTAGGATTCAACTGAAAATTTGTGAGGGGATAGATCTTATTCTGATGGACATTTAAATCTTGAAAGATTTGCCCTAAATTTCTTAGTTTCAAAGATATAAAGCAAAAACTGCATTTTACCACTATGTTCTAATTTTAGCCATGTCGGCCATTTTGTTTGGTAGGTGGGGTCATCAGACACATTTTTTAAACTACATACCACAATTATGATTGTGGCCAAGTTAGTTTAAATTTGGCCCAGTAGTTTCAGAGAAGAATATTTTTGTACAAGTTACAAAAAATGATGAAAAAGTTGTTAAAATTGACTATAAAGGCAATAATTCCTTAAGGGGTTGACTGACAATTTTGGTCATGTTGACTTATTTGTAGGTCTTATTTTGCTGAACGTTATTGCTGTTTACAATTTATCTTTATCTATAATAGTATTCGAAGATAATAACCAAAAACTGCAAAATTTCCTTAAAATTACCAATTCAGGGGCAGCAACCCAACAACAGGTTGTCCGATTTGTCTGAAAATTTCAGGGCAGATAGAATTTGACCTGATCAACAATTTTACCCCCTGTCAGATTTGCTCTAAATGCTTTGGTTTTAAAGATATAAGCCAAAATATACATTTTACCCCTGTGTTTTATTTTTAGCCATGGTGGCCATCTTGGTTTAATGGCCAGGTCATCGGACATATTTTTTAAACTAGATACCCCAAGGATGATTGTGGCCAAGTTTAGTTAAATTTGGCCAAGTAGTTTCAGAGGAGAAGATTTTTGTAAAAGTTTACGGACGCAGGACGACGGACGCCAAGTGATGAGAAAAGCTCACTTGACCTTTAAATTTCAGGTCAGGTGAGCTAAAAAAACAGAAACAATATAAGAACATTTTAAGTTCTTAGGATTAATGAATATTGATCATAAATAAAAAAAAGAGTATCCATTCATATATTTATATATAACACATTAATTCAAATAAATTTTTACATCATACAATTACATAACACTTAATTTTCATTTAACCTCTATACACATATGTGAAGACCCCAAATATTTCAGGTGCAACAGTAGAAGATGCAAACAATAAATCCAGCGTTCTGTATTCTGACTGGATACATAATTATCAAATGCATCTATGATGAGTTTATTTAGACATATGGAATTTTATTTCTATTCAAATTCAGTATAATTTTATTCTTTTAATGTGCATTTATATTTAATTTCTATTTTTGTCAACTAATACATTAAATACAAATTCTAACATGACGTCCTTCAAACGCTTTGAGTACACACCTGTGGTAAAATATGAATATATTGCCAGTGCTGTTCCGATTGTACTCCCACGTCATACGCTTTTTTATGAATGAGATACCCGACGTCATAGAACAATGACGTTAGAATGTAAGCATTTTACGGGAAAATACACGCTTGTGAATCCGAAAATCATCACAAGGAAACATACACAAATGATGCTAAAATGTGGCAAAAGCCCTTTATTGTACATCATATAAGACATATAAATAAATTATCATTCAAATTCATCCAAAACTGTCTAAATACATTATTTTAAATAGTTTAAGCATGTCACTAATGCAGTTTGCTCCGTTCTTTTACGCTAGTTTATTAGTGCGTTTATTTATGGGAACGGCAAATATTTGCCTACACCTAGAGCGCTTCGATCCAAAAGAATTGCCGTATGTGTCCTATCAGAATCGAAATAATTCATGGGGGCTTGAATATATCTAGATTTTACCACGGGTTGTCCCTTTATGCCGATATTTTACCCCTCGCTATCGCTCAGGGGTAAAATATTTGTCATAAAGGGCCAACCCGTGGTAAAATCACGATATATTCAAGCCCCCATGAATTATTTCTTAATTAAAACATATTATTTGCCATTATCTTCACTGAATTCACAAAATCAGGAAATAACCGGTAACTTTCTGTATCTTTCACCTTGCATTCCCAATCAAATGACAGTTCATTATAAAATCCGTTGCGGGAACGTGTAGCCTATGAAGGCAAATTTGGCTATGCGTACCTGCATGCGGGTAGGCACAGACACTGCCTATAAATTACCTGTGGTTGTATCTGCATGGTCTGAAAACTATTACTACAAGAGGGTGTTTAATAACAGACTACAGTTAATCATTCAACGCAACATATTCATCAATAAAAGTATTGTGTTAAACATAATGTATTACCTGCTTTTCTCAACTTCCAAATCTGTGATCCAGGCACATCTACTTGTTCATTATCTGTAACGACTCGGACCACAACACCTTTTTTATGTGACTTGATTAGTAACTCAGCAAGATCACTGCATGTTATCACAAAAACACATATTTCAATCGATGTCCTAGCAGACATTAAATACGTAAAAAGTTTGCTTAATGAATTTTCTTCATGGGAGAAACGACAGTTTGGATTTTTACAACCATAATCATCAGTAAAGTATGCTTTACATGCAACTGTTTCATCAGGGAAAAATAAAACTTCTGTCTTTGGAAACTTTCTTCTGTTTATCTTGTTTCTTTTGTTAACTCTTTTATAAATTTGGTAAACGATTTCTGATGCTATGCCAAATGACAAAATCAAAACACCAGATCTCAAAATGAAAGTAGACATTTCCCGCGGTTTTTCGATTTACTCTAACTTATTAAAAAGCAAAGAGAGATTCTGTCCATTCGGAAGTTTATTTTCTTTTTCGAACGGTTCCTGTTGACGAATATGAACAAGTTGGCAGATTGAAATTATCCTAGTTAACATTTACTAGAAGCCTGATTACTTTGAACAAAGCCGATATGGATAAAGGCGATGATATTGCCCTCAACTTTGGGGAAGAGGACGAACTAGATAGAAGACAAAAATTCAAGTATATTTGTGTCTTGTCGCCGTCTAGTCCAATAATAATAATATTCCGTCCCAGAAAAAAATTAAAATAGCCTTGCCAGACGTCATAATTATTTGGACTAGTCGCCGTCATAAAAATATTGGCACCGTGTTTTGGGTAGTCCGAGATTATTCTGAATCTCGGACTATGTTTTGGGTTGAATATTTTTTTTTTTATAGTACATGTAAATGGGGTATCCAAAATAGAAGTAACAATGCTTTTAAATACAAAAAAAAATCACATGAGAATAATTTATATCTTGACTTGCATCTAGAAATTGACAATGAGGGTCGGTTAAAAACAAAACTTTATGACAAAAGAGATGATTTCAGCTTCCCAATTGTGAAATTTTCATTTCTATGTAGCAACATTCCAGCAGCTCCTGCATACGGAGTATATATCTACCAATTGATATGAAATCCCAGGCTTGTATTTTCTATCATGATTTCCTTGATAGAGGATTGCTACTCACAAGGAAGCTATTAAACCAAGAGTCCCAGATGGTGAAGTTGAATTCATCCCTTCGTAAATTTTATGGATGCCATCATGAGTTGGTTGACCGTTATGGAATAACCTTTTAACAGATGATATCGGATATGTTCCTTATGTCGTAACTACAATACCCTTCCCTTTTCACGAATGTGACCTACCAATTTGGACTATTTACCAGATTTGTAATAACATAGCAACATGATGGGTGCCACATGTGGAGCAGGATCTACTTCCCCTTCAAGCGCACTTGAGATCACCCCCAGTTTTTGGTGGGGTTCGTGTTGCTTAGTCTTTAGTTTTCTATATTGTGTCTGCTGTACTATTATTTGTCTGCGTCAAAGCAAAAATTAAAAAGCCTTCCCAAACTAATAATAATTATTGGACTGCATTTGGGATAAGCAAACGATAAAATGGGTTGGGGACAATCGCTCTAATTGGTTTCAATATCCCATTTTAGATTATTTACCAACTGTCCTGGATGCCATTGGTGATTAGGGCAGCAACAAAGATCTCCCACTTATTTCAATCTTTGTCGTGATGACAGGGTAATCTCTCTTGTAAATTATCCTCTCTTCTAAAATTATAATCACTTATGTAGTTTCTCCTTTGAAGTTTGTACTTCAATATTGTAGGTGGGGCTTTAAAAATTAATAAAGGTAAAATGTTCTAAGAAAATAAAAATAAAAAAATGTATTATTGAATTCTATGTCTTTCACACCCTATTACATGTGTATTAAAAACATTGTGGGAAACTGATATAACAAAATGTATAAAGAAGAGAGTTTTTAAAATATGTTTTGCCTCATATTCAAAGGTTCAGTTTCAGCATTTCCTATTTAACCCTGCATGTACAGATCTAGAAATGAGTCTTGGTGCCAAAAATGAAGGGCATATACATGTACACATATAAATACAAATACCTGCGTACCTTTTCCTTAATTTGTTTTTAATATTTCTGTTTTTCTTTTTCAGACATCCGTTAGCAGTATTCTTTCATATGTTCTTCCGTTCAGCCGCCATTATTTTATATTTTATGTGTGACTTCTTCATCGATAGTTTTGTCACCAGTTTTGTTATGATTGTAATTATGCTATCAATGGACTTTTGGACTGTTAAAAATGTTACAGGTAATGATTGAGTAATCATAGAATTTCCTAGAGTACAAACGTTAACCGTTAAGGTTGAAAAAAATGATTCTTGGTGGATGATCTGCATTTATAAATTTCGCAAACATTTATGTAGGTTACAAGTAATTTCTTTATAAACATTGGAAAATTACAGCAGATTTAAATGTAGTAAAAATAAGTAAGGTGTGTAAATGTTCTTATTTTGCATGAATTTTTTTTTTACACCTACTGCTTTTTCCAGTCAACCTTATTGCACCTACTCTGATTCAGACATGGGCAAACACAGGTTTGTGTATCGTGACATATCAGATAAATTGCCATCAGATTATAACTTTTCAATAAAACCTATTTATACTGTTAAGAACACGTACCTTTAAAATGTTGGATTACACCACAGGGACTCGGTAAGCAGATTAAAATCAATCTGTTTTGGTATTTCCTGCCTATTTGTATTTATACATTATTTATGTTTTTGATGTTGACATCAATATTTCTTTGTTTTCTAGCAATGTGCAGTTTACTGTCTATATCTGTGTACTGAAAGATCCTATTAAAGGGATATAAATCGCAATTTTGATTAGCATACCCTTCTCTAAAATAAATACATGTATAATTAAAATATTTCTATGTGACTTTATACCTTGCAAAGAAACTCATTTCCTTCCTCAATGATTATTCTATCAGAAGCTTTCATTGGTTTTTGATATCATTTTTTTAAAGAAACTGCTCTTGAGTCGGGCTGTTATCTCTTTGACATATTCCCCATTTCCATTCTCAATTTTATAGAAAGCTCGAATGGAATACTTATGAAAGAGAACAAAAAATAAGTTTAAATAATGAATTTTTTTTACGTTAGAGTTATTGCTGTTTTATCATGTTTATATGTGCATCTTTTTGAGACATTGGAGCAGTAATCTTTTATTAATTTTCAGAATTATTAGTCCATGTATTTTGATACATGTAATGGGTCATGTATTTCATTCTTTTTTTTTAGGTAGATTACTGGTTGGGCTGAGATGGTGGAATTATGTAGATGACGATGGTAAAAGTAATTGGGTGTATGAAGCAAGAAAGGTACATATATCTGTTGCATATATATAACAAATGTATTATAAAGGAAAATTCATGTTTAATAGTTTTAGTTCAATTTGTAAAATTGAAATGTCAAAATTGTGCTAAAATTGTATTTTTAGCATCAACTTATGCTTAATGTTTCTTGCTTATTTTTTATTCTTTTATTTTTTTACCATTTATAATTTTTGACCCTTTATTTTCTATTATGTGCACCAACTTCAGACCCTGATATATGACATTGTACCCCGACATTGTGGGTCCTACATGTATAGATTATAACATGCCCTTTTCCATATTGGTCCTGGTATCTATCATCCCGAGACTCCCATATAGGCCTCGGGGCTTTAGCCGAGGACCGATATGGGTCGAGGAATGATACCACCTGGGGCCAATATGGAAAGACATGTTATAATCTATTTATCACATATTTAAGTTTTGCAGAAAAGAGAAAAAAAGTTCAATTATAACAATTTAATGAAACATAACAGGTAAATCTTCTTTCTTTTTCCACAAAAGCAATTAAAAAGTTGTTAAGGATGCAATGACATCAAGTCATTTGGAATCAGGGGACAATAACCAATATACTCTTTTTTGCCCCGGGCAATTTTGAGGTTATTACATATGCAAAACCTAACGTATTCCTAACAAATATGTGATTAATAATATTATATATGAAAATACATTGGTGGTGAAAAATCTTTACTGTGATCATCTTCATTATAGAGAGCCACAGTAATTTATTATTAGCATTGTAAATGTAAACAACAAATATTGATGTAACATTGTTATATATTTCAGGGGGCACAAAAGAAAAAGGTTACTGTAGTTGAAGCTAGAATATTTTGGTTGTCATTAGTTGCTTGTGAAATTATATGGATATTCTTAATATTTTCAACATTATTACGACTGCGTTTTGCATGGTTGGTGAGTATTTATAAATAGACTTTTAGTATCTATGTAATGATACATGTATGTCTTTATAGTGGGTATTGTCCATCTCCTGACAAACTTTTTTTATGCCCCACCTACGATAGTAGAGGGGCATTATGTTTTCTGGTCTGTTGGTCCATTCGTCCAAGCGTTTGTTCGTCTGTCTGTTTGTCCCACTTCAGGTTAAAGTTTTTGGTCAAGGTTGTTTTTGATGAAGTTGAAGTCCAATCAACTTGAAACTTAGTACACATGTTCCCTATGATATGATCTTTTTAATTTTAATGCCAAATTAAAGTATTGACCCCAATTTCATAGTCCACTGAACATGTAAAATGATAGTGCGAGTGGGACATGAACACATTCTTGTTTTAATAAACATTAAAGTTAAAAATACAGATAGAAATTTGATTGAATCAACTGTGTACTTAGTCTAAATTGTGAGCCTTTTAAAAAAACATTGATTTGGGGAGGGTGTGTTGAAGGGTAACTGGAAATTTGGATCTGGAGTTTATTTTCCAAAAAAAATATGCTAACCAAATTTAAAGTGATTTTTATGTGTTATCCTTGTCCGTATGTCAAAAGATAATTTTCCATTCTCCAACTTCAGTTTGCATCAATCAAATGTTTAAAACTGATACACAAAGCTTAATACTTGTACCACAAAGCACAGATTAGGTTTGAATTTGGGTTGCATTGCTTTTACCATTCTTGAGTTATGTCCCTTTATAACATTACATTGTATATGCAAACATGGGGATCATCTTTGAATCAAAGTACAATCCGAATCCCGTACAAACCTTACTTGATCAAAGAATAAATTACTGTAAATACAGAAACTTTTCTGAGGGTTTTATCATTGCGAATAATGAACCTTGGTGAGTATCTCTATAATAAGAACTCACATTCTTATATCTAATACCTGGTACATATAGATTCCACAACTGCAACAAGTGTATTACGATATTTTTCCACTCTCAACAGTTAAGTTTTAATATTTAAAGCGTGATGCTTACCTAGCTTTTTAAATAATTAAAATTTAACTGTTGAGAGTGGAGAAATATTGTAATACACAAGTTACAGTGGTGGAATCTGTTTCTCTAATGATTTTTGTCCTTCCTTTTCAAAGATTTGAGGAAAGTTGTGTACTTTTGATGTGACGTCATTTAGGCATGGTCCCTTTTTTCATGACGTCACAATAAGAAAATTCAGAAGAAAACAAGAAAATCTAAAGTCACAATTTAATTTCAACCAATCATTTGCCGAGAACAGATTTTTCACTAGTGAGGAGAAATATTTTTCTCACACCGGTCAGGAAATGTAAAAAAGCACAAAAACTAGAGAAATATATCTCTATGAAAATTTTTCCTGAAATCTCTATATCGGTAATAAATATTGACATTTTTGTCCATTCCTCAAAAATCACAATAAATCCTAAATTTACAGTATTTTATTTTCAATGCACATGTATAGTAAGAACCACAAAAAAAAGTCATATAAACCTTATAAATATCTTTTATAGATGATAGTTTTAGTTGGAACAGCAATGAATGGAGCTAATTTATATGGATATATAAAATGTAAATATGGTGCTAATAAAAAATTATCAACAGTAGCCACAGGTTTCTTAGGAAAACAATTATGGACTTCTGTAAGTATTACCAGTATTACTTAATTTTGACCTGTAATTTAAAAAAAAGGAACTGACATAAGAAGATTTAAATGCAAAAAATAATTAACAATCTTGTTTTCTGAAATTGGAACTTATGCTTTCAAGAGGTTGATCCATTCAACTTCAAAGAAAACTTCTACAGATCTGCCAGAGAAAAAAAATTTTCTAAATGAACAAAATGTTTTAATTTCAACATTCACATTTTATGTACAATCAAATCAAATACAGGCAAGATTTATCTTTTTGCCAGTAGTTTACCTATCTGGATCAGTTGGGATAAGGTACAGAAAATATATACTTATAATTGGTTGATATAAAGCCTGGACTGTGGTAGTACAAAAATGTACTATTGGAATAACCCCAATAAATCATGACATTACTAATAGGCTGGTGTAAAATTGAGAATGTAAATGGTGAATATGTCAAAGAGACAACAACCCGACCAATGAGCAGATAACAGCGGAAGGCCACCAATGGGTCTTCAGGGTGAAGAAAATCCTGCACCTGGAGATTGGCCTCAACTGGCCCTAAATAAAAATGTGTACTGTTCAGTAAAAATGGACGTCATACTTAACTCCAAAACATAAATATGAACTAAAGATATTATACAACATTAATAAAGGCCAGAGGTTCCTAACTAGGGACAGGGCCAAAAATGCAGCAGGGTTAAACATGTATTGTGAGATTTGCAATTTCAGGGACCAAATAATTGCTCTTATCATGCATCCTCCTTTTCTGTGAAAACTTTTACCTTTGAGGTAGAGATATAAAAAATCATATCAGGATATTTCAGCAACCTGTAAGAAAACAGACAAAAATGAACTTCTTTGAATTGCCCTTGTCTGCTCAATGGTCGGGGTTGTCTCTTTGACACATTCCCCATTTCCATTCTCAATTTTATGATAGTGTAAACCCTATTTTCTTTGTTTATACATATACAGTGAAACCTGTCCAAACCGAACACCCACAGGACTTTACGTTTTGTTCGGTTTTCACAGGTGTTCGGATTGTAAAGGTAAATGGAAGTCGACATTCAAATAATTTTGGCACTTACTGACAAGGGATAATAAGTGACACAACAGACCACAATTTATTTTTGTGTTGATTTTGATGTAAATGTTAAAATATAAGTAGATGAAGATGGACGTATACGTATTGCTACATTTTTTAAAATATAAATCAAACGCCACTCCGTCAAACATGCGTGTCGTTGTGAAACTATAAATCGTTCAATGATATCCGAATTGGAGCGATTTTGCTTAATTTACTGACCAATTCAGATTCCAAGTCTCTGTCAAATGACAATTCCGAAGTTGAATTGAGGTCGTCATTTTCAATTATCTGTACACACGAGTTTTCAGACTAAACTGGCCCCCTCTGATTGATACTTCGCCACAAGATAAGAGTGAAACAGCAGCAGGGGTCCAGTTTATACTCGGACTTTATCGTTGCTAAATAGCTAACGGAAATCTACAGGAGCATCTGCATTATATATAGGGCTTCTAAAGGGAATCTGACATCCCGTAAACACGATTCGAAACCATTGACCTTGTTGTGTTGCATGACTTCTTAATCCAGGAAATGGCTTTAAAACTATTATTTATTTCAACAGATTAGCTACAGAATGGCAGTTACGATTTTGTGGCCGTAATTATTTGCGTTGGAGATTGTTGAGTAACGTGCATTTGATTGATCTCAGGGAAAGTTCCTTTCTTCCCCTTTTCGGCGATCGGGGCAGTTTAACGGTTCTTCACAAAAATCATTTGATCACTGAATGCATGGACACAAACATGCTAATTAGTTTGAAATAACAACTCATTAGTTGATTTAACCCCAAATACCCTCAGGGTCATCCTGTGTTTGTTTAATTAAATCATGCAAGTAATTAAAAATACTTTTTTGTTTTGATTGCTATTGACCAATTTTGACAGGTAGTTTTTAAATACAAATTTACTAACAAGCCTTCAAAAAGCGTTCGGAATTCGGTGTTGACAGGGTTCGGTTTTTTCAGGTTAAATTAACGCAAATTGATAGGGAAATTGTGTGGGACTTTGAAAATTGTTCGGTTTAAACTGAAATTCGGTTTTATCAGGGTTCGGTTTACCCAAGTTTCACTGTAATTGTATTTTATATTATTTTTATTTTCAGATGTTATCGATGGGGAAATCCGAGACACAAAATCAAACACAGCAGTAAAGTGACAGATCTGTGGGATGTTATAATAATGACTTTATCTATACATGTACATCTTCTTGTTGGGAATCTTGACATTATGTTTTATTATTTATTTCTCATATAAATATCATGAATAAACTTATAAACTCTGTAAATATGTATTTCACTACAAATATTTCCCTTTAACATAAGAATATTTAATTCTTAGACATTCATTAGGGCCCCGCCTTTAGGCGGGTCGCCCTATAGTGATCAGTCTGTCCGTCCGTCCATCCGTCCGTCCGTAACACTTTAACTTTGTGTCCGCTCCATATCTAGAGAACCATTATGATTTCATACTTTATACTTTACATGTTTATTAACCACCACCAGAGGGCTTGTCATGATGTATGTTCAACTTCCTACATGTAGGTCAAAGGTCAAGGTAAAAAAACTTTGGTTTCAGTTGACAACCCTGTGTCCTGTGGTGAAGATCGTGTCCGCTCTATATCTTGAAAACCGTTATGATTTCAAAGTTTATACTTGACATGTATATAAACCAACACCAAAGGGTGTGTCATAATTTATGTGCAACTTCCTAGGTCAAAGGTCAAGGTCAAAAACTTTGGTTTCAGTTGACAACCCCATGCCCTATGGTAAAGATTGTGTCCGCTCTATATCTTGAAAACCGTTATCATTTTAAAGTTTATACCTGAAATGTATATAAACCAATATCAGAGGGTATGTCATAATTTATGTACAACTTCCTAGGTCAAAGGTCAAGGTCAAAAACTTTGGTTTCAGTTGACAACCCCATGTCCTATGGTAAAGATCGTGTCCGCTCTATATCTTGAGAACCGTTATCATTTCAAAGTTTATACTTGACATGTATATAAACCAACACCAAAGGGTGTGTCATAATTTATGTGCAACTTCCTAGGTCAAAGGTCAAGGTCAAAAACTTTGGTTTCAGTTGACAACCCCATGTCCTATGGTAAAGATCGTGTCTGCTCTATATCTTGAGAACCGTTATCATTTCAAAGTTTATACTTGACATGTTTATAAACCAACACCAAAGGGTGTGTCATAATTTATGTACAACTTCCTAGGTCAAAGGTCAAGGTCAAAAACTTTGGTTTCAGTTGACAAACATATGTCCTATGGTAAAGATACAATTTTTTAATGCACATTATTCACAGCGGGGCCCACAGAGATGGCTCCCATCTCAATGATATATAGTTCACTCAAGCTCTTGATTATATCCCAAGGAACAAAATTATGTATGTTTTTTTCACCAGCCGTCCATCTGTTCATCAGTGAGTCCATCATTCCTGTTTATGTTATCCACACAAAGGAATTTCATGAAACTTTGCAGATGGCTTGTGCATATCGACAGGAAAGTATACAGGAGTTGTGCTATGTTGAAGTAATATTTCAGCCTAGATATACTACTGCAACAGTTTGTCATCACAACTCTTCTGAATCCAAGCAAAATAGGTCATGAAACTTTGTAGATGGATATTATATGTAGATGTTCATACCCAGAGGAAAATTTTATTCAACTTTTTTTCAAGGAGTTGTGCCCTATTAAGTAAGAATTAAGCCTAGATATACTACTGCAACAGTTTGTCATTGTAACTGCTTTAAATCCACTCAACTAAATTTCATGAAACTTTGTTAATAATAAGGACAAAATTAATGTTGATATGCATATCAACAGGAAATTATGATTTCTGCGATGAGACATACAATGTATGTATTACTATCCGGTAGTTATGGCGTAACCTATTTCTGTAAAGCTTAATATTTCAGAAGGTAGAAGACCTGGATGCTTCATACCTTGTATGCAGCTACCTTATATTATAAAATTTCCATTGTACTTGACCTCATTTTCATGGTTCAGCAACTGGTTGAAAATAAATTAGTTTCTTAAAGAGAATTCCTAACTTATTATGAGTAGTACAATAACTATATTTGGTATATGGGTTCCTTGCAATGCCTACATGTCTGTCAGACATGATTCACCTGACCTGGACCTCATTTTATGGATAAGGTTAAAGTTACATGATTAGGTCTGTTTCTCAGATGCTATTAGCAGTAGGTCAACTATATGTGGTGTATGGAATGATTTTAAGAGGTACATGTCAGTCTGCCAGGTTTCCTATGACCCTGACCTCATTTTCATTGTTCATTGGTCAATTTTTAGTTTTTTCTGCTTTAGTCTGGTTTTGCAAGTACTATAAGCAATTTGGTTTATGGAATGAATGTAAGTTGAACATGTCTGTCTAGATGATATCATCTGGCCTTGACCTCATTTTCGTGGTTCATTGGTAATTTAAATGTTTTTGTGTTTTGGTTGGTTTTCCTATAAATACTGTTAAACAGCAAAAGGTAAGCTATGTTTGGTGTATGGGAAAATTGTAAGGTGTACATGTCCTATCTAACCTTGTCCTCATTTTCATGGCTCAATGGTCAATGATAAGTTTTCACAATTTTGTCAGTTTATCAGATATTTTAAGCAATTAGTCATTATATTTGGTGTATGGAACAATTGCAAGGTGATCATTTCTGTCTGGCATGGTTGATATGACATTGGCCTCATTTTCATGGTTCATAAATCAATGACAAGTTTTTCGTTATTTTGTCAGTGTATCAGATATTTTACGCAAAAGGTCAACTGTATTTAATGTATGAAATAATTGTAAGGTGTACATGTCTGTCTAGCAGGGTTCATATGACCTTCAACGCATTTTCATGGTTCATTTTTCAATGCTAAGATTTTGTGGTTTGATCAGTTACTCAGAACAAGGAATTATTTGAATCTGGAATAATTTAGAATTCTGGAAAATTGATGAGAAATGATAGTGAAAGCAAAATTAACCTTAGCCATGCACACATAGCTAACCCCATTTAGTTGGGTTAGATTTCATCATACATTTCTGATCAATTTTCGAGAATTCACAATTATTCTAGATTCAAATAATTCCTTGTTTTAGGTACTATTAGGGATAGGACCACTATGTTTGATGTATCGAATGATTGTAAAGTGAACATGTCTGTCTGGCATGGTTAATCTGTTGGTTACTTCATTTTCATAGAATACTGATAATGCTAAGTTTTATGTGATACATTTACTTGTAGCTAACCCTTCATACTGACTTTTAATATAAATTCAATGATAACATGAGACATTTCAGTCAGTGTGTGCACTCTTGTCTTTCCAGAGGGAAACAGTCCTTGAACTTATTTTTACTAGGACGTTGCATTTATGTCTTTTTTTGTGTGTATTTTGTTCCTGTGTTCATTTAAAGATATTTTTTGGTTAGTTCAGTTGTTGGGTGTCTATTCCATTGACATATTCCCCAAATAATATTAATACTTTCTGGTGCATTATGGTTGTGTATATCATAGATGAGGTTTTACTTTTTTGAGAAGGTCATCAAACCAAAAGTAGGTTATCATGAACTACTTTGTATGATTGAATGAATTTTTTTCAGTTAAAAGTTCATATGCTGGATATCACAGTCTATGGTCATATTAATGGAATTGCATGATTACTAATAATTCAAACAACTGATCTTAGTGGCATTCAGACATAAAAGATCATAAAAACATCTTATTAAATGATTTATGGGTCTATTTATTTCTAAAATCAGCAGTTCACGGTACATTTAATTTCTTGTGAACTATTGCTAAATTTGAAATGCTTTCATTTTGTTTCTACCATCTTTTTTTCTCTAAAAGAGGTCCAAGGATGTTCAGGTACATCCAAATCCATCCTATGTAGCCATGATTGGTAGAACTTTTTAAAATCTTCATAATTAGAATCAAACCTCTTATACTCCTCAGTATTAAATTCTTTGGCCTTTTCCTAAAATAGACATTAAGAAGTCTTTATGTTAAATCAATTTGATTTGTATAGATACATCTGTAAGTCTGAGAAAACATGATTACATATTAGCTTTTTATTGGTTTTGAACTAGGTTTTAGTAACTGTGAGTATACTGTCAGATAGGTATTTTGTACTTCTAGTTTTTGTGGCAGTTGTTTTTCGTGCTTTTCATCTTTCTGACGAGTCCAGCCCTTTTTAACTGATTTTAAGTGTGTTTATATATGTTGATCTGTTACACCACTCTCACATGTTAGGAGAGTGTTGAGCTTTCCCAAACATGTTTTTAAAGTGCCTGCCTAAAGTCAGGTGGCTATAATTCAGTAGTTGTTGTTGATTGCTGTCTATCATTGTTTTTTTTTTCATTTATTGTTTTGTACATAAATCAGGCCAGTGGTTTTCTTGTTTGAATAATATCTACAGTCAGATATCTAAAATTTACAGCAATTTTATAGAACAGTTACAGTAGGTATACTGCTCATAGTAACAGTGAAACCAACCAAAGTGTGAAATCAAAATTGATCACTGAATTGTTGCAAGAGTTCAAGGTCAGATGACTCCTGTGAGACAGACATGTAATTGATAACCTTATACAATGTATTCATTCTTCATAAAAAATAAAGTTGACCCATAACTTATAGTAAATTTATAACTGACCATGAAAAACTTCATATTGAATTAGAAATACATTGCACCCAAAAAATATGGTCAAGGTCAACTGCTATATATCAGGGAAAAAAACCCATCAGCATTCATAAACAAAATGTGATTTGCATACCTATTATCTTCTTAATTATTTGAAAAGATATACTGTTTACACCATTACTACAGCAGAATCCAAATTAGGATACATATATGTCCTGCATTCTACCACTTTTCAGCTTCAGGTAAAACAAATAATCAAACCTTTTCTAATATCTTATTTCTGGCCTTCTTTAGCTGAATTTCTATTGTCTGTAAGATTTTGGTATTTGGTTTCAATCCCTCCATTTCCATTTCTTTCAATAAAACCTTTTTATAATAAAAATTTAGATGACTTCTACGTATAAGTGCTCCAAAAACTGTTATATTTGGAGTAATTCCAGCATCCTGTAAGAAATAGAAATCAAGTTTAAGAAATCACAATAACATAGATTAAAAGTAATTTGTTTGTAAGAAGAATCTGACATGGAAAGTATAAATTGGGTAGAATACTATGAGATACACATTATTACAAATAATTTTTCATATCATCCCAAGACTGTCATTTAGTTTATTCCATGGATGATATTTGGACAGATATGAAAATCAATGTGTTATAATATTTTGTCATATATTTCCAATAAGTGTAACGAATACAGGGTTCACCTTTAGGGATGTTCCATTATAACAGACATGGTTTCTAGGGAAGGCATTTTAAAAATGAGGTAACCACCTAAAGAAGGCAAACTTTCCATTATGCAAAAGAATAGACAACACTAACCCATAGTTAAGGAGGAAGTGCCTTCCCTGGGTCCCATATACATGCAAAAAGAAGATGTGGTATGATTGACAATGAGCATGATGAGACAACTCTCTGCAAGAAAACAAATGACACAGAAATTAACAAATTTAGGTCTCTGTACGGCCTTCAACAATAAACAAATTATGTATGATTTTATTGAACAGCCTTTATTTAAGAAATAATTCCTTCATGTCATGCTCTATGCTCATTTTAACATGGGTAGGCATTATATTTGTCGATATTTTACACTGAGAGTTAGCGAGGTGTAAAATGTGGTCAAATATAATGCCTATCGATGTTAAAATGAGCATAGAGCATGACATGAAGGAATTATTTTGATTCTAATAGGACAAATATAGTATTTTTATAGGTCGAAGCGTACGAAATTACCGTAAAAATGTTTGGCTGTTCCCGTTTCCTCCTGTGCATTGCATTTCATATTTGATAAGTTTAAAAACTACGAGCATGGTTAATATATGTTGTTTCATAAAAAAATACAATAAAAGTTTATGTTAGCTGCCTAAATGTATATATTTTAAAGGATAACGATAGAAAATAACGTTAATATAAACAGTAAGTTTGTGCGCATGTGTCAAACATATTTTGTGCTCATTAGAACACAGCTTTGTTTACAAAGCGTAATAAGGACGTCATATCAGAATGGTAATTTGATTTAAAGGACTTGTTTTAGATTCTGTACCATTTCAAATCTGCCAAATGATTATACATGTACTAGTGAAATAAAATGAAAAAGCTACTTATGGGTCATGGACATATTGTGATGTCATAAACTTGGCCTCTATGGATAGAAGTCCTGACAAAAGTATTAGAACACAATCAGAAACGCATAGTGCTGAAATAAATCTTTGTGTGTAAAGCTGACGTTTGGCAATCAACAATTAATGTAAAAGAACAATTTTTATTTCCAAATTTTGAAAATATTTTTGCAGAACCCTGAAATCTGTTCAAACCTCAAACCCTGTTATAACTGATCTGAACTTAGCCCTTCTATGATGACATACATTGAATAGCCTAAGGAAACTCAAGTTATCAAACCTAAATGACTTTCAAATCTGTATAAAATATTAAGCCCAGGATAGGTTTGGTTAAAAGAGGTTTCACTGTAAGCTTGTAAATCAAATATATATATAGTAGTCCTTATCATACTTTTTATACAACCGCAAAAATTGAAAAAATTTTGGTTGTATATTGGTATCACGTTGGCGTTGTCCGAAGTTATTTGGTTTTCGCAATCTAACTTTAGTAAAAGTAAATAGAAACCTATGAAATTTAAACACAAGGTTTATGAACATGAAAGGAAGGTTGGGATTGATTTTGGGTGTTTTGGTCCAAACAGTTTAGGAATTAGGGGTAAAAAAAGGTCCAAATAAGCATTTTTCTTGGTTTTCGCACAATAACTTAAGTATAAGTAAACAGAAATCTATTAAATTTTATCTTAATAAAGGTCTATGACCACAAAAGGAAGGTTGGGATTGATTTTGGGAGTTTTAGTCCCAACAGTTTAGGAATTAGGGGCCAAAAACAGGTCCCAAATAAGCATTTTTCTTGGTTTTTGCACAATAACTTAATAGTAATCTATGAAATTTTAACCCAAGGTTTATGACCACAAAAGGAAGGTTTGGATTGATTTTGGGAGTTTTGGTCCAACGAATTAGGGGCCTAAAGGGTCCAAAATTAAACTTTGTTTCATTTCATCAAAAAATGAATCATTGGGGTTCTTTGATATATATGCCAAATCTAACCGTGTATTCAGATTCTTAATTTTTGGTCCTGTTTTCAAATTGGTCTACATTAAGGTCAAAAGGGTCCAAAATTAAACTTAGCTTGATTTTAACAAAAATTGAATTCTTTGGGTTCTTTGATATGCTGAATCTAAACATGTACTTAGATTTTGGATTATGGGCCCAGTTTTCAAGTTGGTCCAAATCGGGGTCCAAAATTATTATATTTAGTATTGTGCAATAGCAAGAAATTTTCAATTGCACAGTATTCCACCATAGCAAGAAATCTTCAATTGCACAGTATTGTGCAATAGCAAGAAATTTTCAATTGCACAGTATTGCGCAATAGCAAGAAATTTTCAATTGCACAGTATTGCGCAATAGCAAGAAATCTTCAATTGCACAGTATTGTGCAATAGCAAGAAATCTTCAATTGCACAGTATTGCGCAATAGCAAGAAATATCTTATTGCACAATATTGCGTAATACGAGAAATTTTCAATTGCACAGTTTTGCGCAATAGCAAGAAATATTCAATTGCACAGTATTGTCCTGTTTTCAAATTGGTCTACATTAAGGTCCAAAGGGTCAAAAATTAAACATGTTTAGTTTCAACAAAAATTGAATATATGGGGTTCTTCAATATGCTGAATCTAACCATGTATTTAGATTTTTAATATTTGGGCCCAGTTATCAAATTGGTCCACATTGAGGTCTAAAGGGTCTAAAATTGAACATTATTTGATTTCATCAAAAATTGAATTCTTGGGGTTCTATGATATGCTGAATCTAACCATGTATTTAGAATTTGGATATTGGACCATAATAGGTAAATGTTCAATTTAAAATTTTTAAGTTTTTAAGTTTAAGTTCTTAGACCACATTCATTCTGTGTCAGAAACCTATGTTGAGTCAACTATTTAATCACAATCCAAATTCAGAGCTGTATCAAGCTTAAATGATGTGTCCATACTTGCCCCAACTGTTCAGGGTACGACCTCTGCAGTTGTATAAAGCTGCGCCCTGTGGAGCATCTGGCTTATATCTTCAATGATAACGATGCCAGACTCATAGATGTTAATAGTGAATATAAATCAAAGTTACAATTTCAATATAATTAATCCAAAAAGTAAAACAAACCCGTATATTTTGTAGTAGTTCATTACCATCCTTCAAGGTCACACAGGTCATGGCCAGTACACTGTATGTTCTCATGTTTGGAACAAGTTTATAAGATGCTATCACCTGTAGGACTTCCTGGAATAATATAAATGTTATTATACATAGCTGAGAATTTATTGTGATGTGGGATACTGTTTATAAGATATGTAGTTAAATATTCTGATCTTATTCACAGAACAACTGGTGAATAGTTGTCTCATTCGCAATCATACCAGATCTCCCTACTTTCATAAAATGAGATCAGTATACAATTTATATATATTTAAACTCGGTTTGGTGAACCAACGCCTGTGTGAACAGTGGCGGATGCAGGAATTTTCGAAAGGGGGGGTGCTAGCCCAGGGCAAAGGGGGGGTTGCAAAACTGCAAAACATATGTCCCGATTCAAATGCATTGATCGGCCAAAATAAAGGGGTGGGGGGTGCGCACCCCCGGAACCTATGTTGAGTCAACTATTTAATCACAATCCTGGATCCGCCACTGGTGAATCATTTGGATAGAGTCCCTGAAGTAAATACCTTGGTATGCAGTATAATTTATATAAGAATATAAAAATAAGTAGATGTAGTATGATTGTCAATGAGACAAATATCCACCAAAGTTTTAATGAAAAGAATGTTAGTCATTATAGGCAACAGTTTTGGCCTTCAATAATAATAAATAAAAAAAAACATGCTGTATAGCTGCCTATAAAAGTCCCTGACATTGAAAATATGAAACAATTCAAGTGAGAAAAAAACTGCCTAATTTATAACAAAACAATTTACAAAAAGAATGTGTCCCCAGTACACGGATGCCCTACCCACACTATCATTTTCTATGTTCAGTGGACCGTGAAAATGGGATAAAATCTCTAATTTGGCATTTAAATTAGAAAGATCATATCATAAGGAACATGTTTACTAAGTTTCAAGTTGATTGGACTTCAACTTCATCAAAAACTACCTGGACCAAAAACTTTAACCTGAAGTGGGACAAACGGACGGACAGAAGAACAAACGAACGGATGCACAGACCAGAAAACATAATGCCCATAAATGGGGCATAAAAAACAAATATGAGACATGTGAACTAAGGACAACCGCTGAAAAAATGTGTATATAAAATTGAAGTTAAATTATTGAAGTTATCTTAACCTACTAGTAAGTCAAAAATTTATGTTATTCTATAAAGTTTTGTTAAAATGCAGTTGGATTACTTTCACATTTGTGTATAACTTGCATCCCCCTTTATTCACAACTATGAATTAAGTTTCATGTAAACATAGTACTAGGGAGAGTTACGTTAATTAGCTATGTTTAAAATGGGATAAAATGTCTACTTGCTTTCTAACTTTCATATTGTTTTCAAATTTTTCATACCTTGTAACTAATAATGAATAAAAAACTATTACATTTACAACATAAACATTAAAATACCTTTGCTGTTGAATACTTCATAGATTTACATCTCTTGTACATTAAATTTGTAAGGAGATCTATATCTGGTTTGACTCCTTTATTTTTCATAAAATCGAGCATTGTCTGTTCTTCCTCTGGACTGATGAGCGCTAACATTTGATCGAATGTTTCCACATTTGGCGTAACATTGTATTTTTCCATATCGGTTAGATATCCCATCATCCTACCAACCATGGCAAACCTGTCACATGGTGTTGATAGATCACTTACTGAGATAATATGGGAAAAATCTTCATTTGGTTTCAAAACATTTGGTAATTTTACTGATGGAACTTTTTCATTTAATGCGGATACTTCAACAATATCCAATGAATTTTTACTCTCTTGATTAGTCATTTGAAATGTCTCTGGACTTTCAGTTAGCTGTAAATTAAAGCTACAGCTTTCTGATTTCGGAAAAGTGTTGTCTAGTTTATTTCCTTTCAGGTCTGTCCTTTCTGTAGATGGAAGGGACAAGATGTCTCTTTTGTGTAAAAATTCTTCAGTTTTTCCTGACTTCTCTCCCTTTAATAGTTTTAATGTTGCTGCAGGATTTATCGGTGATAGCAACATCTTAGTCAGTTTAGGATCGCTGATCTCACAGTCTTTTATCACACGTAACATCAAGTTGTATAACTTAAGATCAGGCTGCACACGTTTTATCAACATCCATCTCCAAATCTACAAAAAACATTTAAAATAGAAATTTTGAAACCTTTACACACAATAAGAAATTTCAACAATGTTTATTCTGAAATTAATATAACTACATGTATTAAAATGTTGAAATAATCTAACCAGATGCTCCACAGGGCCGCAGAGGATGAACCCTGAACAGTTGGGACAAGTATGGACACAACACTCAAGCTTGATACAGCTCTGAAATTGGATTGTGATTAAATAGTTGACATAGCATAGGTTTCTGAAACAGAATGAATGTGGTCTAATGAACTTAAAAAAATCAAATTTACCTATTATGGTGCAATATCCAAAATCTAAATACATGGCCATGGATTGATTCAGCATATCAAAGAATCCCAAGAATTCCATTTTTGATGAAATCAAACAAAGTTTAATTTTTGCCCCTTTTGATCTCAATACATACCAATTTGATAACAGGGCCCAAAATCAAAAATCTAAATACATGGTAAGATTTAGCAAACCAAAGAACCCCATATATTCAATTATTTTTAAATCAAACAAAGTTAAATTTTGGACCCCAATTTGGAACAACTTGAAAACTGGGCCCATAATCAAAAATCTAAATATATATGTTCAGATTCAGCATGTCAATGAACCTCCAGAATTCAATTTTTGTTAAAATCAAAAGTTTTATTTTGGACCCTTTGTTTAAACATGTTTATTTATAGTGGATTGGGAAACAAGTTTTGCAACTTATATTAATCCCTTTCCACTCTGCGGGTGCGAGAGCTGCCTTGTAGCGGCATTAGCCTGCACTTTTTTCGAAATCTACAAGGGTGTCTTTAACGTGCAAGAGAAATGGCTCTCTCTTAACACGGGTCAGCCGTTTATCGTCCCCTTCAGACGGACTATCATCGTTTCCTCGAGACCATACTCGCAAATGGTGTCAAGGGAGAGCCGAAAATTCAGTTCCAGAAATTTTCATCCCAGACGGGAATCGAACCAGGAACCTTTGTGTTAGTAGTCCGATGCACTAACCACTACACCACGGCTCTCTTTTGGACCATAATGTAGACTAATCTAAAAACGGGATCCACGATTAAAAATCTGAATACACGGTTAGATTCGGCATATCAAAGAACCTCAATAATTCAATTTTTTGGACCCTTTGAACCTCATGTGGACCAATTTAGAAACAGGGACAAAATTCCAAAAAATTAATGCATGGTTAGATTCAGCATATTTAAAAACTCCAAGAATTCAAGAATAAAACCCCATTGAAATTGGTCAAGAAATAAGCAATTTATACAAAGTATTTGAAAAGTATAGTTTTTGGCCCCTAATTCCTAAACAGTTTGGGCCATAACCCCCAAAATCAATCCCGACCTTCCTTTTTTGGAATGTGGTACGATTTCAGAAAGATCCATACACTTACACACAAGTTATTGTCTCAAAACTAGGAAAATATTTATTTTGACCCCTTTTGGGCCCCTTGTTCCTATACTGTTGGAACCAAAAACCCCACAATCAATCTCAACCTTCCTTTAGTGGTTATAAACCTTATGTTATAATTTTATTGATTTCTTTTTACTTATACTAAAGCTATTATCCGAACCATCCGACTTCGGACGATGCTGACGACGACGCTAACAACGTGATACCAATATACGACCAAAAAATGTTTAATTTTTGCAGTCGTATAAAAACCACTTCCCTGTCCTACTATCACTTCATCATACTAATTCTAAATTACATTTGGAAAGATTTTATAATTGGAATCATATAGATACTGCAAACCAACTTATATTTTCTGGTACTTTTTGGGGGGTTCAGCCTATGAGTCACAATTAGTATAAGCCATATGGATATTTTTCTTGCGGTGAAACTTGCAAAATTTGATGTTTTACAGTATAACCCAAGATGCCATTATAATTTTTCGCATCTTACCTGTACTGCATACCAGAAGCCAGCTTTTTTATCAGCTATAGCTGCCATCAGCAAATGGCTAAAGCCTTTCGGAGATATTTTCTCTATGCTTGTTAATTTATCAGCCAAGAGGAAAGCTGTCCTAGCATCACCACAGAAAGCAAATGCTTTGATCATAGAGTGGTATGTGACTGTGTTAGGTGTGATGTCTTTAATAGCCATGTCTTGTAAGAGGACACTGGCTCTCTGTAAACCATCCTCAGGCCATGGAGAGTTAGCACAGGCATTAAATAGAGCAGAGTAGATGTAATCATTTGGTACAATCCCTAGCTTTTTCATCTGAAAAGTAAAACAAAAAATCTAAAATTATACCCTTCACATGTACATTAAAAAAGGTAAAAACCCATTCTAATATCAAAGTTTAGGTGATAATGTTCGATTTCAATCTCAATGTCACTGAATAAAAGCACCAGGGTATAAAGGCAGCAACCTACTACTCTTACACAGTGGCTCACTTCCAGTTATCCTAAAGAAATAGTGGGTTTTCCTTAATAAAATGAACCAGAAGGGTAATTTTTAAATATTTTTTTGAAATTTATACTGTTAGGAGTGTAGCACCATGTTGTAAATACATGATGGCACGATACAACTAAAAAATGTTTGAGATAGTACAGTTTAATAATGTTTCTTTTTCCCATTTTTATGTTGTTGTTTACAAATAATATAACTTAAAATTCAGAATACCTGGTTAAAGACTTGAAAAGCTTTCTTTGTATACCCAGCTTTGGCAAGCACCGACAAAAGCTGAGACATAACAAAGTTGTTTGGCATTACTCTATCATGTTCCAACATCCAAACATCAAGAACTCTAATAGCTTCTTTAACCTGAAAATAAGATTGTTATATCACATTTCTACATCACACTATCCCACTATTACAGAATCTGATCCTTATGAAATAAAGATAATAGACTATTTATTCCAAGAGGAACAAATACTATGGTATTGTTTATAACAAAATTGCCAGGGGAAATATGTTAGGCAGAAAAAAATACATGTTGACAATAAAATATTTATTGCAGATATATACATATGATATCAGTTTAATAAAATTCTGTCAAAAATTGTACACATGATCATGAGAGCACTAACAATACAATTGTCCATAAATTAAATATTTTCAAGGGGCATAACTCTTTTGAAAATTGTTGATCGAAACTGATTTTTAATTTGTTCGAGGCAATGCTGATATAAACCTATGATATAACTTTTATAAAAATCTTGTAAGAATTATACCTGTAAGAGCGCTCACAAGACCAGACACACTGACACCTGGTATATCTATGCCCCCTGCAAAGCTTTGTGCGGCAGACAACAAATTCAGTACCAGTAAATACACTAAGCAGATTTTAAATTTACCTTTCCCTGTTTTCCATATTCCTCTATTTTCCTCCCATACCAATTTGGATCATTACGTCTGCCTTTACTAGTTAATCTAATATGAGGTTTCATGTCTTTCTCGTCAAATGGTTCATCAAATCTGTTGTAAGATATATAAAAAAAAAATAACCTAAATCATTAGTTTGAAATACAAAAATTATATTTGTCATTTATTAACCCATGTGAATTTGTCCAGGTCAATTAAAAAACAAAATATATTTAGACGAAAACACATGTTTCTCCTCCAAGCCTTATTTGAGGTATATTTTACTTTATCGGTCGTCCCACTGTCTACATCACTCTGTTCAGCTCTTAATATTATTCCGTATCATGTCTTTGTGACGTCAACTTCGACCTTAATAACTTTGACCCGGACATATCAGCGACGTCATAATGCTTGAACCGACGTTAATAACTTGGACCCGAACTTATCAAGTCATCTTTTGTGTGCTGGTGAAACAAAGAAAACACTTCTGAAACACGTAAATATAGCCCGATAAATCAATTATCAGATTATCTGCATATTGATATTGTAAAATATCAGCTGCTTGACATTATATGAAGGCTTTTTGATCTCGTTCGCTACGCTCACTCGACAAAAAGCTTCATATTATGTCTCGCAGCTGATATTTTACGATATCAACATGCAGATAACCTGATAATCGGTACGTATTGAGAGAATAAGAACAGCAAGACACTCAAATTCAGAATATCATGTAAAAAATAACATATAAATGGTGTAGACTTGCAAATTACATTACATGTACTTAGCAATTTCATCTTGAGTTTAAAGTTAAATTTCATACAATTGTTTGTCAGGCATGACAGCATTCAACACAATTGTATTAGGGAAATTAAAGGAATACACCTACTATAAAGTCTATGACAAAAGTTAACAAAGTTCTGGCCCATACAATATAAGTATGCATCAAACAATAAATCAGTTCTGGCCTGGACTCTTTTACCTTCAAATGCTGCTAGCATTCTTTGATAGTGACAGTCCATTATTGTGTGCTTGAACTTGTTTCTTTTGAATTATTATATATATTAGCATTATAAAGTAACATGACTTTTCTGAATTTTATGGTATTCTTTGCTTTGCACATTTAATAATTTCACCAATCAAGATTAAAGTCATGAGGATTAAGTTCTAAACAAACGAGTCTTATCACATGATTAAGTGTCAATTCTTGTTCATGTGCATGTACAACATGCATGTAGCTATAGCATGAAACTAAGGTGGTGATATACTTCAGATTTAATGGAACTTCATATTAACTTACATATCTTGTTTACTTTCTTCAACTTCATTACTTAAGGTACCAAATGTATTTCTCCATTTTGCATCTTTTTTGCTGAAACTTATTCTGTTTTCAGTTTCGGAATTGGAAGGGTACTGTCTACTTTGTCTCTGTTTGGTAACTTTATCAAATTGCCTATCGCTTGTATCAATATTCCATCTTTTCTTTTGACCATTGGTTTGACTTTGATCTCTTTCAACATGTAAATTATCATAATCATAACTCTTTATTTTTCCTCCTGCCAAGGTTCCAAACTGGTCTTCAATATGCAAGTTCTTTACTGATTCCACCAATTGTTTATCATCTTCAATGCAATCCTCTGACAAGATTCTATTATGTAATCTATATTTTCCTTTTCCCTTATGACTGAAGTTGTTGGTTCCTCTGGACATGTGTTTAAAATCAAAACTTCCAATGTTATTTTCATCTTTTAAATGTGTTACAGACCGTGAAAGTCTTTGGTTGCATTCAGTGTCCTCCTTTGATAAAACTTTACTTTTATGTATATGAATACTTCTCTGGTTCCCAAGTGTAAAACAAACAAATCTAAAATCAGGTTTGATAACACATTGAAAATTTCTTCTGAAATATGACAGCTGCCTGTAAGTTAGTGTTTTTGTAAACATACATGTATGAATAAATGTTGTTTGTAGATAAGACATGATGGTATTTCTGAAAATAAAACAAAATAAAAATACATTAACATTAGGTTATAGTATAGACATGATCATGATGATAGACAAACTTGTACATATGCATAAAGAAATTTATTTCATTATGAAAATCATCTGAAATTCTAAGTTGAACTTGAGGCTATAAAGAACCTGTGTCACTCACCTTAACACTTATGTGCTTATTCAACAAAGGACACATTCAGACAAGAATAAAATTCATGACAAAAATCTCTGTTGATCTTGTATGCTGATCATTTAGTCTGTTTAGTTTTTTCCCTGAATTCTTTAGTTTTTGAAACAACAAAGGAAGTGAAAAGTGTAAAACAAATCCTTTAAATTTAAAGAAAATCACTCCTACAAAGATGACAGTGAGTCTACTACCTTTATCAACGCCAAAAAAACTGTTACAAATTATCACGATTGTAAATCATTGTAAATCTGGATCTTTTAAGAATAATTTAAGTCAATTATAAAACTGTTCTTTACCAAGAGGCTGTCAGGTTGACAGCAAACCAGATTTTCCTGTATAAACATTTTTGTATGATAAATTTGCAAATCTGGATCCCACACAAGTAAAACAAATAAATGAATTTGAGTAGGGTTCAGAAATGGAAAGATAAAATAAAAAAACCAATGTAAGTACATGTATCACTTTTAACTACTTATGGTTCATCATCATGATCATAACCTTTGAACAAATATGGCTGTATTTACACCACAAATTTCACTCCGAGTTTAGATATACCTGTGCACTGGGAAAAGTTTCAGAGCATTGGTGGATCTAGTTATTTTGTTTCAGAATTTCAAAAAGTTAACTGGATTTTGTTTTTCATTTTATTTTCATTCCTGGCTGCAGAAGGTGCTTATAGATAATAAGAGCTGGAAAAAGGTTTGAGAATCTCCCCTCATTTAATATGTTTAATAAATGTCATGAATAGTAGGTTTATTATTTATTTACTGGGTATGTATTTCTGTCTTTGGTGTTCTTGCATTTATTTTTGCTGTATTACCATCATGTACATGATGAAGTGTTGTCATTTTAGTGGTATAGTTAACATTACCCTAAAGCCTGGGTGTTTGGCTAGCAGCAAAATGAGGTTCAACCCACCATTTTTCTTAAAATGTCCTTTACCAAGTAAGTATTATCGCAGTTGTCATCTAATACATGTAGTAGATGACAAATATATGCAAGAACACCAAAGACAGAAATACATACCCAGTAAATAAATAAGTATCACTTTTAACTACTTATGGTTCATCATCATGATCATAACCTTTGAACAAATATGGCTGTATTTACACCACAAATTTCACACCGAGTACAGATATACCTGTGCACTGGGAAAAGTTTCAGAGCATGGGTGGATCTAGTTATTTTGTTTCAGAATTTCAAAAAGTTAACTGGATTAGTTTGTTTCTATGTAAGTTGCATTGATGTTTGTTTTATTGTTGCACTTCAGTGTTCTGTTGTTTTGTTGTTTTCCTCTTATAGTTGATGTGTCCCTCGGTTTTAGTTTGTACCTGATTTGTTTTCTCTCAATCGATGTATGACTTTTGAACAGTGGTATACATTACTACTATTGCCTTTATATATTGATTTAAATGGACAATAGTTGGACTCTGCAAACAACAGGTGATTTAAACTGTGTAAATAAGTTGACTGTATCAAATGAAACTCATATGTTACTTTCTTTTGCTATCTTCTGCAAACTCAAAAAAAATGCACATCAAACATGTAAAAATTCAGGTAATTTTTTTTATTGCCTGTATTAAGCTGAATATATCGATGTCTAGCTGTCCTTAAAACTTTCTTATATGTATCGTTTGTGTGTACTCATAGTAAATTTTGAGCTTGCGTTAATTATAACAAGGCCATATTTTTTAAATTCTTGTAAAAACTTGTGAAAGTCTACAATGCAACAACATTAAATGCTAAAATCTTGAAATCGACTTTGCAATGTACAAGCTTTTGTTTTGATATTAAAGGGTGTTTTAACTACCTTGACTGCCCATGAAAGTCTTACATGGTCTTTTTTCTATCCATGGTAATTAATATATATGGATAGTTGACTTTCATGTAGCTTCCAATAGATAGAAACAAGTGCATATGTTGCAATGACTAACAGTACAACTGTCAAAACAGTGACATCAGATCAATAGATATAAGAAGAAGTAGTATGAGTGCCAATGACACACCTCTCCATCCCAGTCACAGTTTGTAAAAGAAAACCATTATACATGCAGGTCAAAGTACGGCCTTCAACACAGAGCCTTAGATCACACAAAACAGCAAGCTATATAGGGCCCTAAAAATTATTATTCTAACTCAATTCAAACAACATGCAGTATATAACCAGATGCTCCGCAGGGCGCAGCTTTATACGACCGCAGAGGTTGAACCCTGAACGGTTGGGGCAAGTATGGACACAACATTCAAGCTGGATTCAGCTCTAAATTTGGATTGTGATTAAATAGTTGACACAGCATAGGTTTCTGACACAGAATGAATGTGGTCTAATGAACTTAAAAAATAATGTTTGCCTTTGAGCAATTCACTATGCTGTTGAATATTAATCCTCTCAAAAAAATGTTTGAAGAAATTTTCTTTTTATTTATGAAATCTGAAATGAAAAAAATTGACCCTCCAATTTATTTTTCACATCCCCCTTTCCCTTATTTCAAAACTGATCTCAATTCAAATTTCTAATGAAGTTTGCAACAATAACTACTCATTTAAATACATCATAAAATATTAAAATGTAAAAAAAGTGCTTGTTATCACTGAATGGTAAAGATTGTTTTAATCTATCAGTTGGTAGTAAAAGTGAATATACATTGTATATTGTATAAAACAATGATTTAAGTTGATTCAACTACTATTCTGGACAAAGAAAGATAACTCCAATTGAAATCCAATTGGAATTTCTTGCTATTGCACAATATTGTGCAATTAGATATTTCTTGCTATTGTGGAATACTGTGCAATTGAAAATATTTGCTATTGCACAATACTGTGCAATTGAAGATTTCTTGCTATTGCACAATACTGTGCAATTGAAGATTTCTTGCTATTGCTGAATACTGTGCAATTGAAAATTTCTTGCTATTGCACAATACTTAATATAATAATTTTGGATCCTGATTTGGACCAACTTGAAAACTGGGCCCATAATCAAAAATCTAAGTACATGTTTAGATTCAGCATATCACAGAGGCCCAATAATTCAATTTTTGTTAAAATCAAACTTAGTTTAATTTTGGACCCTTTGGACGTTAATGTAAACCAATTTGAAAACGGGACCAAAAATTAAGAATCTACATACACAGTTAGATTTGGCATATCAAAGAACCCCAATTATTCAATTTTTGATGAAATCAAACTAAGTTTAATTTTGGACCCCGATTTGGACCAACTTGAAAACTGGGCCAATAATAAAAAATCTAAGTACATTTTTAGATTCAGCATATCAAAGAACCCCAAGGATTCAATTTTTGTTAAAATCAAACTAAGTTTAATTTTGGACCCTTTGGACCTTAATGTAGACCAATTTGAAAACGGGACCAAAAATTAAGAATCTACATACACAGTTAGATTTGGCATATCAAAGAACCCCAATTATTCAATTTTTGATGAAATCAAACAAAGTTTAATTTTTGACCCCGATTTGGACCAACTTGAAAACTGGGCCAATAATAAAAAATCTAAGTACATTTTTAGATTCAGCATATCAAAGAACCCCACGGATTCAATTTTTGTTAAAATCAAACTAAGTTTAATTTTGGACCCTTTGGACCTTAATGTAGACCAATTTGAAAACGGGACCAAAAATTAAGAATCTACATACACAGTTAGATTCGGCATATCAAAGAACCCCAATTATTCAATTTTTGATAAAATCAAACAAAGTTTAAATCTGGACCCTTTGGGCCCTTTATTCCTAAACTGTTGAGACCAAAACTCCCAAAATCAATACCAACCTTCCTTTTATGGTCATAAACCTTGTGTTTAAATTTCATAGATTTCTATTTACTTATACTAAAGTTATGGTGTGAAAACCAAAAAAAAAAAAGGACCACGGGCCCGCGATGTATAATTTTCTGCCGCGGTGGTATCGTTCTTGCCGCGATGTATAATTTTTTTCCGTGGTGCTAAAAGTTTTCGGTAAAAAAATCGTATTAAAATCGGTAAAGTTTCAGATGACTTCAACTTTACATCAAAATTGACCAGTTCTAACCAGTTTAATCCAGTATTGACAAGATGATTGTTTACACCACGTGATCGATTTACCTGTTGAGGTTATTAAACTTGATGATTGGATTTAATCGATGTACATGATTCTTTTGTGTTTTAATTAATTAAGAGATCATAATTTAAATAACAGACTTGTGAGGGACAAGCAGACATTTGTTAATGAACCCTATTACGCCAGTCTCAAGTCAAAATAATTTGCCTTTTATGAATTAATTGTGGAGTTACTTCCCCTGATTTTGCTAATTACAAATAAATGCTCCTCACAAATAATTTCTCATTGCAAATAAAAATAAAGTACAAATTGAATGCAAAATTATATTAGAATGTTACATTAAGGATGAAAACATTCTTAGAACATACCAACAAAAATGTTTTGCAAATTATTTTTGAGAATCATACCATTATTGATGCACAGACATATTATAATAAATGGGTAATTTATACATTGTTAAAATATTGACTGTAACAGGTCTAAAAAAGCCTACAGCCACAACTCTAATTCATTCCCACGCAGGACTAAAGCTAGGGATGAACCTTGTGAATAGAAAACTCTTTTTTATAAAGTACTCTCCATGTCTGTAACAAAGTATTAATCATAAAAACAAATTTGTTGTTGTCTAAAAGAATCAGATCTAAAACTATGGAAAATAGCTTTTAATTTACTGAAGGTTCTGTATCAAAAATCTTGTTCAAAGTTCATTGTTATGGGGAATGTGTAGTGTAACTACAAGTATCGGGACAAAATGGCTTGATCAAAATATAAGAAGTGACTTTAGCTTAAAGACTAATTGTGCTTTCTTTTATTTATTCTTCAAAGATATTAAAGTATACAAACTGTTTATTAATTTACTTTTTCTACCAATAATTTTCTGACCCAAAGTCCTACAACACAGTTCCACAGTAAACAAAACAAAGACAAACAGGTAATGACAAAAAGTAACAAGAAAAAAAATAAGCGACGCAAAGCGACACAAAATACTGTAAAATTCATTTCGTCACGCGTTACCCTGGTGCTATCCAAAAATCCTGGGGAGAACACTGAAATGCTTATTTGGGTTCCTTTTTGGCCCCTTATTCCTAAACTGTTGGGACCTAAACTCCCAAAATCAATACCAACCTTCCTTTTGTGGTCATAAACCTTGTGTTTAAATTTCATTGATTTCTATTTACTTAAACTAAAGTTATTGTGCGAAAACCAAGAATAATTCTTATTTGGGCCCTTTTTTGGCCCCTAATTCCTAAACTGTTGGAACCAAAACTCCCAAAATCAATCCCAACCTTTCTTTTGTGGTCATAAACCTTATGTCAAAATTTCATAGATTTCTATTTACTTAAACTAAAGTTATAGTGCGAAAACCAAGAAAATGCTTATTTGGGCCCTTTTTGGCCCCTAATTCCTAAAATGTTGGGACTAAAACTCCCAAAATCAATCCCAACCTTCCTTTTGTGGTCATAAACCTTGTGTTAAAATTTCATAAATTTCTATTCACTTTTACTAAAGTTAGAGTGCGAAAACTAAAAGTATTCGGACGACGACGACGACAACGACGCCAACGCCAACGTGATAGCAATATACGACGAAAAATTTTTCAAATTTTGCGGTCGTATAAAAAGCGAGAAACAAGAACACTTATGAACCATATCAACAAACAACAACCACTGAACATCACAATCCTGACACGAACAATAACTTCATAGATTTATAGCTCGTTAAGGTATATTCATGGTATACACCCATCTTGGATTGCAGTACAAAATCGGTCTAGTTTTATGCAACAAAATCTGCAAATTTTGAAACAGATCTGCAATTTAAAGTCATAAGAAACGAGTGACCGGTGAAAAAAATATAGTTCTTCCAATTCTCGAACCAATGCATACAAACATCATAAACTTAGTCTTCTGTGCACGAATTTATCAATTTTTTCGTGTAAATTTCGTATAATCGTCAATTTTTTTTTCAATTGGTCAGTGTTGTTGTGAAAATATGGCAGGTAATTAAAGTTTGTGTTTTGAAGCCGAAGTTTAAGGATTGTCACCTGTTTGTCAACAATCGACAAAAAATCAACAAAAAGCACGGAAATTGAGCATGTGTTTAACATGTAAATACAGCTAATAGTTTATTTTAAGGACATCCATGCGTATTGTGATCATCGGATTTTTACTACATGCCAGATGGGTCACACTGAGGTCACTTTGCATACGGAAAATATGTCGGGGGAAGCAATTAAAATAAAGTAAACTTCTTCTAAGTACATGAAGTATGAATAAATACTCTAGTTCAGGGAAGCAATGCGCATGTGCAAGATCGATCGTGATTTTGCGTTATCGACTAATTAGATACGAGATTTGATAAACTGGGGGCATTATCAGTTTATTGATTTACCAGATCGGCATCGTTATTACTGTAGTCATATGCATAATTTATTTTCACATGCTAATATAGATACATTACAATGAAAATCTAAGTATCTTTCAAAACCAAATACTACTTTATATCGTTTATAAATACAAAGTTTGTTACATTCTTCTAAAGCTGAAGATTCCACTGACATATTAAAACAGACTATTTTGACCGTTATGTTAATTAATCTTAATTACAAAAGGAACGGTTAGATATATGTCACCTGACTTTGAATGTTACCGTCACGCAAAAATGGACAGATTCATGCTGTGATGTTCACTTAGCAGATCGTCTGTATATTACCATATCTGAGGAACTGATCTTAGGTCATAAAAATAAAAGTCAATCAACACCTAGGCCATATGGTATCATAAAGTTTTACCATAAACTATTAATCTCACCAGGCGACAGTTAGAGACAATTTATATACCCTTAATAATCGTAATCATGTTCTGACAGTTAGGTACCATTAAAATATATGTTCAAAATGCTAGCCCTGATCACTGGTATTAAAGAGATAATCGTAACTGCAATTACGATTATCCCAATATGGCGACGGTAGATATAGGTAAAATCTTTACACTCATTTTTCTTAATTGTAGCATGTTTTTGTCAATAGTTACTCAGCTGCAAGGTTTATCTATACCATTTCATCATATTTGAATCGTAACGGTGCACTGGAATTGTCTAAGCGCTTTGAAAATAGCCGTTGAAAAATTCGGGATGATAATCGTAACTCGGAAAAAAGATAATCGTAATTATGGTATTTAAAAATAAAAAAGATAATCGTAACTGGAAACTGTTTTATTGATATTGACACTAAAAACGTATATCTGATAGCATATTATGAAATTATGGCGATGAATTATTTACGAAACGTCCCAACATCTTATGACATTTCTTTTTATGCATATATAATTAATTGTTCTTATGAAAACAGCTACATACTAGTATATTATAAAATTGGAAGGGTGAACAAGCTTCAAGAAATTTGGAAATGGGAAAACACGAACTTTGTTAATATACAGAAATTTATTAAACTAGGTATGCCACAAAATATGTGAATGAGCGATGGAAATTATGATACATGACAATAATTGTCAGGCGACACGCATGTGTCACCTTACATCAGATTTCTGATGAAGACAGTAAACAAAAAATAATTTATCCTGAAGTAAATAGTAAATATAGTTAATATTGTTTAAATTATTTTATTGTAGGTGGTTATATGTGCTATTTCTGCCCCCGGGAAGCCACTGCTGATTTAATTCTAGAACATACCCTATTATGCCATAACGAAGTAGGAAAGACATTTAGTATTCGTCAAAAACCGTTTGACGAGAAATTAGTGGCTACAGTTTTCATGTCACTTCGATCATTTTTCATGGATGATATCACAACTTAAAAGTTATGATGAACAAGGGATAACTTTGAAAAGTGTTTTACAGTGTCATTTCTTTTATAGCTGACTATGCGGTATGGGCTTTGTTCATTGTTGAAGACCGTACGGTGACCTATATTTGTTAATTTCTGAGTCATGTTGGTCTCTTGTGGATAGTTGTCTCATTGGCAAACATACCACATCTTTTTATTCATATTAGCTACTTCATGACTGTCACTGAAATTTCAGTATCTCAGATATAAACTATAAACAACACAAATTCAATTTTGAATTATGATAATATGACATCCTTAAAACATTTAATGCTATATAAGACTAGAGAATGTTTGGCCCTAAATGGGATTCTTTGTGTATTAGGAAATTAAGTAACGTGGAGTTCATTGACAAACATGGATTTGTGTTCTTTTATAGTTTGGCCAAAAGCCCGAAAATCAAAAAATAAAATTGATGTAGCTTTAAATTTTCTTACAAGAAATACTTATTCAAAGAATGACTGCAAAGATGAGAATAAAATAACGCATATTCCGCAAAATTAGAAACAAACTTATTAAAAATTCATAAATACTCGGTATATGAAAAGTATGCTGCATACATAGGCATGGAAGATATTGTAGAGAAAATATTGAAGGTACTAAACAAGGAACATTTTTTGTATTTGCATACTTGCCATATAATTAGTACTTTTCTATTAAATGAAAACATAAATTAGCCTTTCCTAATTTTCATGCATTTTTCTGAAGCACAAAATATTTGTTTTAAAATGTATAAAAATCTTTGTAATTAAACCAGTTCCGACTGTGATAATCTACATGTTTGGCCCTTTGATGTAATTTATCAATATACATATTTGTGTTTTTTTTCGTCTGTCAAATGCTTCATAAGACTATAGGTAAGGCTAATAAAAACAAAAAATAAAAGTAACAATAAACAAAAGTAACAATAAACAAAAGTAACAAAAAACAAAAGTGACAATAAACAATAGTAACAATAAACTGGTAACTATTCTAGATCCTTTACCATCCACACTGTTTAACGAACCGTCATAAAATACATGGGAATTTGATCAAAACATTTGAATTTAATTTTTAAAATCATATATCAGTATAAAATAGAAAAAAGTGAATCCAAAGGAAAAATATGGACGGCTGAATTTATTGATAAGAACTAAATCATCAGCGTATAACAGATATGATATATCATTATCATTTAACTTGGGTGGTTCACATGTTGAGTCAAAAATAGATGGTAAATCATTAATATATAAAGAAAATAATGTAGGGCTTAAAATACACCCTTGTTTGACCCCAACTGAGGAATTAAAAAAATCAGTCATACCTTCCGAGATCTTTACCAAGTACAAAACCTCTTTATACATATCTTTCATTATACTAAAAAAAGGGACCATCTATGTTGTAATAAGACAATTTGTAAAAGAGGGCATCTCTATTAATAGTATCAAATGCCTTCCTGAAATCAATGAAACAGGCATATATCTTTTTTGACATATGAAAATGTGGTATACGTGACTTTCATTTTGAGCAATGAATTGAAAGGATTGCACTTTTGGAATATGGGATATAGCTAATCCATCCTTTTTTTCATCAATTAGAGATATATAGGTAAATTTATCCTAGATATTAACCTGTAAGTTTCTTCATTTATTTTTATATGCGTTAATGTCATCGTTTAACTGGGCATTTACATTTTTAACACACAAAATACCATTGAAATGCTGAAAGACACATTTATTATGTTTCAGTTACTATTATCATATAAAGAAAATTACGATTATCAAAGAAGAAAAATACCATAGAGTTACGATTATCATCCCGAATTTTTCAACGGCTATTTTCACAGCTCTTAGACAATTCCAGTGCACCGTTACGATTCAAATATGATGTAATGGTATAGATAAACCTTGCAGCTGAGTAACTATTGACAAAAACATGCTACATTTAAGAAAAACGAGTGTAAAGATTTTACCTATATCTACCGTCGCCATATTGGGATAATCGTAATTGCAGTTACTATTATCTCTTTAATACCAGTGCTGATTGCATGCGTGTATTTACATAAATGTTTTGTGCTTAATTCAAATGCATCGGATATTGACAATTTTTGAAAGGAGGGGGAGATGGGTCGTTCAGCATTTTATTTTGATATATTGTGAAGCATACATAATATTGTATACAGAACATCTAGTTAATTCCAATATTAATTACATACTTTTAATGCACAGTAATGTCGTAAATTTATCTTTGTGTCAGAAAATTCACGTTAGTAGGTAGAAAAATGATACTAAATGCGATTTTTTTTGTTATACTACAATTACTATAGAAAAAAGACCCCCCCCCCCCCCTTAGACAAAAAGAAAACAATTATTGTCGTCTTGTCGAAAGCAAGGAGGTCTTTAAGATCTATGAGTGAAATAGCTGCCTACTTGGATCTTTTGACAAACATCCTTCTTTTTGACAAGTTTCGCGAAAGCGATGCTGGGTCCCGTCGTCAGCATTCACGCCGACTAATTCAGCATTTAGGTTCAGTCTGTGGTTAAAGTTTTGTTTTACATCAAAATCGTTGTCAAACATAATAGAATTTTGGGAAATTGGGAGCTTCTTTCTGTCCAAAATACAGTATCCAGGGCAAAATTTTGCAAATATTTATTTTCATTCTTCCGTAGTTTACTACTAGATGGACTTCGTTTTTCATGAACAGTTAATTTCATGTTTTCTCTGAAGTAAAGGTTTTCGTGCAGTCGTCAATAACCGTTTTGTTTAATCGTCCAGTTGCAAGTGAAATGCATATTCATGCAGGTCAAGATCATGATACTGATATATGAATGTTGAAACTATTTTGTTCTACATTGCGCTGGACTTTCACTCGTGTGTTCAAAATGCAACAGTCAGAGTAAAGACATTTATATATCTTATAAGTGGGTGCGGCTTTTTTGCTAAGATTTTAATTCCATATGACGATCTGTATAGCTGTTTGATTTTATGGGAACTTTATATTTTTATTATGGTTTGAACAAGGAACGTATATACTGTACCAAGGTTTAACGGTCAGATTATTTATACAATATTGAAAACATAACATTTATGAAGCCATGATGTTTATTTTTTATTGAATACATCGCATAATATCATTCATTACGACTATGTGTTATGACCAGCAAAAACTTTTCAAAAAGCTCCGTCTTACATGACAATCATATGGTTTAGATTGTTTATCTATATTCTCCCGAAAAAAGGCTAAAGAGAATATATTATGTAGTGTCACCATTGTATGCTATACTCTTTTGGCAATTAATGCCATTACGCCAGCATGTTTCTGGAAATTATTCTCAATCAACAAAAAATTATATTTCTGCACATAAACTTCAAAGTTCTTAACAGCTTCCAGGGACTTGAAGGACCTCGTTCCTTCTTTATCAAACATTTCGTTTTGGCTTTTTGCAAGCAGTAATTTCAATTTTCTTTTCCAATTTTCTCCCGTAATTTTTAAACACTATGTCCCGAAATTTTTCAAAATATTACTTATTTTACTTTATTACACATAAACATAAACAAACAAAAAACAGATGACACTCAACGACTTCACAGGTAAACGGGAAAGCGACAGGCGTCCTAATAAACGCCTATTAAACACCGAATATTGATGTGTACCATATATGACTTTGCCCCCAGTTCAACCAAATCTCGTATATTCTCGCATGAGTTTTAATTAAACGCTTGACCCACTCAGAATTTTAGGTCGCGAACAAGCTTTCCCTGAACTACTGTATTAAAGAATTTTCTTCAGAAAAAAGTATATATGTACATAAGTTTTATAATGAAAACTATCCATTGAGTTTCAAAAAAACATATGCATTATTTTTTTTGATTTGAGGTTTCTTATGACTTTAATGTTTATTTATATAAAGAAAACTTGGTGATTAATTGTATTAATCCAAAAATTTAAACAAATATTAAATTTAGAATTTAAAGAATCATTTTGTTCAAAAAAAGCCATTTAAGGGGAGATAACTTGTATAGTAAAAAATATATATGGACCGAAAGGGAAATTTAAAATTTTTACTTGTAGCAAGAAAACAAGTCAGTGACACCATTTTTTATTTTTATTTTCTTAAAGCATACATCTTTGCTCACAATTTATTTCAAAAATTCTATCTCTGACATAAAAAATTTTTAAGCACACAAATGTGTTTTTCATGACAATCTAACCAAATCTATACAATTTTCAACGACTCATAGCTTGGAAAATAGCACGGTGACCCATACTTTTTATTATATGGTTGAAAAAAGCAAAGAAAATTCTATGGACAAACATATATATATATATACTTATGATCTACCTTTAATGGTGTTGTTTTTCTAATTCGTGCCTTGGGCTAAATATGATATTGTACTTGGCAATCGTTTACCTCTACTTAACGTAGTACACAACATGTATTACACTGTATGCAAAGAACACATTTTTCATGCTTTGTGATTTGGCTCAATGTAAGTAATGGGGAATAACATAAGCATATAGTGGTTAAATATGTATGCTCTGTATAAGCCTCCTTTCTTAAGAGCACCACATTAAGTTATGTGTAAGGGAGGGCATTTTTTTCTACTGTATTGGCAAATCGTAATGGGATTCTTATAAGAATAAATAGTTAAACGGGGTTAAATAAAAGGCACTGGTTACGGTTACATTGAAATGTAACAATAATAAAAATATTATTGTTACATTGGAGACTAAATGCCGGAATGCATGGTTGGGTAAGGACCGGTTTAATTACGAATGTAACAATAATTATTGAGGCTACGGTTACATTGCGTTATTGTTACATGAAAAAAGCAATGAACGCTGGGACTAGTAATATGTACTAAATAATAAAAGTTGAGGACATTTATTACAAAAATTTATAACATACAATTTATTTACTGTAATTTTTTATTTACAATGACAATTTCTACAAATCCGGTAAGACACATTTTTGATGAACGAAATTACGTCCTCCACGGATACGTGTACATACAGAATTTCTTAGTATTTAAGTTACAGTTAGCAAACTTTGCTTATGATTATCAATTTGCGTCAAGTTATAAAGCTGTATGAAATGTATGTCTTGGCAGATATTGTTTCAGTTTCGTTTAAAACCAGTCCCAAAATTTATTTATTTCACCATAAACAAAATTGGTCCAAAGTATAATGACAGTAACAAGAGTAGGTGTGCAGTTAAATACTTTAAAAAAGTGAAACCATTTAACTATATTTTTCGCCTTTGACTGTCACACTCCTAATCTTGAGTAGTATCTTTAAGAACATCAAAACCATTAATACGTAGTAAAACTATTCAAGTTGTACACCATTTGTTGAATAATAATATTTTATTATTTATCAGTATTAAATTACAAGTATTGTTTAGTACATATGAAAGAATGAAGCAATACAACTATAGAAAATTTAAGTTTAATCAATCCAGCGTACATTGCTGTTTTTCGTGTAACAATAACGTAATGTAACCGTAGCCTCAGTAATTATTGTTACATTTGTAATTAATCGGTTCCTCACCCAACTTTGCATTCCGACAATTAGTCTCCGATGTGTTACATTTCCATGTAACCGTAGCCAGTGCCTAAATAAATGTGCAAATTGTTCAACAAGTCATGAATTTTATAATGCCCCAGAAATCAAAAGATTCCGCGTGGTAAAATATCAACTTTACACAAATGGGGTTAATATTATGTGATCACTTGGCCGTTTAAATAGTGATTATTTGATTACCAGAGACAACATCAAATCCAGTTAAGTTTCGGATTAATTGATAATCTAGGACTGCATTTGTGTACTTATCCGCGTATTCTACCTCCTTAAACAGACTATGTAATAATGCATTTCCATAATATGTTAAAAACTGTGAGCTTTGTAATATTTGTGCTGTTTGTTCTTCGTTAGGGCCTCAAGGTAGATTAGCGAAAGCTAATTGAGTCAACCTTTTTAAATAAAGTTATTACTTACATACTTACTTACTAATATTTATTTTTTTCCAATATAATCACATCAATTACTTTTCTAAAAGGGGTACTAGTAGCTGTCAAATTCATGTTCACTAATTTAACTCAAGTTTTAACAATATAAAACTTTTATCCAAAGTATAAAAAGTCTAAAATAAACAATTTACAGGACATTGGCTCGAGAATATGTAACTTCGTTTCGTGTGTATTTTAGTCGAGACGCCATTTAGTTAACTATCGAGTGAACCTCCGAAGACATCCGTTGGTCATTTAAGCCGATATAATCATAAATATAGATATAGATAGAAAGTGAACTCTTGCATTTGGATTTTCTATGTCTGTTTAATTTCATATTATAGATTAAAAATATGTATTAATCATCGTTTTTACCTGTATAAGAATGATGTTTTGTGGATTGAATTAGTCAATCAAATGTTTAACCTTTGTTTCACTTTCAACACACACAATTCATGCGTTATCGATCTCTAGCTAAGGGTTAAACTGAAGATTAACTTGCATTTGAATAATTCATCATCAATGTTTCCTAGTTTATTTTGACAAAATTGAACCATACTGGCATATAAAGCGAATTATTATTTCACTTTTTCGTTTTTATTAATGATTGAAAAACATTTATCTTATTTTGATTTTTTATCTCGAAGATAGTGCCCCTTCAAAAAAAGTAAAATCACAAAAACACCCAGTGAACTCTGAAAAAAAAATCAAAACGAAAAGTTCCTAATAAAATTGCAAAATCAAATGATAAAACACATCAAACGTTATCAGGATTGTCAGGATTGTGAAGTTTACCGGGATCGTATCTATATTCCCGGGCTCGGTTAACAAAACCACGACAACAATTAAGATGTTCTATTCCGTCTAAATAAAGTTTTCGATAGGTACAGCCAATCTTCATACCAATTTTTTGTAACTATAGTAGAAATTAGTAACGGTTTTAGGTAGTTTATTGTAATTCAGTCTTTCAATAAATTGATTACCATCTAAATCTTATATGTAAAAACTTTGTTGATCGTAAAAACTATAAATCCTACACTAAGACGATATTGTCGTTCTATTTTTATTGCATTTTGATAAATATCACGACTACTTCAGATTTCTATCCAACTTTATGAGACATCATCTGTATCTGTATCAGCTGCTGTTGAAATCCGTAACTGGCTTGAATGCAAAGGGATTAGGGTGCTAAAATTCGAAGGACTGTTGCAGATCTTTGGAGGGGAGATTTTCAAAACTTGTTAGATTAATAGAATTTTTTGTAGTGGTATTATCTAAACAACAAACGTAGCTATCTTACCTTCCTGCATCTATGAACAAGTACATTAAGACACCTGCTTTCCATATTATGTGCTTTCTTGTTCGTGTTAGTGGTCATCTTATTAGTGCTGATGAGATTTTTTAAAAATAATATATTATGACTTTTTTCAGTTTGAATTGATAGACAAAAATATTTAGTTATACATATTGTTTATCAACCCTGTCCCATTTTGTACCATTACCTGTACCAATTAAAATTGAGACTGGAAATAGGGAATGTGTCAAAGAGACAACAACCCGACCATAGAACAGACAACAGCAGATGTTCACCAATAAGTCTTCAATGCAGCGAGAAATTCCCGCATCCGGAGGCGTCCTTCAGCTGGGCCCTAAATAAATATGTATACTAGTTCAGTGATAATGAACGCCATACTAAACTCCAAATTCTACACAACTTGAGAAACTAAAATTAAAAATAATACAAGTTAAATCTGTCGATTTTGACCAATATCCTGTTCGTCGCTGTTGTTTGTCTTTGTTTAAACCTGTATTGTTTCTAAACTTTGGTTGTTGATGGTAATCCATGCTGTACCCAATCTCATTATATGGATCTGAACTTTCATCAGATTGCTTGTACATACCATCATGTTTATGTATAAGTTGTCAAAAAAAAAAAACGTCAACTTGACTTACTGAGTTTAATACTGTATTTTGTTTTATAAGATTTCACTTTGGTGGATCATATAAATTCTGCATTAATAAGTAATACTTACGATGCCGTATAAAAAGTAAGTGCATTTGAGGTAAAGAATACCACCTACTAGTATTACGATGTATAGATACAATATTGGTTAGAACAAAGCAAAAATAACCGTAGAATTAAAGGCAACGTAAATAATATAATTAACAAAATTGTAGTTTCTTCTCTACTCTTCCATTTCGTCGTCTGTATTAGCTTCCACTAACAGAGGTATGTACGCCTGGATAATCAAGCATTCGAGTACGAAGATTTCTTTTAGGATTTAAACGCCAGTAGGAATTTGTAATTTTTAGGAAACTTCTTGTTGAAAATTGTTATAATAAATATGGATGAATGCAATGAAACACAGTTAAACTATTCAAAAATGTACATGAAAACAAATGTCAGCAAGCCTAGCTTTTTATACTAAATCCATTTTATTACATACTCGTATTGTTAATCATGTTTATAAAATGAATTCTTTTTGCTTGAATATTAAACCTTGGTTATGCCCATTTGAACTAAAAACTCACGAATCCCTTTCTCCATGTCCTTTTTTGATTGTTTGTTATTTTTAGCGGGAATATTAAGAGAATTACAATTCTCCACAATAGATGGAAGAGCTACAGATTTCAATTTCCTTGATCCATGATAAGTCGGATAAAGTAGAGATTCGAGTTGTTTGAATCTGGAATCTTTCGACACAGCTGGTAGACATTTCCCTGGCTGTATATTAGTCGATTTCATCTGTGACCATGGAATAAGAGATGAGGTAGGTAAACTTTTAGACCTTTCTCTGTGCAGTCCAGGGAATCTTTCAAATGTTGCCTCCCTACTTCTTTGGTAAGATTCGTGAGCACTTAGGCGAGGGGAGCTAGTTGTTATAACACTGTCGAATTTTACAGTTTTGATATATGTTCCTTGCGAATTTGGTTTATCGTCTATAGGAGGCAATGTGAGCCACTGAAAGTCCCCTCCGCCACTCTTTTCTTTGTCTTTATCAAGCAAAGAAACACGGGTTTTCGATAAAATCCCTTTTTCACTATTCTTTGGTACGTAGCCGTGTGTCACGGATATCCCCTCAGATGAATCATCGAAACTTACATCTCTCTCGCCGACGCTCCAACCTCTGTTAAGAGCTTCATGTTCGATTGCTCGTCTCAGTTCATCCGATTTATTCATTTGCTTATCAAAAAATATCTTTTTGTTGTAGGCATGCTTTGAAGTGTATTCGTGTCTTTGGCGAGCCAGTTCGTACAACAAATTGTTTAACCTCCTCTCTTCGACAACCACTCCGGGAACACCTCCAAGAGTTATAGAACTTGACTTCTTCTTCTCATATAGCTTATTGCCAAGGATCCATTCATCATATTCACGCTTCAATTTCTTTCGTCTTAAAAGAGATTTCTCTGATTTAGTTTTCGGTTTCGGAACATATGGATGGAATTCCATTTCATATATAGTTGACTACATGCAGTAACAAACATATATTTCCGTTGAATCTCCAAGTGAATAATATACAGTCCACCAAAAAAAAAAAACACCAAATAATGTTGACAATACTATGAAGACACTTAATCAATTATTCAACATTAAAATTAATGAAAGATGTCGAACTGATAACTTTGTTAGTTACCAATTACAATGACTTGTTAAAATGTAATGACTATTTAAAATTTAAAATAACATACAAAAGACAGGTAGACGAAATACGCATATTTGTGTCAGCAATTATTTATTTTTGGTTGACCTTTATTGTTTAGTAGATAGAATGAATGAACATCGATATATTTATACATGTACACGGGATCCATCGGACGCTGACTGCACAGGTACTTGTTTCAGAATTAGTGTTTTCCCTATATACCTTAATTTAACATTGAGGAATACATGGAATATAGGAAATACAAATTCTGAGACAATTAAGTGTCTGTGGCTGACTGCCATAAATGTAAACGTGATATATAATAACTATACATGTGTGGATCTTGTAATACTATAGTCAAAAGTTCGCCGGTCGAATGTTCTAGCCATTTGATTCTATACTGCTTAGCAGTACATTAAAAGACAACTAGGACGCCGCGATCTGATTAATATATTCTGTTCTTTTAATTATTTTAAGAAACCGCACCAATATACCATTAACTGCTCTAGTTGTATACAACTGCAGTTTTGCCACCGATTTGAGATTATGAGGGAGGTAAAAGTTTAAATTAAGGCCCATATCTTTGATAAAAATTGTGGTGTTGATTGAAGAAGCCGAAAATTGAGTAAAAAGCTCATTTCCTTTGCGAGAGAAATGTCACTTTTTGTTTATATGTAATCAATTATATACATTTAGTTTCACCATTTTGTCATTGTTGTGTTGTGTGAAGCGTGACTGAAGCGGGCCCCCTCAGTGGGCCCCCACTTATGAAAATTTCTGGATCCGCCATTGACAACCCAAACAAACAACAGAAAAAAGCTGAAAAGCTGATGACTGAATGAAGGATAGCTGCGTCCCTAAATACACTTGTTTTGTGCAAATTGAAATTAAAAACTTTTATATGCTATTTCATGGTTTTTTTAAATTAGACTCTGTCCAAGTTTCATTTCAATCTATGTAAAAAAAAACTTAGTCTCAGACTGTCTTTAAATTTTTATTCTAAACAACAGGCATTAAAGAGCCTGAATCGATTACCTGTAATTTTTTGGTTAAATCTTGTATCAATGATTATCTGTGCTTTTCAATATATATCAATGAGTGGCTTAAAAGTTCCATTTAAATGTTCTTTGTATCTCGTTTTTTCTTCAAAATAGAAAAATGCATTTTACCCCGATGTTCCATTTTAGCCATAGTGGCTAAGTTTCTTGAAGTACAAGGAAATAAAATACAAAATTTATATAAGATACTCCCAAGTTGGGCTGACATTGATTTAGCATATTCAGATTAAGAAGATTTTTTTAAAGTAAGCAAACTAGAACAAATTGTGAAAAATTTCTTTAAAGGGCAATAACTCCATATGGATTCAATTGACAATTATGGTCATATAAACTTATTTGTAGATATTACTTTGGCACATATTTGGCACAACTTTTTTGGAATTTTGGATCCTCAATGCTCTTCAACTTTGTACTTGTTTGGCTTTATAAGTATTTTGATATGAGCGTCACTGATGAGTCTTATGTAGACGAAACGTGCGTCTGGCGTACTAAATTATAATCCTGGTACCTTTGATAATTATATACATTTAGTTTCACCATTTTGTCATTGTTGTGTTGTGTGTTGTGTATATTATATGTATATAACTAGTAAATATCATCGCGGCACACATTTTTAAATTGAGATTCAATTATTTTAAGACCTTATAACTGTCTTAAAATTGAGAATGGAAACGGGGACTTTGAAGATTAAGAAAACACAACCCTTAAATGTGATGATAATGAGATTTCGTTTAACTTTATTCTCAGTCAGAAGTTTGAGCTAAACTTTAAATTTGTTAGTAGTACATGTACCAAACATATCCTGTTGTTTTTAATTCAGTGCATTTTTAATCAGCTTATCATCCAGGTCAGTTAATAAATTAGAATACAATAATTTATATTATGTTTTGACACTCAATAACGTCCATTTCAGTATTATCAACTTCTGATTTTGAAGTTATAGTGATTTATCACAATGGTAGTCTATTGGTTGATCTGTACATGCTTATTATACGGTCCAGTAGCAAATAGTTCAAGCCGCTAAGTCATATTATATTTAAAACAATTCACCGAGGACCGACCAACTAAAGTATCGAAAAACAGTAAATTAAAACTGAATAAAAAAATAACGAGAAATGGATAAACAAAGGATTTATGTAGTAAGACTTACTATACAAATCCTTGGATAAACTAATGAATAAAGAGGGGTCAATAAAGTGATTCACAACTCTTGAAATTATTCATTTTTAAAATTCCGCTTTTTCGGGGGCCGGCAAGTTTTCCCCAATTGAAACCTTTTCAACTGTTTTCACCAGATCTCCTATAGGTGTATTCCTCACCCCCGCTCACAGGCACTTGTCTCAGAAAAAAATCTTCTATACCTTAATATAACACAGGTATATAAGATTTTTTTCTGAGACAAGTGCCTGTGCCCCCGCTTTTTGTTTTAATCCCGTCTAGATCTAAGTAGTTCCGACAACACTAACGTTTGTGTTCCGACATTGGTTTGATTATTATGTATGAACAGTTACTTTCGTTGTTAGGTAAGTACCGGTCATTTGTAAGAATCATTGAGAGGCGATTCATGACCCCTCTTCAAATGTCTTTATATTTTGTTTATGAAGAAGGTAAGGTATGAAAATAAGTTTTATGTATTATTTTTTTTCTTTTGAACATTGGTTGCCATGGAAACCATCCTTACATTGCCTAAATACGTAAATAATTAGCCTTTGAAAAATGAAATATAAGGGATTTTAAAGAACCATAGAAATAAAGTGAATCAATACAAACAATATGTATATTTACAGTATTGACAAGCTAAACCCCAAACTATACAAAAACGTTAAAATTTTGAATTTACTAAATAGTTTGTTTCCCTAGCAACCATTTAAAAATGTGTAAAAATTCGAAAATGAAAATTTTTAAAAACTCTTAAATTTTAAATCTGTTTATCTCCCAAGACCAACAATACTATGACATGTCATTGACAAATTTTGAAAGACCACATTCTATATATTGATAAAATAAAAAGAAAGTCGTGTGTATTTTTTTCTTTAAAAAAATAATTTTAGTCAAAAAATTGTCAATTTTCACTAAAATTCAGATTACCAAACAGATGAATACTGAAACATTTTGAACTTAAAAAGCTAAATCATTCCATTTATACATGCATTTCTGACACAAATTTGGTAATAAATAAATGAAAATATATGATTGATAAAGATATTTTGGTGGAAAAAGAAAATGTTTCTCTCTGGGGCCCCCTTTTTTTTGAAAAAAAATCATTTTTTTTCAAAATTAAAAAAAATATTAAAAATTTTAAACATGAAATTTCTTCAAAGGGAGAGGGCAACAATAGAACCCCCTACACCATTTTTATATATTAAGATTTTTTTTAGAAATTGGGAATGTGTCAAAGAGTCAACAACCAGAGGCGGATTTAGAGGGGGCCAGGGGGCTCGCCCCCCCCCTTTTTGGGAAAAAATTTGGTTGCTTATATAGGGAATCACTGAAGCGGGCCCCCTCAGTGGGCCCCCACTTATGAAAATTTCTGGATCCGCCACTGACAACCCAAACAAACAACAGAAAAAAGCTGAAAAGCTGATGACTGAATGAAGGATAGCTGCGTCCCTAAATACACTTGTTTTGTGCAAATTGAAATTAAAAACTTTTATATGCTATTTCATGGTTTTTTTAAATTAGACTCTGTCCAAGTTTCATTTCAATCTATGTAAAAAAAAACTTAGTCTCAGACTGTCTTTAAATTTTTATTCTAAACAACAGGCATTAAAGAGCCTGGATCGATTACCTGTAATTTTTTGGTTAAATCTTGTATCAATGATTATCTGTGCTTTTCAATATATATCAATGAGTGGCTTAAAAGTTCCATTTAAATGTTCTTTGTATCTCGTTTTTTCTTCAAAATAAAAAAATGCATTTTACCCCGATGTTCCATTTTAGCCATAGTGGCTAAGTTTCTTGAAGTACAAGGAAATAAAATACAAAATTTATACAAGATACTCCCAAGTTGGGCTGACATTGATTTAGCATATTCAGATTAAGAAGATTTTTTTTAAAGTAAGCAAACTAGAACAAATTGTGAAAAATTTCTTTAAAGGGCAATAACTCCATATGGATTCAATTGACAATTATGGTCATATAAACTTATTTGTAGATATTACTTTGGCACATATTTGGCACAACTTTTTTGGAATTTTGGATCCTCAATGCTCTTCAACTTTGTACTTGTTTGGCTTTATAAGTATTTTGATATGAGCGTCACTGATGAGTCTTATGTAGACGAAACGTGCGTCTGGCGTATTAAATTATAATCCTGCTACCTTTGATAACTATTTACTTTGCTGAATAATAAAGGCAACAGTAGTATACCGCTGTTCAAAATTCATAGAGAAAAAACAAATCCGGGTTACAAACTAAAACTGAGGGAAATATATCAAATATAAGAGAACTACGATATAACAGAGACACAATACCAAAATGTAACACACACAGAAACGAACTATAATAATGTAACAATGGCCATTATCCTGACTTGGTACAGGGCATTTTATGAAAAAATGGTGGGTTGAACCTGGTTTTGTGGCATGCCAAACCTCCCGCTTTAATGGCAGAGGATGAATTGTTTGCTGTTTACAGTTTATCTTTGTCATTAATAATATTCAAGATAATAACCAAAAACTGCTAAATTTCTGTACACTTTACAATTTAGTGACAGCAACCCAACAATGGGTTGTTAGATTCATCTGAAATTTTGCTCTTAATTAAGGCTTTAGTGTTTGAGATATAAGCCACACACTGCATTTTACCCCTATGTTTTATTTTTACCCATAGCGGTCACTTTATTCTAGATATCCTAAGGATCATTCAGTTTAAGTTTCATTGGAATTGGTTAAGTAGTTTCAGAGGAAATGTTTCAAATATTTAACACTGTACAGACGACGGACGCCAAGTGATGGCAAAATTCACAGTTCCTTTGAAACGGTGATCTAAAAAAAAAATATGTCCGTTCTATCAGAAATAAACTGAAAATAAAAAATAAAAAACTTGTACCATTGAGAGCGCTAACGAGGCCACTTTCCATAAATTTAAATATTTTTAAGGATCATAACTCTTTTAAAAAAGTCCATCGCCCATCATTATAGAACTTATCCGCGATATTGTTGATGTTACACTAGTTTATAAGTTTTATTAAAAATCTGGCAAGAATTGTACCTGTGGGAGCGCTAGGGGCTATTTATTTTCCATAAATTTATTATTTTCAAGGGTTATAACTGCTTTTGATAAAAGTCGATTGGTCACCAATGTATAACTTGTTTGAGATATTGCTTATACCTAAAGTATTAGTTTCGTAAAAATCTGACAGGATTTGTACATGTGCAAGCGCTGCAAGGATCGGACAGACAAACACACGGACAGCCCGATGGACGCAAGGACAGATGGCAATCAAAATGTTAAGCAGACCATGTTTAAATTAAAAAAATTTCGTTCTAATTTAGAAATTTTTGTTTATAAAAATACTATTTTTGATATAACAAAAATTAAAAAAAATCAAATATTTTTTTTGGGTCTTAAATCAGTGGTTTTGATAAGAAAATGACACTCTGTAAAGATTAGACCACTGAGACAGTTTAAGTTTAGTACAGTGTATCCAATTTCATTATTTATGGAAAATGCATTGCCTTGTATCATTTCTTTTGTTGACTAGTATACTTACTCTTGCGCAGAGTCAGATTATGTACCCATAATGGCTGTTACTATAATTTACCTCCCATGTAAATGGACATGTATCGAAACCTTTATGCAAACACTTATTTGTCACTATGTCGATTTAACTGTGTTAAAATAGAAATTGAAGAAGAACGACAAACCCTTTCTTTCTATTATAATATATAATAATCTTAACTTATGCAAAAGATTTGAATTAAATGCGGAATGTGTCCATTGGACACAGATGCATATCATAAAAGTTATAAACGGACATACCTGAAGTACGGTAAAAGTGACACTCACCAATTGTGTACTAACGTTTATGGTGATCAGTATTGTATAAAAGTTTCATAACATTTGGTTGAGGCAATCTAAAGAAATAAATACAAAACAAGAAATTCAGCAACTTTTTCCCTCTATAAAGAGGCATGGCATAGAACAGTAAAAGTGACACCACCAAAATTCAAACTTGATCTGTATTTGGTGGTTTTAAGCATTGTGTATAATTTTAATAGCATTTGGTAAAGACAAACTAAAGTTAGAGAACAGAAACGGGAAATTCAGTAATATTTCTATTTGTGAAGGGGCATAACTCTTGGACGGTTTAAGTGACACTACAAAAATTCAACATTAGTCTGTGTTTTATGGTAATAAACAATGTGATCAAGTTTCATAACATTTGGTTGAGGCACGGTGACCTATAGTTGTTAATGTCTGTGTAATTTTTGTCTCTTGTGGACAGTTGTCTCATTTGCAATCATACCACATCTTCTTTTTTATAAAGATAGAGAATAGAAACCAACTTTGGGACATACTGACGGACGGACAAGGATAAACCTTAATACCCCCTCCGCCACGACGGGGCATAAAAATGTGTAAATATAACAATTGATTAAATTAGGCAAAATTCAATGAATGGTCATTGCACATGGTTGTCATGAAGGTTTAAGAATCAAAACAGTATATAGGACCATAAAAGATGCGATTATTCTGCCGTATACCAATAATAATTCAGTTAGGTTATTAAAAAAAATAATAGACAAGCTGTCCTTTTCCACCATATACAATAGAAACATTGACAAATTCTTGCACAATTTAATGTAAATCGTTGGTGTATATTTCCTCAGATAGAACATATAGAATGTGTATGCCCCCACCGTTCCAAAGGGGGCATTACGTTGTACCTTTGTCCATAAGTACGTCCGTTCCAGAGTTATACCATTATACAAATGGAAAAAAATCCTGATTTTTTTGTTTCCGTTCTCTAACTTAAGTTTGCCACAACCAAATGTTTTGAAACTTATACACAATGCTTATTTCCATAAAATGCAGAAGAGTAAGAATGTTATTGGTGTTATTTGTACTGTCAATAAGTTATGCCCCTTTAAAAATGGAAAAGGTGCTGAATTTTCCGTTTCCGTTCTCTCTTTTTCATCTGTCAATCTTACCTTGACCTTATTTTCTTAGAACATTGATAATGTTAAGTTATTATGATAATTGTATTATAATCTTTACATAACACTTGCAGAGTTATTCAAAAGTAATTCAATGATAAATAAAACCAACCAGACATTTCAGGGTGAGCCTTCTTGTTTAGCAGATCTTAGCCTAGGGTTAAAGTTTTTAAAGAATCAATCTGTTTCAAAAACCAACAATGAGTTGCATCAAATGTTACTGTAACTTCTTTATAACCATTTTGAAAGAGAAAGTATCCTGAGCTATTTTTTTTTTTAAATGTTCATTAAGATTTGTTTTATAGATAATCATGATATGCTCATTGTTGAAGGCTATACTATATTTCTATGTCTTTGCTCTCTGGACTTTAGAAGTTGTGTTATGCTTAAATTCTTAAAATACTTAGTTCACAAGTAAACACTATGAGATACCACAATTTTTTCAACAAATTTTATAATTTTGAAAAAAAAAAATCGAAAAAAAGGGGGGTGCACAATACCCAGAGTAATGATTTTTATTAATATATAGAATGTGGTCTTTCAAAATTTGTCAATGACATGTCATAATATTGTTGGTCTTGGGAGATAAACAGATTTAAAATTTAGGTGTTTTTGAAATTTTTCATTTTCCAATTTGAACACATTTTTAAATGGTTGCTATGGAAACAAACTATTTAGTAAATTCAAAATTTTAATGTTTTTGTATAGTTTGGGGTTTAGTTTGTCAATACTGTAAGTATTCATATTGTTTGAATTGATTAACTTTATTTCTATCGGACTTTAAATTCCCTTATTTTATATTTTCAAAAGGGTCTTTTTTTCACATATTCAGGCAAAATGTTGATTTGATGGTTACCATGGCAACGGGCATAATACAGGGAAAAGAAAGACAGAATTTTACTCATCTACCAAAGTTCTTATGATATAGGGCAAAAACAATTACTTCTGTGACATGTCATGAATCACCTTCTGCATGATTTTTACAAAGACCGGTACTTTTAAAACAAACAGACGACTAAATTTCTAAGTCCAAGAATTCTTTTAATGGGTAACTCAGTCCTTATTACTTGTGACCAATGCATATTACTTAAAGATATCACATAGATGATACCTTAAGCAATTAAGCTTAGTTTTCAGTAGTGCAGGAGACCTATTAACACAATGAATTGTATGAAAAACTTAACTGTTTTTTGCTGTTTTACTTTATTTCACTTTTTGTACATTATGACAAGTAACTATGTCTTTGATTGTAGTAGTGTGTGGTCATTATTTGTTTGAGGCCATGTAACAATATGTTAACATAATGTCATGTAGAAGCCTGGTATCTGACAAATGAAATTTATTTTCCCATATTACAATAAATACCTTCAATGGTGTTTGTTTGTATGCGAGTATCAGGTTTAATCCGAATGTTCTAGCCACAAACAGTATAGTTGTCTGTTCTAAGGGTTTCATGATTAAAACACACTTGTTGTTGTCAGTTAGTCATGACAGGAACATATATGGTTTGATATACTGTTCCTAGGTCATGATGAACTTGATGAAAAAAATTAAACATTAATTAGTCAATAAAACAACAACCTAACAAAACAGTCGAATAGAACAATTTCAATTTGTTTGATCTGTTAACCAGAAAAACCTTTTATTTTATATGAAAAAGAGAATACTATTAAGATATGTGTTAATTATGCAATTAAAGTACAGTTTATCTTCATGAAAATAGTGTGATGATTTAGATTTTTAGTATATTTTTTTATGCAAGTTCCTTGTTTAACAAAATGTTGGACGTAATTTATTTTGATAGAGTTTTCCATCTTTTGAATAGTCACATCTGCCATACATATTTATAATGTTCATGAAGAAATTTTGCATGCCAGATTTTTTATTCATGAAGTTAAATTGAAAAAAGTGACTTTTATCTGAAAATTTTTGTCTATTTTTTGTACCGATTATGTCTGTTTTGTTCACACATCATTGTAAAAATAATTGAATTTGATGTGATTGTCATAAAAGTGAGAGGTTTAGCGCTATAAAACCAGGGTCAATGCATTTGAAAATGCCTGTACCAAGTCAGGAATATGACAGTTGTTGTCCATTCCTTTGATGACTGTTTTATCCTTTGATTTTGCCATTTGTTAAGGGACTTTCCGATTTGAATTTTCCTCAGAGTTCAGTATTTTTGTGGTTTTACTTTTTGTTATATTCTTGTATGTTTTTATTTTCATGTTTTTTGTGGATATCTTCATCACAGTTGAATTTAAATGTCCAACGAAAGTTAACAACTGTTGTCAAAATCAAGACATTGAAACATTATTTTTACACTGCATGGGTGTTATTTTGCATAAGAGATTGGATTCATTATCAATACAGCAGATTTAAACCTTATAAATTAAAAAAATTGGGTGATTTAAATCCATGCTCACATATTTAACTTAAGTTGTCAGATTTATTTTGAATAATTGGTATGGAACAATATAATTTACTGTTTTAAATCATTTTTTGCGTAGAAAGTCACTATCAATGATGAATTTTGCAATGGATACATGAGTCTTGAAAACCAGGATTATTAGAAAATACTACAGGTACATGTATAACCGAATCATACATAAATAATATCTCACAGATTCTGTTAATGGATAATTAGAGCATCCAATTTATTCAATCACATGTGGCTACCATAGTTTTTATTTCCTCTATACCAACAGATACAACATGCTTTTTATAATTACACTATTCTGAAAAATCTGCTAACCATCAATACAAAAGTACATGGAATATTTTCCCGTCTCATATCATATGCATATAAGTGAAATTTACTGATATTGTAGAGAAAGGGTGATGCAAACAGCAATGACTGGAGAAGTTAAAGAACAGTGGGTTTCCCGTGTGATCAGTTATTCATCACAGTATAACAATGGGAAGTAAGTATCACATACACAGTACATACAGCCTGTTTGGATCAATTAAGACATCTAGTTGATGACTGAAATTCGTAGACAATAGTTGTAATTGAAGAGTCAGTTTCATGTATCTGTGATCACTGTATTTATTCTGTATCTATAACTTCATATTGTCTTTCAGAACTTTCATGCTATATTAAAAGTCCCCATTCTGTTTTAATGATTTTATTTTAATAATCTATTATAGATGTGATAATTTAGTTACCGTAGTCAATATAACAACTTTTACAAAGACTGTTGTAATGGAGATTATTACATTGTGTAATTTTGTGATGGTGTATAGAATGTGGAGATTACATCATTGTGATGGTGTATAGAATGTGGAGATTACATCATTCCCCATATAATCAACCAAATTTTTTTTCCTCAAAAGGCCCTCAAGCCTATTTAGCTTTGTTTAATAATGGGATAACTAAATATAATTCTTGACATCTTGGTTAAAGAATATTTTGGATTGTTGGTTGTCTCTTAAATTTTCAATAAGGGTATAACCTCAAAAATGCACAAAATCATAATATTCTGATAATATCTCTAGATTTTTCCCAAATGTGATAACTTCGTAGCCTTTTGTGATCGATAAAATTGAGAATGGAAATGGGGAATGTGATAACTTCGTAGCCTTTTGTGATCGATAAAATTGAGAATGGAAATGGGGAATGTGATAACTTCGTAGCCTTTTGTGATCGATAAAATTGAGAATGGAAATGGGGAATGTGCCAAAGAGACAACAACCCGACCATAGAGCAGACAACAGCAGAAGGTCACCAATAGGTCTTCAATGCAACGAGAAATTCTCGCACCCGGAGGCGTCCTTCAGCTGGCCCCTAAACAATTATATACTGGTTAAGTGATAATGAACCCCATACTAAACTCCAAATTGTACACAAGAAACTAAAAGTTAAAATAATACAAGACTAACAAAGGCCAGAGGCTCCTGACTTGGGACAGGCGCAAAAATGCGGCGGGGTTAAACATGTTTGTGAGATCTCAACCCTCCTCCTATACCTAGAAAAGTAAACGCATAAAGATATTTGTTTTAGCTTGATTACAGATTTAGAAATAGATCCAGTTAAGAACCAATATTCTGGCCTTTTTGATATTTTATGATAATGTTGAAATCAAAGAATCTATTGTAACTAAATGGAATCTTGTTCTTTACTCACATCTTGTCCATACTCTTTGAAATTTAGAGTTTGTCATAAAATGTATCATTGGGAAAGAACTTAAGGTTAGGTAACTGGGAATAACCCCCTAGATGTGTATTTTAGTTATCTTGGTCTCTCTGTCTCATTGATATTGTCCACTATCTTGTTTTCTTCTTTTTTTGCTATATTGATAATGCATGTAAAACACAAACTTTATTGGTTGATGTATTTCCTTTCAGTTGGGCAGCAGATAGTGTAATAGGCAAACCTCGAGTGTACCCAAAATATGGTGATATTCCTGGAGCATGGGCCCAAGGAAAAAAAGATTCAAAACAGTTTATTGAGGTATGGAAAACCTGACAATTTAATATGATACAGATAAAACTACAGTTTTTCGACTTTTACTCCTTAATATTTAACTAATAAGTTATAAGATATTTACATCAATGATATAATATTTTGAGTCCTTATTTTAATAGTATTTTTATTAAAAGAGGACATCCTGTAAAGTTTGCTGTGGGGTGAAATTTCTTGATACAAATATACATTGACCTTTGGTCTTTTTAGCTCACCTGGCCCAATAGGTCAAGTGAACTTTTCTCATCTCTTGGCATCAGACTTCTGTCGTCGCCCTTCTTTTGTCTTCATCCTTCTTTTGTTGTCTAACCACATTTGGCCCGAATCATCATTTCTGCGAGTTAAATAATTTTTGATATCAAAAGTTGATTTTTAAATTGTGTATGCATTTAATGTACATGAGGTAAAAGTGTCTCATTTGTCTTTGATTTTTATGCTGCTTTTATCTGATGTATAATATTATATTGAAACAATGTTATAAACTATATACATGTACTTACTTCCTTCCTTACATATATATCAACAGTTTATTTTAAACTTTTAGGTGGAATTTGAACAAGAAATGTACATACAAAAGATAGAAATATATGAAACCTACCACGCTGGGGCTGTAAAAACAATTTCTGCCAGAAAACCAGACAATGGTTATGAAGTTATATGGAAAACAAAATCAGTCACCAACATAAATAGCAGCAGAATATTTTCACCTAATTTTAAGGTAGTATGCTTTTATTTGTACCTTTTAATTTCTTGTGTCACAAATGATATCAGTTGATAAAAGATTTTCATTTTATGTCAAGTAACTTTTCAAGATTTACAAAATTGCATGAAATATTAAGAAAAGAATTGGGAAATTGTATGAAAAAATTGGCAAGTTATACTGGAACTATACACTGTTTACAATAGGGACTATATTCGTAGACAGCGAAAACCATTGGACAATATAAACTGTGTCCTTGGACCATACCAACGGAATAAAGTTCTCTAGGGAATAATGATGTTTTACCCTTCGTCCAACTACTCATCCGCCAGTCTTGATCTTGTCATCGTTTCTCCTTTGAAACTACTCAACTGAGTTTCATGAAGCCGTGTGTATAATAAGGACATTATATGTACATGTGCATATATACTGGAAATCATTATTATTATTCTATGTATTAAGCCCCTTTGAATTGCATGAAAACTACCCAACAGAATTGCATGAAACTATGTAGATAATAAGGTCATAATATATGTAGATGTGCATTGACAGGAAATCTAAAGTTTTAATTTTTATATCTAGGAGTTAAACCATTTTGAACACAGAATTTTTGCCTCAATATTCTACTGCATTAGTTTGTCATTGCAACTCATTTATAACCACACATCAGAATTTTATGAAACTTTGTAGATAATAAGGACGTTTCATGCAGATTTGCATATTCACAAAATATCTTTAGCAGTTGACTTTTGTAGGAGTTTTGAGTCATTCAACTCAGGAATCAGGTGATATTTTGCTTGCCTTATGACAATGGTGTATGTGAGGGTGCTCACACAAAGTTATAAAAACAGGTTTTAATATTTCTTAAATTTTTCAGGCGCTTTCATTTCTATGTAAGGTTTTGAGGATTGATATAGACTGTTTAGCATCAAAATCTTGGGTGGAAATTGATTCTATAAAAATTACTGGAACAGTACCACATCCTCACAACCAGACAACACCGTTACCAGCTATCAATAGCCAGCCAGTTCATAACCCAAACAATGTTGACCAGTGGGTATCCAGAGTGGTTAACTATTCCTCCGAATATGATGATAATTCGTAAGTTATTTAATTACAATACAAAAATGAATTAATTATTATATATTTTTAAAATATTTCTTTTTCAAGTCTCGTTGAAATTCTGATAAAATTGTCCAGAAAATATAACTTTAAGCTTATGTTGCTACTAGTTGTTATAAGTTGCATTTCTGCCTTTACGGCTAAAACTGTGTCACTTTTACTTTGAAGTTTTGTAAAAAATTATATACCCTGAAACAGAAAGTTGGTATGCGCTACTATTTTATTCAAAGGTCAAAACATAAGGCTGTTCAGCATATTTTCAACATTATTTGCCCCAACCTTATTAGAGTTTAAACTACTAAGATTCTGTACTGCCAATACCTTCACGTGTTGCCTACTTCAGAATTCAATTTTTACTGCAACAATAAGTTTTTATACTGGTAACAGTCCCAGAAGATAGTTTCTATGAGATGAAGCATAGAGATGATATCTGGGAACCAGTACATCAACAAAGCACATTATCTATGAATAGTATATATCTCCCCAAAAGAGACATGGTTTAAGAAACAGCTGTATTTACAATTTTAGTGCAACCATTTAAGTACTGTGGTATTACAACAGCCCCATTAAAGCAATATAATCATATTATTATCAGTCAGAGCTCAGACATAAATAAGTCTAAAGCTGCTTTTAACTCATTGAAACATAAAAAAATTGAAACATTTTATTTCACTAAAGGCCTCACATGAGGCATGATAGTACAACAGTATAACAAATAAGAAATAATGCATGTACAAACATATTCACAAAGGCATGAATAAATGGACTCATAGAGGTCTAAATTTGTAGATTCAAAGATTTGTCTCCCTTTAATTTAAGACAATTTATGACTTCAATAAGTTGATTAGTGTTAAGATAAAAATATTGGACCTTAATTAAAAAGCTGCAAATATTGACTCCTACAAGCCAATAAATTAACAAAAATTGGTCAACTTCAAGACCCATGCATATTTATGTAATGGTCATGCATCAATATAAACTTCCAACCATGCATGTCGCAGTGAGCTTGGTAAGCTCCCCTTAAAAGCTAAAATTTTGTTGTCTTCCATGAAATTTTTAGATCATTTAATCTCATCTAACAAAATCTTAGCTCATGACATATTTATTCAAACAAGAAAAAACAACCTATGGACAATTAATATGAAGAAATGTATCCATAATCTGGGTTTCTCATATTTAACATCTTTTAATTTACCTATTACACCTATGCTTGCTCAAATTAAACAACGAATTCATGACCAAATTTTACAAGAACAGAATTCATATATTACAGAATCATCAAAACAGTTAAACTATCATTTTTTCGACATTTTTGTTTTTCAAATAAACGTGCACACTATGTTGACCAATTGAATATGCTGAAAGATACGGCACCTTTGGCAAAACTAAGGCTAAGTGCACACAATCTTGAAATTGAAAGAGGTAGATACATGCAAGTTAACAGAGAAGAAGGGTTGTGCAAATTATGTCATAATAAAAATATAGAAGACGAAAAACATTTTATCTTGCACTGCACAAAATATGAATCACAAAGAAACGTTCTTATATCAAAATTGTCCTATTTTAAAAATTATGACAAACAATCCAAAACTGAGGATGAATATATCAAACTATTACTTAATAACAAGTGTAGAAAAACACTTAGATTAATATCATCTTTTATTAATCAATCATTTGAATTAAGGAAAAATGTCCTTATAAATGAGTAATATGAACAATTTGAAGCTATAACATACAATATACTTATGTCTGTAATCTATTCTTACAAATTAATCTATTATATATTGATATTTATAACTGCACATTTCATTGTTCGAAATGTGCCCAATGATATGCTATGTAGTATTGTTTAATTGCTGCATCATTAATTACTATTAGTATACTAGTTGTATGGGCCGTTGCCAATTATTGTAATTGAGTTTGTGCCAATAAAATATTTATTTGTATATGAAATTATGACAGTATTGAAAGACAATGCTTTGTCTTCTAAAGAAAAATATGCATGAGAGCCTAAAAAAACAGAAATAATGTTTATTTACTTTATAATGCAACTATCTATGGCCACACCAAATGAGGAAAATAATCTTATGTTAGGTAAAAATGTTCAAATAGATAATTAAACAACGATAGCTCATGTGAACCTTCAGACAGGTTTATGATGTCATAGGTGGTTTTGACCAGTAAATGAAATAATTTTTTCATAAACATAAATAGACGTAAAGAAGTCTGTCATTTTCTGACTTAAATAAATGAAACACATTTTTATGAAAAATGCATATTTTGACTTCTGTAAGTCGAAAAACAGATTACGACTTGTTTATGTCTGAGCTCTGACTGATTATTATGATTGTTAATTGTATTTCCAGCTCGGGGGGGGGGGGGGGGCCACTTGCTATATAATTAGTGGTAGGGATGAGCCGCTGGAATAGGTCACTTTTTCATGCTCTATGATATATGAAAAGGGTGAGAAATTCAGATGAAATATATCAATAGGTTGATATTATCACTTGCTTGATTATTATCATAAGTATCTGAAACTAATCAGATGTCCGCATTTATTCTTGATGCGGTTAAACCACAGTCGTAAATCCATCAGTTATTTGTCAAACCAATTAAACTCTATTTATTCTGATGTGGTATTTCCACTGATGCCAGTGATAGATGCAATAAATCCAACTATTTTGACATTTGCACCTAATTATCATTCAAGGGTTTGTATACATAAAACATGATAACAATTATTTAAAGAAATTCCATTGTGACAGCGTCCTTTACGAGGGAGAGGGAACGGCAATGAAACTGTTTCTCAGTTTTTAATTAATAATTAAACATGTTAAAATCAGTTAAGGTGTTACGCTCTGGGGTGATATTACATTTATCTGACCATAGATGTAAAACCATCTATGATCTGACCAAACGTCTTTTATATGTATTGTATTTTGGAATTGAAATATCTTTATAATGAAAGATGTAAAATGGGCAATACGAAAAAAGTGTTTAAGATATATAACGAATTTATTGGGAAAAGAAGGTGATTTTATTGCGACTATTTTGCTTCTTAATAAGAACGTAATGATAAGCGGTGAAAATATTGAAATATATCTATAGGTCTGTTTTTTGTTAATTAATATATGACAAGGTATATATTTTTGATTAACAAAATATATGAAAAGGGTGGGGTACTTGATGTCTCAGCTGCTCACCCCTACCAAACAAAGTTTGAAGTGGCCCCCCGAGATTTCCAGAAGCATTTTCTTTTGCTGTAATTTATGCCTTTCTGCATAGTGAATGGCTGTGTAACTTTTGATGGTGAATAGGTATTCTTTCCAGCTATATTTTTAGGCTGATTTTTTTCCTAACTTTTAGTTTTCATCTGAAGATATGTTTGTCATGAGTATTTTTAATTTGTTAGGTGGCCTGCATCTTGTATTGCTGGAGAACCAAGAGTCTACTCCAAGGTATGGTGATATAGCAGGATCATGGGCCCAGGGGACCAAAGATGCCAATCAGTTTGTTGAGGTACATTTCATATAACTGTATCCATGATTTTAATAAGTGTTGTGCCTTAAAAGTATGTTTGATAGTAAGAAGAAATTTTAATGTTGTCTGTAGAAATACATACAAATTTTTTTGCAACAGTGATAAAATGAAATTCTGCATCTTGATTATGTTGTATAGTGGGAAGGCAGTGTGTAGGGAGCTCTTGACCCTCTTATGGAGCTACATAAAATTGAGAAAGGAAATGGTGAATATGTCAAAGCGACAACCACCCGACCATAGAGCAAACAACAGCCGAAGGCAACCAATGGGTCTTCAATGTAGCGAGAATTCCCGCACCCGTAGGTGTCCTTCAGCTGGCCCCTAAAATATGCATAATAGTACAGTGATAATGGACGTCATACTAAACTCTGAATTATACACAAGAAACTAAAATTTAAAATCATACAAGACTAACAAAGGCCAGAGGCTCCTGACTTGGGACAGGCGCAAAATTGCGGCGGGGTTAAACATGTTTATGAGATCTCAACCCTCCCCCTATACCTCTAGCCAATGTAGAAAAGTAAAACAATAACAATACGCACATTAAAATTCAGTTCAAGAGAAGTCCGAGTCTGATGTCAAAAGATGTAACAAAAGAAAATAAATAAAATGACAATAATACATAAATAACAACAGACTACTAGCAGTTAACTGACATGCCAGCTCCAGACCTCAATTAAACTGATTGAAAGATTATGTCTTCATCATATGAATATCAGGTACAATCCCTCCCGTTAGGGGTTTAGTATCATACTATCATAAAATATATGAGAAGAACATAACCCGTGTCATGCCAACAACTGTTTTTTTAGAAATAAATGTGTTTAGTTCCGATGCAAAGACCCTATCAGTGAATCAATGTTACAGCCAAAATATGCAATCTTTAATGACCTGACAACAGTATCGTAACTATATCCCCTTTTAATAAGTCTATTTAAAGGTTTTGTTAGTTTCTGAGGAGAATACTGACATTTTTGTGCTTTATAAAGAATATTTCCATAAAATTTTGGATGTGAAATACCTGAACGTATAAGATGTCTGCATGTTGAGTTATATTTACGAATTATTTCCTTATACCGGTGATAAAATTTAGTAAATGTTTTGACCAGTTTGTGATATCGAAAACCCTGGTGTAATAATTTTTCAGTAATACATAAATTTCTCTCGCTAAAATCTAATACATTGTTACATACACGAGCGAATCGTACAAGTTGAGATATATAAACACCATAAGATGGTGACAAGGGAACGTCACCATCTAAAAATGGATAATTAACAATAGGAAATGAAAAATCATCTCTTTTATCATAAATTTTTGTATTAAGCTTCCCGTTTATGATATAGATATCAAGATCGAGGAAAGGGCAGTGGTCATTGTTATCATTAGCTTTATTTAAAATAAGTTCTACAGGATAAATGTCTTTAGTATACATACTGAAGTCGTCATTATTTAGAGCCAATATATCATCCAAATATCTAAAAGTATTGTTAAATTTTTGTATCAAATATATGTTCAATGCATACATTTTTTTTACATGTTTACCTTGAATTGTAAATGTCATGCCCAACTATAAATAAAATTTACTTACTTACTTACTTACTATGTTCCACTCCTAAAATTTCATAGTTTGTTGTTCTCCCTTTTTAAAATCCTGGATCAGCATCTGGTGTGTGTGGCAATTTGTTCTGGACCTATCGCTATTCAAATTTAGACACCTACCTCTCATATCAGACTGTTAAACATTAAAATATAAAAGACTTAATTTCCCTAAATGTTCTAAAATATCAAATATATATTGTTCTTATCCTGTTTTAGGTCGAATTTGCAGAAAAGATTTTCATAGAAAAAATAGATATTTATGAGACATATCATGCAGGAGCAGTAAAGAAAATTTTAGCCAAACGTCCAAATGGAGAGTGGTGTACCGTATGGGAGACAGAAAGGGTTATATGTCAGAACAGCAGTAGGATATTTTCACCATCATTTCAGGTAGAATTTCAAGCATGTTGATTTATACTTAAGTTGGAACTAAAAGAAACAAAATATGGAATTGAATGAATATAAAATGGAAAGTTCATTGCTAGTATGTAATCAGCAGATAGCAAAGACCCTTTAATACTATTAGTGTTTAAGCTAAATCAAAGTTTTATGTAACATTAACCATCCTACTTAAGAACTGTGTAAAATTTCTGAAAAGTTCAATATAAAAGGACCATGTGATAACTCAGTTTTTCACTTACTGTTGGTTCATTATTATTCATTGGATACCAATTTTTGTGGGATTCATGGGTACAGGTGAACCACAAATTTATATATTTAATGAATTACAAATACACTATAGGCTTTGTATACAGAGATTGGCAAAACCACGAAATCAAATATCCTCGAAAATGCAAGTTTTCCCCAATTCATGAAAATTAATACCCACAAAAATAAATGAATCTACAGTAAATTTGAAACCATGATTTCATATCTTCCATTCTGTATTGAATTTAACCTCTGCCATTCAATGCTATTATATTTGTACATGTAAAAGGCATATGCACTTCACTGCTTAGTAACATAACCACAAATATAGCCTACAAATACACAACAACTATAACAGCACAAATCATGTCAGTGAGAAAAGAGTTGGCATGATTACAATTGTAATAGTCACAAATAAATAGTTTGTATCTTATAAACTGGTTGACAGCATGAAATGTACTAGTAATATTCTCATTCATTTATAAAACAAATATTTGTTAATGCTACTATATCATGATTAATATTCCTTGACCTGAAAAAAATATCTGTAAGACTTACACATTTTGATAGCTAGCTAGAGCATTTTAAGGACCTTGTTTAAAAATTTCTCAGTTGGTACTTTACACTGCATCAATATGAAATGGGGAATGGGGAATGTGTCAAAGAGACAACAACAACCTGTTGGATCAATGAGCAGAAAACAGCCAAAAACCACTAACACAGCAAAAAAAAAGCATCACTTTTTGTTATGTAAATACTTTTATGGTTTTATTATTTTACTTTATATAATGTACAATATAACAAAACAATAAAATACCAGATACTCGTATTTAAGTACACCTACAACTTATCTATTTTGTTATTTCTACAGAAATTGAGTTTTCAATGTAACCTACTGAGAATAAATGTTGATTGTACTGTGTCTGGATCATGGGTAGAAATTGATGCCATCAAAATCTCAGGAACTAAGTTCAATTTTGGTAAGTAAGTTAAAGCAATATAAAAAAGTGTCTGTACTTTTGATATAAACTGGAAATCCCTTTAAATTTAGTTATAAAAAAATATTTATTATTTGGTATCCACAATTGATTTAAAATTAAATATGCAATAAAAGATTCAACTCATAGACATGTTTTTGAAGCGGTTCATATGTATGATCCAATTAGAAAAACTGATCTAGATTATAAAAAGGGACAAAAGTTTTTAAAAATTCTCAATCATTTTTTATTCTTTTGACTTTTATGAAAACATAGAAATACAATTAAAATTGGTTTCCAAAAGAAACAAAGAAGTAGCAAAACAATCTGCAAATAAAAACTATCTTACACAAATGAACTTTATTTTCAACACCAAATTGAAAGTAATTAACTATAAGACAGACCTGATATTCAATTCTTCAAATTCAAAGCCATCTGTAAAATGTCTACAGTTAAAAAAAAAATTCACCTGAGGATGTTATACGGCAAGTAAAACCTTAAGATATGCATTATTTATAACTATAAGTTGATGACAGTTTTAATATTTTTATAGTTTTCTTTTGTCCGTCATTCCATAATTCCGTTATTCTGCTACAAGCCGTTATACAGACTTTTTTCTAAACGACTTTGGATATTGGGCTGATTTTTGGTATGTGATTTAACCATGATGAGTTACAGATCAAGGTTAAGTTTCGTTGCGCTCCGCTAATTTTTACCGCAATAACAGGCTTTGGACTTTGATAAATTGTTGAAAAGCACAGTTAAACGGACTTGCTTTCTACACGCTTTCAGATAATAATAATTTTTGTCATGTGAGTTAACCAAGAAGAGTTACAGATCAAGTTTAAGTTTTGTTCTGCTCGTCTAATTTTGCCGAAATTACCGGCTATGGACTTTGATAAATTGTTGAAAATCACAGTTATACAGACTTTATTTCTAAATGCTTTTAGATATTGGGCTAATTTTTGGAATGTGAGCTTACCATGATGAGTTACAGATCCAAAATTAGCGGTTTACAACTTTGTTGTAATCACAGTTGTATGGACTTTTTTCTAGACGCCTCCAGATTTTGAGCTGATTTTTAATATGTGAGACTATCATCATATTTGTGTCCTTATGTGTTTATATTGAAATTGCAGATTTTTCAACTTTTTGAAAGGGGGCCATTCATGTCGCTTTGACACATCTAGTTTAACTACATTTTCCATTCAGATTTTCCCCTGTGTTCTTTCATTATTATGAATAAACATAGTTTCACACTTTGTTGCCAAAGTTTGCCAAAGTTTACTTTTCAAATTACCAAACACAAGATTGAATGGAATTTTTTTTTTTATAACCGTAAACATTTTACGTATGACTTTGGATTTGAACAGTTTGCATACTTGTTCTTTTTGTAACATTACAAGTTTTATTAAAAATATTAATCAGCACATTACAGGTATATTTCTTTAGTTCTTTAGGTGCACCCTATTAAAACTCCTGTCACTATATTTTAATCAAAGCCAGTGGGAAACTGCATCATTTCTTTATATTTCTTAAAATGAATGTATACTTTGTGTTTCATTATACATCTATAATATGATAATAAAAAAATTCTGTTTTATTTTAGCCATCCCACCAGCACCAGATGATATTACAAATGATTTAGCCAAACTTGTCAATAGTTCAATGTATAGTGATATCCAGTTTGATGTAAATGGAGTTAAATTCCTTGCTCACAAAGCCATCTTGTGTGTCAGATCAGAATACTTTAGGGCTATGGTTCATTTTGAAGAAAATGCTTTAAAGGTAAGATTTAATATCAAATTGTAAGAAAGCATAAGAAAATGTTTAGAAAATGATGAAATTGGATATGTTGGTTTTCATGAATGAGATAACAATAATAAGTTCACATAATATCTAGAGGTCAATTGTCTGGAATAAAATTCAGGTGAAAGTACCATAGGTCAAAGGCCATAAATTGTTCAGAGTCTGCACAATTAAAATTGATTTAAAGGAAATAATACAAAAAATCACAAGACACACAAGAAAAACTACCCAATGTCTCTCTGTAACCAAAATCAAAGACAGAGAGATGTACATAGTGCTGTCTACCACAATACAAGTGTGACTATATCATATATTGACTTCTGAATAACCTAAATTTTAGGAAGGTTGTAAATAAATTTAAAAGACTAGACACACCTAATTCAGTTATATATGTATGAGTATAATTTTATCTTCCTTTAGGCTGGTGGACAAGGAACAACTCAACCAACTGCCCCTCCCCTACAATCTGAAGCAGTGTACCCACCTAAACAGTTGTATAATGCACTCCCATCATATGATTCTCTTACTCAGTACCAACCTGCTATACCCTCTGGACCAGTGCCTGGACCTGCTCAATATCACAACCAATTGCCAACACAGGTAATATCACCAACACCAACAAACACAGGTAACATCACCACCAACAACCAACACTGGAAATATAACCACCAACAACAAACACAGGTAACATCACCACCAACAACCAACACTGGAAATATAACCACCAACAACCAACACAGGTAATATCACTATCAACAACAAATACAGGTAACATCACCATCAACAAATAATCACAGGTAATATCAGGACCAACAACAAACACTGGTAACATCACCACCAACAACCCAACACAGGTAATATCACCATCAACAACAAATACAGGTAATATCATGATCAACAACAAACACAGGTAACATCACCACCAACAACCAACACTGGAAATATAACCACCAACAACCAACACAGGTAATATCACCATCAACAACAAATACAGGTAACATCACCATCATCAAATAATCACAGGTAATATCACGACCAACAACAAACACTGGTAACATCACCACCAACAACAAACATGGGTAATATCACGACCAACAACAAACACGGGTAACATCACCACCAACAACAAACAAAGGTAATATCACCAACAACAATCACAGGTGACATCTCTATCAACAACAAACACAGGTAACATCACCACCAACAACAAACACAGGAAATATCACCAACAACAATCACAAGTGACATCACTATCAACAACAAACACAGGTAACATCACCACCATCAACACATAGCTAGTATCACCACTAACAATAAACCCAAGTAATATCACAAACAACAATCACAGGTAACATCACCATCGACAAGTAAACACAGGCAATATCACGACCAACAACAAACACAGGTAACATCACCACCAACAACAAACAGCTTGTATCACCACCAACAATAAACACATTTTATATCACCAACAACAATCACAGGTCACATCACCATCAACAAGTAAACACAGGCAATATCACAACAAACAACAAACACAGGTAACATCACCACCAACAACAAACAGCTTGTATCACCACCAACAATAAACACATGTTATATCACCAACAACAATCACAGGTAACATCACCATCAACAACTAACACAGGTAACATCACCATCAACAACAAACAGCTAGTATCACCACCAACAATAAACACAGGTTATATCAGCAACAACAATCACAGGTAGCATCACCATCAACAACAAATACAGGTAACATCACCAACAACAAATAATCACAGGTAATATCACCACCAACAACAAACACAGGTAATATCACCAACAAATACAGGTAACATCACCATCAACAGCAATTGCAGGTAACATCACCATCAACAACAAACATAGGTAATATCATCACCAACAACAAACACAAGTGATATCACCAACAACAATCACAGGTAACATCACCATCAACAACAAACACAGGTAATATCACCACCAACAGCAAACTCATGTTTTATCACCACCAACACCAAACACAGGTAATATCACCATCAACAAAAATTACAGGTTACATCACCATTAACTATGAACATAAGTAATATAACCACCAACAACAAACACGGGTAATAACATCTAACAACAAACACAGGTCTTATCACCACCACCAACAAATACAGGTAACATCACCACCAACAACAACCACATGTAATATCACCACCAACCAACACAGGTAATATTACCTCCAACAACAATCACAAGTAATATCACTACCAACAAAAGACATGTGTAATATCACCACTGACAACAAACACAGGTGACAACACCCTCAACAACCAACAACCAACACAGGTAATATCACCTCCAACAAAAATCACATGTAACATCACTACAACAGTCACAGGATATATCACCATCAACAACAAACACAGGCAATACCAACAACCTACACATTTAATATCACCACCAACAGCAAACTCAGGTAATATCACCACCACTATCAATCACAGGTAATATCATCATTTACAACCAACACAGGTAATATCACCATCAACAACAAACACAGGTAAAGCTATTTTAAAGGAAACTCACAGAGAGACTCTTATATCTTCGTTTTAATGAAAAATTGAAAAGTCATGTTAGGACAATTTTAATATTTTCACCATTGCCTTTATGATAATTTTGTGCTTTAAAACTTTTACATTTTTTTGTTTGAGTTTTAAAGAATATTTTCAAGAAACCATGTGGCAGCATGGATTTTTTTTAATTCAATAGAAATGTATTGTTTGTTTGGAAGGTTAATTGAATGGGGTATAAAATATCTTAATTTTATTTGCATATTGTATGAGTATCAAAAATGCCTGTCATGAAAGAAGGTTAAATAACATTTATATATTTTAGCTAATTGAAACTTTAATAACCATGTTTATTTTTGTCAATTTAGGCTCAGTCACCAATCAAATTGAAGGATGTGGAGCCAGGAGTATTTGCCGTTGTATTACATTATGTATACACACACAGAATTCGACCACAGTGTTCACCACATGTTCTACCACATGTCTGGAGATGTAAGTTTATGATATAATTTTCCCTATTTATTGGATATATTGGAAAGTAATTACAAATATATCAATGTGCCTACTATTCAGTATAAAACACTTCACTAAAGATTCACATTCCACAGAAAAAATCTTTTAATACGTGTATAACAATTTTTTTCTATATTGATAATGATAATGAAAATTCAAAAGAAGCTTTGAATTGTTTATTAAATTCCATTTAAACTGCAGTTTATTTAATATTCTGCCTGGAGATTGTATTTAAATTACATTTACATATTAAAATCTAACTATTTCAGTCATGAAAATATTAAATATCCAAAGATCAAAGTCTATTAAACATGTCAAGTTAATTTAAAATACTATTTAGTAATTTATATTTATACTCATTCAATTCCTCACAATAACTTACAACATTTATGTAAGGGGGGGGGAGGAACATTTGGTGTATTTTTATATAATGCTAATTAACCTTGTTTTATAGTAGCTGATAGATTTTCTATGGATGGTTTGAAGGCCCTGGCAGTCTTACAACTGAGTACTTCATTAACAACTGACAATGTTATAGATATTTATCTGAAAGTGATACATGCACTTCCTGTTAGTGGTAAGTCGACCAACACATCTGTCTTAGTTTGTTTTTATCACTGGTACAATTCTTGCCAGATTTTTATGAAATATTCATATTGATCAAATGTTTATATCTATTCTGTTACACCGTTCCGTAATTTATACAGTTCGTTTGATTATATTCTTAATCTATATATGTGTTCCAGTCTAGGAGGATTATTCATCTTTAACCTCATAAGAACATTAAAACATCGTATCATCGCTACCTTTCCCCTGCTCACACGGATCTCAAACCGAACATTGCAAGGTCATACCAGTTCTGGAGAACTTTTCAAAGGACAAACGTCATCTAGGACACAATTCGTGGCTAACCACAGAGTGAGTTAACTTTACAACATTGTTTTTGAAGCCTTCAAATTACTCTATACATATTTGAACATTCTCTCCGTGAAACACTGGAAATTTAACTGCTCTTGAAAGTACAACATTTTCTCGGATCCAACGGACTGTGTTATCTATTACCTTTGACATTTCGTTTTAATAACATTAATTGAACACATTGTAAAATTGTATTTTATTTGTTTTTCAGCTTTTTACCATATGTCAGATTGGTTCATAATTAAAGTATCAGCACCTGATAGTCTTTTCTCCTTGAGCCCAATCGTCGGTTATACTTAATGGTCAGGCCATTATAATATCACCGGTACAATTCTTGCCAGATTTTTATGAAATTCATATTGATCAAAGGTTTATATCACCAGTACAAATTTTAAAATCAGTGCCAATCAACTATTTTTAAAGTAGTTATGTCCTTTGAAAATATAAATTATCATAAATATCATCCACTTGAAAATCAATATATCCCTTGGAAATGAATATTATCTGAAAATTATTGTATTTGACAAGTACCAAAAGACATTTTTTTTTGTGGAAAGGAAAATTCCATCATAAGAACTCTTACACCTTGTCAATTTTTTATGAAATCTTTATCAAAGGTTTGAAAAAAATAGCTGATGAGCTGTTTTAATGTTTGTTGTAATGCCACTTGGAAACAAACATTACATGGAGTATGGTATTGTAAGTGATCTCACACTTACATATGGAGTTATTTCCCTTGGACAGATAAAATATGTGCATTGACAGATGAACTTTAAATCCTGTTCTTTTATTTTCTTGCGTACTGAAATAAGCAGTATCCTTCCATCACTTGATTGAACAGTTTAAATGAAAAATACTCCTCATAATATAATCATTCAAATATTAGTTTTATGATTTCAGATAACATGAAAGATGTATGTGAACTTTTTATGCAGAATCATATGGCAGAGGTTGTGAGACATAGAACATTTATGAGTTTAAACAAACAACTTATAGCAGAATTAACAAGGAAAATGGTTGGCAAATAAATTGATAGATATAGCAAAGAATCTTAAACAATGCTTGTCCGTGTGAGCCAAGGCTCTGGGTCGAAGACGGTACTTTCACCTGTAATGATTTACAAATTGTGACTTGGATGGAGAGTTGTCTCATTGGCACTCACACCACATCTTCTTATATCTATATAGAATTAATTTCATTCTTTTTTAAATTAATTGAACTTTGTTTTTTTGAGCGATTAATCTTAGATGAAATGTCTTTAGGGGTAATCAAAGATTACATTTCTTAGCTTAGAGTAAGACTAAACATTCTTGATGAATATATTGATTGGATTTTAGATTAAAGGATAAATACAGCACTCGTGACAATAATACCCTCAAAGGTCTTAATTAAGTCCATATTATATAGAATAAAGAAATTAATGTTTATCTTACACTTATATTGAATTACAGATGCTGTAAATACAAATTAAGAATCAGAAGTAGTAGTAGAATTAGATTATATTGGGCATTAAATTCAATCATTAATGGATTGTTAAAGAAGTAACTAAATATTTTAATATTTTGATCACAAGGAAAAAGTTGTTTTCCTGCTATTTTTTTTATTTGTTTTAAACAAGTTTAATATATTTCATGCAGTAATACGGGTAAGTCTTTTTAGAAACGTTTGATTTTTAATTATGAAATTTTATAAAAGTGTTACTGTTATTTATTAATTGTGTTCTATTGAACAGGGTGTCTTAATTTTTAGCTTACCTTGCCTGAAGGGCCAAGTGGGCTTTTCTCATCATTTGGTGTCCGTCGTGCGTCGTCGGCGTAAATATTTTACATTTTGAACTTCTTCTAGAGAACCACTGAATGGAATGTAACCAAACATGGCATGAATGTTCCTTATGAGATGCTGACCAAGTGTTCTTACTTTGTAGCCGATCCATCATCCAAGATGGCCACCAGTGGTGGACTTAGTTTAACATAGGACCCTATGGGAAATGCATACAAATGACTTCTTTTAGAGAACCACTGAATGGAATGAAACCAAACATATTATGAATGTTCCTTATGAGGTGCTGACCAAGTTTTGTTACTTTGTAGCAGATCTGTCATCCAAGATGGCCGCCAGCAGGGGATTTAGTTTAACAAAGGACCAGATGGGAAATACATATAAATGTTTTCTTTTAGAGAACCACTAAATGGAATGGTATCAAACATAGCATGAATGTTCCTTATGAGATGCTGACTAAGTGTTGTTACTTTGTAGCCCATCCAACATCCAAGATGGCTGCCAGTTGGGTGACTTGGTTTAACATAGGACCCTACGGGAAATGCATACAAATGACTTCTTTTAGAGAACCACTGAATGGAATGAAACCAAACATAGCCTGAATGCTCCTTATGAGGTGCTGCCCAAGTGTTGTTACTTTGTAGCCAATCCATCATCCAAGATGGCCGCCAGTGGGGACTTGGTTTAACATAGGACCCTATCGGAAGTACATACAAATGTCTTCTTTTAGAGAACCACTAAATGGAATTAACCAAACATGGCATGAATGTTCCTAATGAGATGCTGACCAAGTGTTGTTACTTTGTAGCCATTCCATCATCCAAGATGGCCGACAGTGGGGGCACTTAGTTTAACATAGGACCCTATGGGAAATACATACAAATTTCTTCTTTAAGAGAACCACTAAATGGAATGGTACCAAACATAGCATGAATGTTCCTTATGAGATGCTGACTAAGTGTTGTTACTTTGTAGCCCATCCAACATCCAAGATGGCTGCCAGTTGGGTGACTTGGTTTAACATAGGACCCTACGGGAAATGCATACAAATGACTTCTTTTAGAGAACCACTGAATGGAATGAAACCAAACATAGCCTGAATGCTCCTTATGAGGTGCTGCCCAAGTGTTGTTACTTTGTAGCCAATCCATCATCCAAGATGGCCGCCAGTGGGGACTTGGTTTAACATAGGACCCTATCGGAAGTACATACAAATGTCTTCTTTTAGAGAACCACTAAATGGAATTAAACCAAACATGGCATGAATGTTCCTAATGAGATGCTGACCAAGTGTTGTTACTTTGTAGCCATTCCATCATCCAAGATGGCCGACAGTGGGGGCACTTAGTTTAACATAGGACCCTATGGGAAATACATACAAATTTCTTCTTTAAGAGAACCACTAAATGGAAAGAAACCAAACATAGCATGAATGTTCCTGATGAGATGCTGACCAAGTGTTGCTACTTTGTAGCCGATCCATCATCCAAGATGGCTGCCAGTGAGGGACATAGTTTAAAAGAGGGACGAAAGATACCAAAGGGACAGTCAAACTCATAAATCTAAAACAAACTGACAATGCCATGGCTAAAAATGAAAAAAGACAAACAAACAACAGCAAACACGACACAACATAGAAAACTAAAGAATAAACAACACGAACCCCACCAAAAAACTAGGGGTGATCTCAGGTGCTTCGGGACCATGGAACATGGGACCCTACAGAAAATGCATACAAGTCTTCTTCTAAAGAACAACTGAATGGAATGAAACCAAACATAGCATGAATGCTCCTTTCCGAGTCAGGTGCTGGCCAAGTGTTGTTAATTTGTAGCCAAATTTTATCTTTTTTTATATGATTTCCAAAACCCAAGTAGAGTCAGGTGAGTGATACAGGCTCTTGAGAGCCTCTAGTTTTTAAACTATTATATGTGCAATGTGAAGGCTATTTTGTGTTGGAAAGATTCCAATTTTGTTAAACAAAGTACTTTTTAGTTTATTGCATGATGCTTTACAATTGTTATTTCCTTAAACTTTATCTTTTTACTGTATAAAGATTGATTTTTCATTTATCTCAGAATGTTGGTTTGATATTCAAACTATGTATTTTTTTGGACAGATTTGTTTTTGCAGCATGCTGTTTTTAACTGAATATCGAAACACATTGATATTTAGTATATTAGATTAGAAGATATGTGAAAAAAGCCATCAATATTAATCAAAAGACAGTTATTTGCACACTTTAGTATGTTAAGTATATGTATTAATGTTGGTTTTCCTTATTTATGCATGCTTGTTTCTGTTAATAACATGAAGTCAGTTTTTTTTTGTATGCTAATTGTTATTTCCTGTTTAGTTTTTAAGTTTTTTTTATTTCTCTTAATTCATGTAAATAAGTAAATGAAAGTCATTTTTTTTTTACACCTGTTTGATAATAAATTCATAAAAAAAGATTTTCCATTTTTTGGACAATAATACAAAAAAGCTTTTTTCCTTAAAATTTGGTAACTGCTTTATATTTATTAAAATAAGCTTTATTGAGTGTTTTATAAATTTTTATTATCACATTAATGAGTAATGGAAGTTTATTCATTGAAGAGAAAGTGACAGGCCTATCATGCACTCATTGCACAGGTCTTTATTATTTTTATACGACCGCAAAAATTGTAATTTTTCGTCGTATATTGCTATCACGTTGGCGTCGTCGTCGTCCGAATACTTTTAGTTTTCACACTCTAACTTTAGTAAAATTAAATAGAAATCGATGAAATTTTGACACAAGGTTTATGACCACAAAAGGAAGGTTTGGATTGATTTTGGGAGTTTTGGTCCAAACATTTTAGGAATTAGGGGCCAAAAAGGGCCCAAATAAGCATTTTCTTGGTTTTCGCACTATAACTTTAGTTTAAGTGTATAGAAATCTATGAAATTTTGACACAAGGTTCATGACCACAAAAGAAAGGTTCGGATTGATTTTGGGAGTTTTGGTTCCAACAGTTTAGGAATTAGGGGCCAAAAAAGGGCCCAAATAAGCATTATTCTTGGTTTTCGCACAATAACTTTAGTATAAGTAAATAGAAATCATTGAAATTTATACACAAGGTTTATGACCATAAAAGGAAGGTTGGTATTGATTTTGGGAGTTTTGGTCCCAACAGTTTAGGAATAAGGGGCCCAAAGGGTCCAAAATTGAACTTTGTTTGATTTCATCAAAAATTGAATAATTGGGGTTCTTTGATATGCTTAATCTAACTGTGTATGTAGATTCTTAATTTTTGATCCCGTTTTCTAATTGGTCTACATTAAGGTCCAAAGGCCCCAACCGTTCAGGGTTAAACCTCTGTGGTCGTATAAAGCTGCGCCCTGCGGAGCATCTGGTTCACATTTATTTTTTGACATGCTTTTCATTGGAACCTTGTAATGTATTAGTGGTTGTATAAAGGGAGGGCATGTGGGTTCTAAGGTTAATCTATTTCTGTGCAATGACTTGTTTACCTTACATTGAGCTTTACAAGTATTTTATGTTGCTACTGATAACAAAATGGGGATCACCTTTCATAATAATGGTGGTCACTTTTGCAGTCCTTGATTGATTTGAAAATACCACTTCCGTCCAGTGTTGTCTTTGTGCAATAACTTGAGATCTGATTAACCAATGTTTTATTTCAAATATTAATATTTTGTTACTGATAACACAATAGAGGTCAAGGTGGTTATTGATGACTTGCCACTTTGCTATTCTGGAGTTATGGTCCCTGATTGATTTGAAAAAGTCATTTTAAGTCATTTCCATTGCAATAAGCTGAGAATCTTTTAACTATGATGCATTTTGATTTTTTATATATGTTGCAACTAATGACAAAAAGGAGGTCAGTTTTGATAATGACAAATTTCATTTTTATCAGTCAGGAGTAATGGTCCTTGATTACTTTTATCAATGGCACTAATAAAAGAGTTATTTTGACACACTTTTGTTTTAAGCATAAGTTTATAGTGATATTTTAAAATACAGAAATCTTAAATGAAAGCAAGGAGTTGTGGTATGCTATTCAAGGAGAAAACTAAATCATAAGGAAGATAAAAACTACAGCTTACTTTTAATTTTTCATTAATTTTCTTTTCATGATGCTATGTTATTTACTTTTTTAAATGAAAAGATTAAAATAGATTTTTTTGTTTTATGGTAAAACTAAAACAATTTGTCTTTCTTATGAATCAAAAGGAGTTGTAAGATTGACATTAAAGAGACAGCAGCCTAACAAATAAAAACAAAGACATATCCACATATTTATATTGAGTATTAAGCAATCTAATTAAAATTAAATCTTTGCTCTCTCTCTCTCTTTTATGCTTGGTTGCTGCAATGAGCAAGACATTTTAATTTTGATTAGATTGCAGTATTATCAGACAATCAATAATTGTTTTTGTTAAATTGTTACTGTATAATCAAACTTATTTATTATATTTTCTTGATATTGTTATGAATTTGTCTTTTGTATGAGTTATATTTTATCACTTTACAATGTGTGTATTTAGATATTTATTTATAAATTAGTTATGGGATTTTGATATACATTGTTAATTGTTAATTCTGAAATAGTTAATATGAAAGTGCTTATTCTTAATTGTTACAAATATTAAAACTGTTTATGATTATTAATTACCACAAATACATAGAAAACAATTACCAATTTTTATCAGAGATTTCTAATACTTTTTGCTATTTGACAGCATTAGATATGTTTTAAAAATACTTTATCTGAATGTTCTGTTTGTAAAATTATTATTAATATAACAGATTTTACTACAGATATTTGTTACATATGTTGAACATATTTATCTACAAACATAAAACTGTAAAGAGTCGAAAAGTCTTCATTTATTTATTAATATTATTATGGCTTGCAGATATCCGTATTACATATTACTTCCTTGCAATACTCACAGAATGCTTGTTATTATTATTATAGCTTGCAGATATCCATATTACTATTATAGTTTGGGTCTGATTCATGTTTTGGTCATTTACAAAAGAAACAATGTGTACTTGTTAGACCTAAAGAAAAGCCATAGAGTTGTTCAGCTACTAATCAATGTGTTACAATGTTTTTCATCTATAGAAATGTTTGTCAGCTTCTTTTCTGCGATTTGGGGTGTGTTTGATCTGAGGAAAAACAACGAGTTTGTCAGCTAATTATTTAGTGTGTTGGGGTGTGTTTGATCTAAGGAACAACTAGAGTTTGTCAGCTACTAATCTGCAAGTTGGTTTGTGTTTGATATAAGAAAAAACAAGAGTTTGTCAGCTTCTTATCTGCAAGTTGGGGTGTGTTTGATCTGAGGAAAAACTAGTTTGTCAGCTTCTAATCTGCAAGTTGGTGTGTGTTTGATATAAGGAAAAACAAGAGTTTGTCAGCTTCTTACCTGTAAGTTGGTGTGTGTTTGATCTGAGGAAAAACTAGAGTTTGTCAGCTTCTAATCTGCAAGTTGGTGTGTGTTTGATATAAGGAAAACAAGAGTTTGTCAGCTTCTTATCTGCAAATTGAGGTGTGTTTGATCTGAGGAAAAATAGAGTTGTCAGCTAATTATCAGTGCGTTTCAATGTGTTTGATCTGAGGGAAAACTAGATTTTGTCAGCTATTTATCAGTCTGTTGGGATTTGTTTGATCTGAGGAAAAACAGGAGTTTGTCAGCTTCTAATCTGCAAGTTTGTGTGTGTTTGATATAAGGAAAAACAAGATTTTGTCAGCTTCTAATCTGCAAGTTTGTGTGTGTTTGATCTAAGGAAAAACAAGAGTTTGTAAGATTCGAATCAGCAAGTTGGTGTGTGTTTGATCTGAGGAAAAACTAGAGTTTGTCAGCTTCTGATCTGCAAGTTTGTGTGTGTTTGATTTAAGGAAAAACAAGAGTTTGTCAGCTTCTAATCTGCAAGTTTGTGTTTGATCTAAGGAAAAATAAGAGGTTGTCAGCTTCTAATCTGCAAGTTGGTGTGTGTTTGATCTGAGGAAAAACTAGAGTTTGTCAGCTTCTGATCTGCAAGTTTGTGTGTGTGTTTGATCTAAAGAAAAACAAGAATTTGTCAGCTTCTTATCTGCAAGTTGGTGTGTGTTTGATTTGTGGAAAAACTAGAGATTTGTCAGCTTCTAATCTGCAAGTTTGTGTATGTTTTATCTAAGGAAAAACAAGAGTTTGTCAGCTTATAATCTGCAAGTTTGTGTTTGATCTAAGGAAAAACAAGAGGTTGTCAGCTTCTAATCTGCAAGTTGGTGTGTGTTTGATCTAAGAAAAAACAAGTGTTTGTCAGCTTCTAATCTGCAAGTTGGGGTGTGTTTGATCTGAGGAAAAACAAGAGTTTGTCAGCTTCCAATCTGCAAGTTTGTGTGTGTTTGATCTAAGGAAAAACAAGAGTTTGTCAGCTTCTAATCTGCAAGTTGGGGTGTGTTTGATCTGAGTAAAAACAAGAGTTTGTCAGCTTCTAATCTGCAAGTTTGTGTGTGTTAGATCTGAGGAAAAACTAGTTTGTCAGCTTCTGATCTGCAAATTTGTGTGTGTTTGATCCATGGAAAAACTAGAGTTTGTCAGCTTCTGATCTGCAAGTTTGTGGGTGTTTTATCTTAGAAAAACAAGAGTTTGTCAGCTTCTAATCTGCAAGTTGGGGTGTGTTTGCTCTAAGGAAAAACAAAAGTTTGTCAGCTTCTAATCTGCAAGTTGGGGTGTGTTTGATCTGAGTAAAAACAAGAGTATGTCAGGTTCTAATCTGCAAGTTTGTGTGTGTTTGATCTAAGGAAAAACTATAGTTTGTCAGCTTCTAATTTGCAAGTTGGTGTGTGTTTGATCTGCGGAAAACTAGAGTTTGTCAGCTACTAATCAGTGTGTTGGTGTGTGTTCGATCTGAGGAAAAACTAGAGTTTGTTAGCTGTTGAGAAGTGTGTTTGGGTGTGTTTGAACTAAGGAAAAATAGAGTTTGTCAGCTAATTATCAGTGTGTTTCGATGTGTTTGATCTGAGGAAAAACTAGATTTTGTCAGCTATTTATCAGTGTGTTGGGATGTGTTTGATATAAGGAAAAACAGGAGTTTGTCAGCTTCTGATCTGCAAGTTGGGATGTGTTTGATCTGAGGAAAAATAGAGTTTGTCAGCTTCTAATCTGCAAGTTTATGGGTGTTTGATCTAAGGAAAAACAAGAGTTTGTCAGCTTCTGATCTGCAAGTTGGGGTGTGTTTTATCTAAGGGAAAACAAGAGTTTGTCAGCTTCTAATCTGGAAGTTTGTGTGTGTTTGATCTGAGGAAAAACAAGAGTTTGTCAGCTTCTGATTTGCAAGTTGGGGTGTGTTTGATCTGAGGAAAAACTAGAGTTTGTCAGCTACTTATCAGTGTGTTGGTGTGTGTATGATCTGAGGAAAAACTAGAGTTTGTCAGCTATTGATAAGTGTGTTTGTGTGTGTTTGAACTGAGAAAAAAATAGAGTTTGTTAGCTTATTATCAGTGTGTTTCAGTAGGTTTTATCTGAGGAATGCTATAGAGGTTGTTAGCTACTAATCAGTGTGTTGAGATATTTTGGATCTATAGATCTATGGTGCACTCAACTTTACTGATTCAGCACGATGTCTTTTGGAATATAAGGGTTTTGTAGTACTTTTTGTAAACAAATAACGCTTGGACATCATACAAAAACAATTGAGAAATCTATGTTTGATAAATAAAGGCAACAGTAGTATACCGCTGTTCAAAACTCATAAATCTATGGACAAAAAACAAAATCGGGGTAACAAACTAAAACTGAGGGAAATGCATTAAATATTAGAGGAGAACAACGACACAACATTAAAATGCAACACACACAGCAACGGACTAAGCATTAGACAAAATCCGATGAGAATAATCAATATAACATCAAAACCAAATACATGAATATGGGATAGAAAAGTACCGTGACACGTTTTATAGTAATGTGAATTCACACTCAAAAATAGGAGAAAACAAACGACACAACGGAAACACAACGCAAAAATGTTACACACACAGAAACGAACTATGATATAACAATGGCCAATTTCCTGACTTGGTACAAGACATTTTTAAAGAAAAAAATGTAGGGTTGAACCTGGTTTTGTGGCATGCCAAACCTCGCACTTTGATGGCACTGTTAAATATAATATTAAAATGACAACATAATAATACAGGACTACAATACAAATAAATAGAAGAACGTATTAGGCAAAGAACACATGAATAATAGATAACAAAAGGCATCAGGTTTAAAATTCATTAAGTCAAAAACGCGCCTCGTCCAAACAAGACTTACCAGTGACGCCCAGATATAAAAGTTCGAAAGTCAAAAAAAAGGGGTACAAAGTCGTACAGGATCAAAAGTTGAAAAAGGTTGTGCCAAATACGGCTAGGGTTTTCTGAATGTGATAAGAACATCCTTATTATATAGAACAATTTATGCTATTGCAAACAGTAAATTTTATCAAATGAATATAAAAGATTTACATGATAAAACTGACGTATTAACTAATTACAGAAAACAAAACCCGAATACATAATACATTTAAGACCAACACAGAAAATAGACACACCCGACTCAGTGACAACCAGGCCTGAACGCAAAAAGTCATAACAATGACGTCACATACGAAGTGGTGAAAAGGCAAGTTATTACGTCATGCAGACATTTGAATTTCTGAAACAGCATAAATATGACCTCATATTTGAAAAATTATGTCTAAAAAATAAGATACAAATAGGATTGATTTAAGATTATAATAGAACTAAATACTGATATTACATTTAAACACAATGCACATTGCAATACTAATCAATAGCAAATAACTATATTATATATATGTCCGGTCATATATATGTGAAATTTGATAACAAAAAGTTCTGTTTTAAGGTAGCACAATGCAAAAATTGTATACCTCCAATTCCCCAGTTTTAAAATGATGTAACTTTCTCTTTAATGTTTGAAAATTAATAAAAATGTATCTAATAATAGCTAGCAGATTACTCATTCAAATTAATGCAATGTTAGTATTATACAAAAATTATGAAGATAACTGTGTCTACAAAATTTCACAAGACATTTCCACTTTTAATTGAAATTAGCTTCTTCATTGATCCTCCGAGAGGGTTGATTTTATGATATGTTGTTCCTAGAGCCATTATCTACAAAAGTGGGTCTCAGATTTTGAATAGAATGTATAGATCAAATTTTACACCTAATCATACATTATCTACTTTTATGTGGTAAGGATGTTTACACTAATTGCTAATTTATGAGAGAATAGCCATAATTTGAGACACCCTTTTGTAGCTCCTGCTGTGTTGATTAAGATAACGTTAAAATTTCTTGTGTAGCTATAGAGATGAAAGAGCTAAATTCGTTCAAGTGAACTGATCAAGATTTTGCCATAAATTGCATAATAATGGATAACATAATGATTGCATAACAAAATTTCAAATTATACTTGAATTATAGCACTCAGTGTATAGGTAACTTGATTCATAGAAATAAAATAGATCAGCAATATGAAGTAGGGATAAGTTTTGTCTGGGTGTATTTGATCCTCTACCTTATAATTTTGTCAAAAGAATGACGAGAAGGATAGAAAAGAAGTACAAGACAATAGTTGTTTATCATATCTCAAGGCGATATAATCAGTTCGACTTAATTTTGTCCCCTAAACCAAATTGTGTATTACTGAATTCAGAGAAAACGGACGTCTCACTAAACCCTTATCAATATAAATGAACAAACAAAAAAACACACAAGACTAACAAAGGCCAGATGATCCTATCTTGGGACAGGCCCAACAATGCGAGTGGGGAACACGTTTTGTGTACAATGTGTATATATAAGAATACAAAGATGTGATATGATTTCCAGTGAGACAACTCTTCAGCCCATATAAAATGTTGTAAATCTTAGCAACCATAAGGTCACCATACGGCTTTCAACAATAAACAATACAATAGCAAGCTGTCTGGCAGTGTTCTTCTGACTGAATTAATTTTTATGGTTCATTGCTGAAAGTTTTCTTGATTGGGTCAGTTTCTAAGAAGCTTTCTGCAATATTTAGGTGAATATATGTCCGTTTCAAGGGTTCATCTGACCATAAAATCATAAACATGGGCCATTGATAATGTTAATTTTATGTTATACTTGTGGTAAAGCCCTTTTCTATAACACTTGCATAACAAGCACTTATCTAGCAAAGAACATATCGCAGTTGGACCTAAAGCAAACTATAAATAGCTATCGCTTTGGACTTTATATAGTGAGCTGCAAATGACACTGTGTAATTGTGACAAAAAGAAATGCACATGCACTCGGTTCTGTACACCAATTCGGGCTGTATTCAAAGAAGTAGGTGGATATCAAGGGCATGCGTTATTGGACAGCATCCGTCAAAATAAAGGAGAAGCTGAGATGTCACGTCACAGGTTGACTGGCTAATAGAATATTGCAACAGTCTCAAACCTAAAGAATCATGTGTTAGTATTGTTTCATCAGGAGATATCGATGCCGTTGTAGTTCATTTATTTGTAGTATCGCATCTCTGGCCGAAAACAGAAAATGGGATATTCAAAAATGAAGTTTACGTCATCCTCAGAAAACCAAATCAGATATATGACATTTACAACATAACTAAAATAGTTCTAATGATAGAAAATTTCACATTAGAAAAGTTTATTGGAATGAAGATTGCCATTATATTAGGAGGGAATGGCTTTTTGCCAAAGTTCTATTAGATATCTCATTCTTTAACAGTTGACCTTTTTATGAAGGCGTCAACATTCAGAGAATGTTTGGTTACCTTTAATAATGAGAAAGGGAAAGTTGTTTCTGTAAATTTCGATGCAGATCATTATACAGAGTTCATCAAATACCTTTACTGTCCAAAACTGTATAACGCAGCAAAACTCACGAACGAAGAAGTACGTCAGATGTAAAACAAAATGCCAACCTTGAGGAGTAAAGGAGTCCAAAGAAATGCCCAACTGTGGATGCCACCTAAAAGTGTTGTTCAAACACTTGCGAAAAATGTAGATTGCCTCATAAAGTATTACCTATCAGCAGGTCTTCATTTTGCTCCAATGCCAGAGTTTCTTGTTGAAGGATGTCTACTAAAATTGCAGTCTGGGGAAATTGAATACAACTTGACCTGAATCTTTTGCTAAAGACATAAAGGGAGAACTTTCGTTCCCTGAAAACAAACTACTGCAGACAATGAATTCAGCCAAAAAGAAAGTGTCAAAGAGAAAAATCCTAAGGACTCCACAATAGTCAAAGAAATGGAAGCTAAAACCTCAAGCATCTACTCCAAAGTATATGAATCTTAACGCGTTCAATTTAATTTTATACAAATGTTCGGTTAATGTATGGTATATAAAAACACAGTCTTCATACCATTTTAACTGTTAAAGTAAGCAGTTCGATACATGTACAATAAAATTGAAAATAGAAATGAGTTTGAAAGAAACCACATCCGGACCAAGACAATAAAACAGCTGAATGGTCCAATGGTCTTCAACGCAGCAAGAACATCCCTCACCAACATATTTCTTTTATAACGTTTAAATAATACATATTTTGCATTATTGTATCATTATGAAACATGCAACTACTATAAGAACTGAAAAGCTGAAAATATAGTTACAAGAAGGAGGCTCTTTAAAGGGTTACTATGGAAAGAAAATGATTTCGTGAAGACTGTTAACTTCAATTCATCTTAATTCAGCTAGAGACACATACTTGTGTTGATGCCTATGATTCAGCTTTTTTTTAATTTCACGTTTTTGATTTATACTTTATTACAAAAACAAATATTATGAAATATTTGAAAAGCTTCCAATTTCATTATGGACCGTGATTAGTATCATTTGGTATTTCAGACATATACAACCATCTATTAGACCTAGAAATAATGTTTCGTTGGTCTTGTGGTAGCTGTCCGCGTTGAGTGCGAGAGGTCATTGAATCCATTCATGACCGGGTCTAAAAAAGAATTAAACATTGCTATTTGCTGTTTCTGTATTAAGCAAGCGGATTTAACTCTCGTGCTGCCGGAGGGACACATATGTCTACATTGGCAGTGCCGGAGGGACACATATATCCATGGTTAAATTTATGCAAGCTTATCATCAAGGCTGTATCTTTTTCAAATATAAGACCGAAGATTAAACAGTGTTATGTTTTTCTCAAATGGGTCCCAAATAAAGGCAACAGTAGTATACCGCTGTTCAAAACTCATAAATCTATGGACAAAAAACAAAATCGAGGTAACAAACTAAAACTGAGGGAAACGCATTAAATATTAGAGGAGAACAACGACACAACATTAAAATGTAACACACACAGCAACGGACTAAGAATTAGACAAAATCCGATGAGAATAACCAATATAACATCAAAATCAAATTCATGAATTTGGGATAGAAAAATACCGTGACACGTCTTATAGTAATGTGAATTCACACTCAAATATAGGAGAAAACAAACGACACAACGGAAACACAACGTAAAAATATTACACACACAGAAACGAACTATGATATAACAATGGCCAATTTCCTGACTTGGTACAGGACATTTTTAAAGAAAAAAACGGTGGGTTGAACCTGGTTTTGAGGCATGCCAAACCTCGCACTTAGATGGCATTGTTAAATATAACATTAAAATGACAACATAATAATACAGGACTACAATGCAAATAAATAGGAGAACGTATTAAGCAAAGAAACACATGGATAATAGATAACAAAAGGCATCGGGTTTAAAATTCATTACTTCAAAAACGCGCCTCGTCCAAACAAGACTTACCAGTGACGCACAGATATAAAAGTTCTTCGAAAGTCAAAAAAAAGGGGTACAAAGTTGAACAGCTCTGAGGATCAAAAGTTGAAAAAGGTTGTGCCAAATACGGCTAGGGTTTTCTGCTTGTGATAAGAACATCCTTATTATATAGAACAATTTATGCTATTGCAAACAGTAAATTTTATCAAATGAATATAAAAGATTTACATGATAAAACTGACGTCTTAACTAATTACAGAAAACAAAACCCGAATTCATAATACATTGAAGACCAACACAGAAAATAGACACACCGACTCAGTCCAGGCCTGAACGCAAAAAGTCATAAAAATGACGTCACATACGAAGTGGTGAAAAGGCACAATATTACGTCACGCAGACATTTGAGTTTCTGAAACAGCACTAGAATGACGTCATATTTGAAAAATTATATCTAAAAAATAAGATAGAAATAGGATTGATTTAAGATTATAATAGAACTAAATACTGATATTACACTTAAACACAATGCACAGTGCAATACTAATTAATAGCAATTAACTTTATTATATATATGTCCGGTTTGTTTTGAATCTAACTTCAAACATAAAAATTGTACAGATTACTTTGAACAAAATCAAAACTAATATATGAAGGCGGTGATTAATTTTCTTTACCATAACACATGAATTTAATAGAAAAGACGTTAACCAATTTGACAAAATCCGATGAAAATTACAAATATAACATCAAACGAAATACATGAATTTGGGATAGATAAGTACCGTAACACGTCTTATAGTAATGCGAATACACACTCAGCAAAACAGTCACAATTGGGAATAAGTCACGTTCGGTAATTAAAAGATAAGACGACGTAATGACAAACCACAATCTACCATGTGGTAAAAATGTCCTTATCTAGTTTGACCAAAGAAACACCATATGGACCAACTAATTTGTGATGGTGTCCATAAAATTTACGGAGTGTCAATTTTAATCTGTCCTCCTCATAACTTTGTTGAAGCAGTTTCTGTGTAAGGAGCACACTTCTGTATATGAAGTCCGTATAGTGTGAACATGCACGAGAATAACGTATCAATTGTGATATGTAAACACCATACGAAGGGGCAGAGGGTATGTTACTGCTGAGATATGGGAAATTGATAATTTGGAAGTTGAAATCGTCCCGTTTATCATAGATTTTTGTGTGAAGTCGTCCATCTGTGTCAATATTGAGGAAAAGATCAAGGTATGAAGTAGACTTTCTAGTATCAGTAGTATCCTTAATTTCAAGTTCGCTGGGATATATGAGATGTTAATATTGGCTCAAATATGGGTTATTCATTGATAGAACATCATCAATATATCGGAAAGTAACATTAAAAGAATTTCGCAAGGTGCGTTTGCTTTTGTCTTTCAGAAGGTTCTGAATGAATTCTGCTTCATACGAGTACAAAAACAAATCGGCCAGTAGGGATGCACAATTAGTACCCATTGGAATACCGACTGTCTGTTGAAATATAAATCCTCCAAACTCAACAAATATATTGTCGATCAAAAAGTCCAGCATTCAGTATATTTTCTGGAAGATTCAATGTGATTCTTGACAAAATATGAATTAGTGTAACACAAAACAAGAAATTTGTATCTACCATTCCCATTTAGATGGGACAACATCCCTAATGCGCCTCAAAATGAGGAACTCAAAAGTCACGTGTAAAGAAAAAATCTTTGTGTAATGATATTGGACATGTTTCTATTTTTAACAAATGACTGAACTTAATTATTTGTGGTGATTAGGAAAGTAGAGGAACATAGAATGAATGTGTAAAAACTATGGAGCTATTGAATGTGTTCAAAGTATTTAATTTTCAAAGAACTTATTGTGTTAAAAAGGGGATATTTTACCACAAGGAGCCGCATCACAAAAGGATGTTCGGGGTTTGCTAATTTACGGAAAAAGTAATCTCACTTCGTACCCCGAAAATTTAACCACATATGTGATAATGTCACAGCTTCGAAACGAGCTATCATACATATCCAAGTTTACGATATGGACTGAGCTACAGGAAAAAACGTTACCATTACCGCCTATATAAAAACAATTAAAGATATTGAGCCAGATAGAAAAAGCTCCAAATGTAACGGTAATTTTGTCGTGACGTCATATATTGAATGACGTCGTTATTTGGCATGTTACGTCACAGACGTCGAGCTGTCGTATTTTGCGGCATATGAAATGCAACCTTGAAAAACGGTCGGCAGCAAGAGGGTTAAGTAAGAGTGACTGGTTGGCTCGGAGTCAGAATAATGTGTTCGGGTAAGGTCACATGTTTTTTGTGCGGACTGTTTCCTTGTAAACTAGCACGTTAAAGTTCCGGTTCAGCGTGTCGGTCAGGTAAATAATACATCAAAAGCATGATGTTCTCGATCTGTATATGCCATTGATTTGCCGCTCGAGGTTAAACAACCATCAACCACCATCATGACGTACTGATAATTAATTAGATACACCAAAAATACAAAATTGTAAATATCATAATTGGCAATTAGCCATTTTAATTCCTACGTATTGATACTTTTATCGTAGAACAAATAGATATAAAATATGGAGATTTCGTGATTTTGAATCACTGATTGGTGTTATATATATGACCTCACATTTATAGTTTTATATTTTATATAATTTATTAACTCAGACTGAAGAGGTTTATGATTAAGACGTCAATGCATCTCCTGGGTTTATATTTTATTTGACTATCAATTTAACAAATTTTAATTCCATTATTAATTCATATATTATTCAACAGAATAGAAATTATGGTTGTAATAAAAATTAGATATATTTGGAAGCAACGTGAATAAATTATTACATCAATTTAGAAAATATGTAAACCAGAAATGAGAAGGGAATGTTATGGAACTTTTCAAAAGTCTTATATATTTCTTAAATAATAAATTTCGAATCGCATGAAATAACCCACGATTCTGTAGAACATATACAGAAATACAGAAAAATAAAACGAACATACTGATATAAATTCATCGTGTACTGATTATGTTTGAAAACCTTACAAAGGAGTATGTCCGGTAAGGACCGATTTTGGCCTCAAGCTTCAGGTTCATCTGATGGAAGATTTTAGACACTTTTTGAGATTCCCCCTATTTTTTGGTGGGGTTCGTGTTGCCCAGCATTTAGTTTTCTATGTTGTGTTTTGTGTCCTGTTGTTTGTTTATCTTTTTCCTTTTTGGAATGGCGTTTTCAGTTTATTTTCGACTTGTGAGTTTGAATGTCCATTTGGTATCTGTCCCCTTATGTTTTAGTAATCATCCAGCCTGGTATTGATATGGTTTTACAGTAGTCCTCAGTTCATCGGATGAAAGTTTCATTTTAACTGAATTAGTTGGTATATCAATCATGAATCCAATAGTATTGAAAGATGTGGTAATTTCCGAAGTTTAAATATATCGTAAATCTCAGTAAATTGAATTTGTCTTAAAAAAAAATTGTCATAAAGAGAAATTTAAACACTGAAAACGATATATTGAACTATTTTGAATATTAACTAACCTCAAATTCTACTGATCTGATTTAATGTGATGATGAAACTTTATTAAACCTGTTACGAGTGTTGTTTCTTACTTTTGCATTTCTTGAGGGTAAGTTTTCATCCACCAGCTGTTTATTATGATTATTTTTCTCCAAATACATCTACCACAAATCTGTAGTGGGAAAAAAATAAGAATACAATGAAATAAACTCATCATAGATACCAGGACTAAATTTTGTATATACACCAGACGCGCGTTTCGTCTACAAAAGACGCTCGACTCCAAAAAAGTTAAAAAGACCAAATAAAGTACGAAGTTGAAGAGCATTGAGGACCAAAATTCCAAAAAGTTTTGCCAAATCTAGCTAAGATAATATATGCCTAATTAGTAATCAAAAGTACCAGGATTATAATTTTATACGCCAGACGCGCGTTTTGTCTACATAAGACTCATCAGTGACGCTCAGATCAAAATAGTTAAAAAGCCAAATAAATACAAAGTTGAAGAGCATTGAGGATCCAAATTTTCAAAAAGTTGTGCCAAATACGGCTAAGGTAATCTACTCCTGGGGTAAGAAAATCCTTAGTTTTTCGAAAAATTCAAAGTTTTGTAAACAGTAAATTTACAAAAATGATCATAAAATTGATATTCATGTCAACACCGAAGTGCTGACTACTGGGCTGGTGATACCCTCGGGGACGAAACGTCCACCAGCAGTGGCATCGACCCAGTGGTGTGAATAGTAATCAAAAGTACCAGGATTATAATTTTATACGCCAGACGCGCGTTTCGTCTACATAAGACTCATCAGTGACGCTCAGATCAAAATAGTTAAAAAGCCAAATAAATACAAAGTTGAAGAGCATTGAGGATCCAAATTTTCAAAAAGTTGTGCCAAATACGGCTAAGGTAATCTACTCCTGGGGTAAGAAAATCCTTAGTTTTTCGAAAAATTCAAAGTTTTGTAAACAGTAAATTTACAAAAATGATCATAAAATTGATATTCATGTCAACACCGAAGTGCTGACTACTGGGCTGGTGATACTCTCGGGGACGAAACGTAAGGTAGAAAAGCCTTAGTATTTCAAATAATCAAAAACCTGATAATAAATTATTCAAATAAGGCCTTCGAAAATAGTGGAATTAATTACTTTTGGATGGTCAAAAACTCGTTGGAAGTTCTTGATAAATTGCATGCTTATATTGGTTATTTTAATCTGTTCAAAGTTTTGATTTTTCTACCCTATATACCAGATTGTCTCACAATCTCATTAAGAAAAAATTCACACACCTAATTAAATGGGCATTTAAAAAGTCAGAATGTGAATATATATGTTCAAACTCTTTTACTTCATTTTTTAGTAGCAATAAACAAAAACAAAAACTATGTAAATTGGACATGCTTTGATACTATATCTACCCTTGAATTTTGACTAGATAACATTTTTGTTCGCTTTGGAGATTCCGTATATCGTCAGGTTATCGGAATTCCAATTGGGACTAACCGTGTACCCGTGCACCACTTATTGCGGACCTCTTTTTGTATTGTTATGAGTTACAATTTATGACAAAAATCAGCAAAGACCCATCGAAACAACATCTGATACGCAAATTTGATAATACTTTTAGATATTTTGATGATATTTTGACTCTCAATAATGACGACTTCAGTATGTATACTAAAGAAATTTATCCTGTTGAACTTACTTTAAATAAAGCTAATACTAACAATGACCACTGCCCTTTCCTCGATCTTGATATATATATCATTAACGGAAAGCTTAATACTAAAATTTATGATTAAAGAGATGATTTCTCATTTCCTATCGTTAATTATCCATTTTTAGATGGCGGCGTTCCCTTTTCACCATCTTACGGTGTTTATATATCTCAACTTGTACGATTCGCTTGTGTATGTAACAATGTTTTAGATTTTAACGAGAGAAATTTATGTATTACTGAAAAATTATTACACCAGGGTTTTTCGATACACAAATTAGTCAAAACATTAACTAAATTTTATCATCGTTATAAGGACATCATTCTGAAATATAGCTGAACATGCAGACTTCTTATACGTTCAGGTATTTCACATCCAATATTTTATGGAAATATTCTTTATAAAGCACAAAAATGTCAGTATTCCCCTCAGAAGCTAACAAAACCTTTAAATAGACTTATTAAGAAGGGATATAGTTACGATACTGTTGTCAGGTCATTAAAAATTGCATATTTTGGCGTTAATATTGATTCACTTATAGGGTCTTTGCATCGGAACTAAACACATTTATTATTAATAAACCAATTGTTGGCATGACACGGGTCATGTTCCTCTCATATATGTTATGATGGTATGATATTAAACTCCTCACGGGGAGAATTGTGCCTGATATTCATACGATGAAGACATAATTTTTCAATCAGTTTAATTGATGTCTGGAGCTGGCATGTCAGTTAACTGCTAGTAGTCTGATGTTATTTATGTATTATTGTCATTTTGTTTATTTTCTTTGGTTACATCTTCTGACATCAGACTCGGACTTCTCTCGAACTGAATTTTAATGTTCGTATTGTTATGCGTTTACTTTTGTACATTGGCTAGAGGTATAGGGGTAAATTCAGTAAAAAATCTCCCATTGACTTTAATGCTAATCTATGTGTGGAAATAAATTTATACCTGATTTAAATTTAGAAATTAAAAACTTTCATATATCATTCATGAAAGTACAAATGTAGCCCTATCTTTTGCAACAATAAAAACATGGGGTCATGCGGCATTTTTGGGCATTCACATGGCCTTGTTTACAAACAATGTAGATTCGCACTGAATTCCTATACTGACCCCCATTACTTTTCAACCCTGTAGGGGAAATATAGTACTTTCAGCATTTATTTTTTATTTTTTTTCAACTTTAGTTTTGATCCATCTACCAACAAATATTTATTACAAACATTATCTACCAATCAGAAGAGCACAGGACTTCACTTTTAGACAGAAAGCTCTCCCCCAATTGACCGGTCCCTGATGACGTATATCAATTTACTGAATTTACCCCTATAGGGGGAGGTTGAGATCTCACAAACATGTTTAACCCCGCCGCATTTTTGCACCTGTCCCAAGTCAGGAGCCTCTGGCCTTTGTTAGTCTTGTATTATTTTAACTTTTAGTATCTTGAGTACAATTTGGAGTTTAGTATGGTGTTGATTATCACTGAACTAGTATATATTTGTTTAGGGCCAGCTGAAGGACGCCTCCGGGTGCGAGAATTTCTCGTTGCATTGAAGACCTGTTGGTGACCTTCTGCTGTTGTCTTCTCCATGGTCGGGTTGTAGTCTCTTTGGCACATTCCCCATTTCCATTCTCGATTTTATTGATTTCATGGTTAGTAAACACATTGGAGTCGACCTTTTATGACCTATATCAAGTTAAGATAACCTGTCCGGGATTTAAGGAGCTTGTAATGCTATTATGAAGACAGACTGTTTGACCGAATACAAGAATATCTACTAAGGGAATTGGCAAATGTATGAAATAGGGTATAACTTATTTCCAATATTGAAATTATTATATTGCACGCGGAAATCACCTCAATTAGAGAAAATAAAATATCTACTTTATGAATTATATCATTTGTTTTTTCTTATCTCCGTTCTTGTTTTTACTTTCGCCCGCAATGTTGTTCGTATCTCTTGTTCATCTTCCAAAATGACCAAACGTCTAGTTAGTTAGTACACTTCCCTAGTTGTTTCTCATCTTCCTTCTTATCGGTCGTACCCTTATTAAGTATTAATTATCTCTTTATTAATTGTCTGTACATCTGTCTTGTTGTTTCTTAGCTTCTTAGTTTGTTTTTGTTCGCACACATTGTAAATTCTTAAATCTCTTCTTATTTGCCAGTATCCCTGCGTATATGTTTCATAAAACCATTATCTCTGTCTGCACACCCGTTATTTCTGATATTCTTACTTGTTTTCTATATTACACATGCCTTGTTGTTTCGTTTTTCTGTAATTATTTGTCCCGTTCACCTGCTTAGTTTTTTTCTTAACATCCTTTTTATTTGTCCATACACATGCCTTGTTACTTTTATCTCCGCTATATAGATATAGGAGGATGTGGTATGAGTGCCAATGAGACAACTCCCCATCCAAATAGCAATTTATAAAAGTAAACCATTATAGGTCAATGTACGGCCTTCATCACGGAACTTTTGTCTGTACATCTGTTTTGTTGTTTTTTATTCCAAGGATTGTTTGTTCGTACACCTACCTTGATGTAACTTATCTCTCTTGTTGTTTGCCGGTACAGGTGTTTAGTTGTTAATTATCTGCCTTATTGTTAGTCTGTAAATTGCTTTTTTATGTCCCTCATTGTCTTTCCGTACACCAAAATTACTGTAATTTATACTGTGCATTCATTATCATTCGTTTGATAACAATTTTCGTGGATTTTATGGATATAGGTGAACACGAAATTAAATGTTCAACGAATAACAAATTTTCTTAAGGCTTGTATGAAGAATTCAACAAAACCATGAAATTAAATGTCCGCAAACATACAAGTTTTTCTTCATCCACGAAAATAATTGAATCCACAATATCCTTATTTATGTCTCTGTATACCTGACGTGTTGTAGATTATCTCCCTTATTTTTGTCTGTAAATCTGCCCAATTGTTACTTATCTTCTTCATTGTTTTTTATGTACACCTGCTTTGGGGCTGTTTCTTATTTTCTTTATTGTTTGTCCGAACATGTGCCTTGTTGTAACTTTTCTTCCCTTAATGTTTGTTTGTGCACCAGCACCTGCCTTATTATTTCACATATCATTTATCTTCTTGTTTAGTTGTACAAATGTTATGTTGTTTGATTTACTATGTTGTGCATTTTCCTTTTGATTTGTATTCCCCTAGCTCAAACGCATTGCATCTGTGTGTTCTACCTTGATGATATGGAAAAAAACATGTTAGAATAATTTTTAAAATCTCTATACACATGTATTTTGTACGGACCTGTAAATTCGTTACATTAAAGAAAATATTATTTCACTTTGCATTGCTAAACACATACTTTTACCAGGGTTAAAGCTGTTGATTTTGCAATTTGATAAAGGACTTTCGGATTTTAATTTTCCTTGGAGTACGTTTTTTTTTACTTTATTAAGGTAACATTTACTGTTTCCAAGAAATATCAATTGTTTATATTATTGAGTTGTTCACGTTCTTAGTGTGTAAAATTTCTTTTATATATTGTAGAATACATACATTATATGAAAATGACGCACTCACAATTAATTCTAATGTATCAGGGAACTGACATGAAGACTTTAGTTGACATGATCAATAGTAATAAGACCATAAAGTGTTGGGCCTTTACTCTCAAGATTTGAAGTTATAACGTAAACTCCTCCGTTAATTTTCTTCATATCCAACCAATAGCACAATTTTATAATAAAATCCATTTATTATTGAATAAAGTATATTCATTAGTGGTTTGGTTACAATATCATATTATTAAGTGCCTATATTTAAACTGTAGGAATACTATTATAAAAAAAAGTTTGGATAGAGAAGAAAATTATATGTGAAATTTATTTTCCACCGACTACTGAGATCGATTTTGTTGAATCAACCTCAATCAAGATCCTGTACAATGAATAACACTACTATAAGTAACACCACCTATTCAGAATTTGACAGGAAATATTTCTTCTCGTTATTTGCATATGAAGGAATCGTAATGATCCCTACCATTTTTGGGAACATACTTTTAATTTATTGCATAAAACGGTTCAAATCACTTCACAGACGTTCCTACATTTTGGTGGCCAATCTATCTCTTTCGGATTTACTGTTTGGATTGTTATTTTTACCATACGACATGATAAGCTTTTTTCTGCCAGAGATACGAGAAAACAAGATAACTTGTTTATTACGTATGCTATTGTTATTCGGGATAGCAATGGCATCAATTTTAAACTTGCTTGTTATGTCATTGGAACGGTATGCTGCTCTTACATACCCAATTTGGCATTTAACGATGTCTAAGAAATGGTTGATGTCATCAGTAGTAGCGTCATGGGTTGTAGCCATGCTTTTGTCAGCGTTACCACTTTTCGGATGGAATACCTGGGACGAAAAAGTTCAGTGCGTATCCAGATGGTATGATCCTATTCCAACCAATTGCTTGACATTTTTGTCTTCTATTAACGCTCTATCGCTAATTGTTTCTAGTATTCTATTTTTGAAAGTTGTCGTAACAACATACTCCGCTCTAAACCAACGATTCGGTAAGGATGATAAATTGGGAACTCAGCCACATTCTTCAATTACGTCAAAAACATCAGTCGAAAAAACGAAATTGTACGTGCTTATGCTAGGACTATTTGTAGTATTCTGGGGGCCTTACTGTATTGTTGTCGTTCTTAAACCTGTTTTGCCATCACACCGTAAACATTTGGACGAAGCTGAAAAGTACAGTAGTTTATTGGCTTTATCCAATTCTGCATTTAACTGGATCATCTACGGACTTAAAAATAGACAGATACGAAATGCATTCAAAGTTGCGCTTTGTGGATGTAAAAATGGAAATGATACTGAATCGAGAGGTTCTGAGACCAACCAATATACTCAGGAAGAATCAATGTCTAGAAGCAACACCGCCATTGAAATAAACTGTGTCGATGTTTCACCATATTTAAAGTGAATTATGTTAAAACAATCTCTGACATATTTATTTGACGTTGTGTAATGAAGAAAGCACGTGAATAACACAATAGGATGGCTAGTTTTTAATTTATTTTAAATTTACAAAAAATAAATGTATTCCACATCAGTACAGGGGTTGTCGTTGGATCATGCCCGTCATATTTTTTTTGTTGTAGATTTTATTGTTATAAATTTGGCAATACAGAGTGAATAATATCAAAAATTCTATATATTCTCAAATGGGATTATGTTACTGTTTTTAACGAAGAAAGGACGTGACTTATCAATTTCGATAACTGGGTTTGAACCGTAAAAATTTACAAAACATGCATGCTATTTAATTTTAGTAAAGTGGTTGTCTGTCTGTTGTAAACTGTGTTTTATTTTAAATAAGATTGTACGTTTTCCCGTTAAAATGTTTTACAGTTTTCCTGTTGGTACCTTGTAAAGCCGACTATTTTCTTTGTTTTTAATCATAATTCGAATTTCTAGTGATATAAAAAAAAATAGTAGAGAACACATCGCTGTACACAAAGATATTACCCTATGAATTTAAGATTATGTTTCCTAAAGATTTATTAAAGAATTAAAATATGATAACCAACATGTTAAAGATTGATTGTATGGACACGGTTCAAATTTCATCCCTTATAAATAGACATATTTATAAAAAAAAATTGTCATATGCTTTGATTGAGGTACTATCATTACAATATTTGAAACATCGTATTTCTGGTCTTTTGGCAGTATCCTGACTCAGTCCATCTCCTCACTGTGTTTATATTTGATTCTACTCTCTATATTCATGTGAGATAAAGGCAACAGTAGTATACCGCTGATAAAAAGTCATAAATTAATTGAGAGAAAAAAAATGCGGGTTACAAGCTAAGACAGAGGGAAACATATTAACTGTAAGAGGAAAACAACCAAACAACAGAACAAGTGCAACAGAAAACAAACGACAATGCAACATACATAGAAGATCATAGAAATGAACTACCCGGTATTAGATGACAACTGTCATAAAAATAAATTGATGATACGTAAAGAAATTCAAATACTGAATTTTAAATAACCACTTCATTATTTTGACAAAATTCATTTTTAATAATGCCATTTATGTAATAGATCAATTTTGTTGTTCTTCAGTGTAATGCAGTAATATTATGCTTTTAACATTTTACATTAAAGTGAATTAAGAAAGGACAATATAACAGTTGTTGAGTGTAAAGGAGAATATATTACTTTACTTTATGTTTATAAGTAGATACTAAAAGTTTGCAAAGGTCTGTCAAAATGGCAGTTTTGAGACATTTAAAACATTAAATATTATTGTTAATATGAATTCAGAAAAATAAAATATCTGTTCGAGGTTGTGCTACTCTTAATTTTTGAATTTCTAATATATCATCAAAAGCTTCAACTATGTACATCGGAAAATCATTAATTCATCTGAACTCAGTGTGCCCACGTTTCCGCTCGTCCCCCTTACTTTCGATTTACTGTTTGTCCGACAGTTTATGTGTAAACTTTAATTAGGCCGTGTTCACATTGACCTAAACTCGGTGTTGTGTAAGTGTAACTCACACGTAAACTAAACAAAATTCCGTTCCCATTGATAACATTCAATGTTTACATGTAGTGTAAAACATGTTTTGTCTACATGCAGTCGATACTCGATGTAGGCCTTGTGTAGATTAAGTGTACACAAAACTAGGCATTTGAAACATTAGTTTCAGCGTGTTTATTTAAGGAAGAAACAATTTTTGAATAAAGTTGATATTTATAACAATTATTAATAAAGTTCTTTACGTAAATATTTGTCTAAACTTGATATATTTTTTTTTTTAAAACTTTACGTAGCTTTATTAAGCCCTTATCAAGACTCAAAGCAGCATCATTGCCGAACACATAATTCATTTGAGAATTAAGGACTTTCCAAATCGTCTTGACTAGCACAGAAATGTTTGCCACTGGTCTTTACTCAAACAACGGTTCACTCATAAATACATTACTTAAAAAGTGTGAGGTAGCGTATTGTTTGTCTAGTACATGTATCTCGGATCCGTTAAATTACCCTTAAAACAAAACAAAAAACATTACCCCCTCCTTTGCCAAATACTCCTTGGAGAAGAAATACCTTTAGAAACAAACAGAACAAATAGGAATACAGTGATCCCTAATATATCATTCCTTCTTCTCCTTCAATATCTGTACCGTAATCTCTGTACCGACGTTATTCTTAAACTACTGCAAATCAGCAAAATAGCTTTCATAAAGAAGCAACCACTTTACTTAAAAAAAGAAAAGGGGGAAGGGGGAGGGGGGTATTTTGATAATTTATCTGAGCCAGAAATTTTCCCGCGCAAACGTTTTATTCCTTTTTTATTTTTTCGATGCTGGTAATCAATTTTTTTTTCAACATTTAACACTATAATGTATGGGGAAACTTTTGATTTAGAATATGTTTGTATCATCTGCAGGACCTTTTATTTGTATCCAATTGGGGTTCGGAATATTTCCATCGATACCCCCCCCCCCCCCCACCTGATTTGAAGTCAAATGGTCATTCCCTTACTGCTAGAAAAGTTGTCCGAAAACTTTGCATTCGGTTCTACGTAATGAACATTTAAATGACATAGAGTTTACAAGTGTGAACAAATCTTATGTAAAGTTTACAAAGAGAAGACTTTTGGATAAGAGAGTTGGGAACAGCCATTCCCTATGGATGCAATGACAAAATTGATGGTGTAGGTATTTGTCTAGTCCCAGGTGTAGTACCGTCAATACATTACAATTGTTTAATACTACTGCTCGACGAAATAGAAGTCATGGTCACAGAAAATATATACCACCTGCTGTACACACCGTGACAATTGATAGTCTATTAACGTCTGTTCAAAAACCTTTAGGAATTCATCATATTAGAACTAAATTCTACTCCATTCCATTGTCAAAACTTTCTTTACTATTTCAAGATGCCCAAAATACTTCCGTTACTGATTCTCGTTCTGTTTTGTATAGATTAGTTGCAATTATCATGGACATTGCTAACCATAGACTATTCAAACCCGTATCGACTACATCCAATAGTGAGGAAAAACGTTATTTTTTTAAGGTAGAATTCGCCAATAAAGGTTTAGATGCTATAAATATTAGCAATATTTTCCATCAAAAATCTGTACAAAAAACTATACCTGATTACTTCAAAAATAAAGCTACACCTGTTATTTCTTATACTTACACCAAGTCTATTGCATCCAAGATTTTCAACCACAAGAGAGTTTTAGAGGCTTTTAACCTCAAAGATACAAAATCCAAGCCTCCGGATTGCTCATGTGCATCGTCACAATACAATTACAGTCCAGCTGGTCATATTAATACTTGAGACCTTGGCATCGTTACCAATGAACAACTAAGAGAGTTGTTAGCCAAGGGACCAAAATATAGAATCCCCCAGCCCATCAACTGGAAAAAGAATTTCAAGTTACTGATGGATACAGTTGAGGACTATGCAAGAAAATGGGTAAAGCGCGAACCAGACGAACCAGAACTGGACACTTTGTCTGAATGGATCAAAGCTATTCGATCATGCATTCAGAGGCGCATACAAAAACTACGATGTAATATGAGTACTAAAGTTTCTAACCCTTTCAAGAATCCGGAGGTTGTGGATGCTTTATCCTCTTTGCATGACAAATATGTCGTTGTTCCAGCAGATAAAGCCTCCAATAATATTGTCTTCATATGTAAAAAACATTATTTGCAATGTCTCACTACAGAGCTTGGAATTGATAAAACTACTGGTAATCCTACATATTCTTTAACATCATTTACCAAGGACGAAATTTTACAAAATCATAAATCTGTCCTTCTTTCTTTTGGTATCAACATCAAAGAAAACGAAGAAAACTTGCCTTCATTATACTGGATACCCAAATTACACAAAACTCCATATAAAGAACGATACATAGCTGGGTCTTCAAAATGTTCAACCAAACATCTTTCTAAAGTACTGACTACTATTCTTTCGACAGTTAAAGATGGGCTTCAAAAATATTGTGAGGAGATATATTCTACCAGTGGTGTTAACCAGATGTGGATTCTCAAAAATTCGAAAGATCTACTGCTTAACCTTCAATCACAATCTTTGCAATTTTGCAGCAACATAAAAACTTTTGATTTTTCTACGCTATATACTACTATTCCCCATGCTCAGTTGAAAGATCGACTACACCATCTCATAAAACAGAGCTTTTTCTATAAAAATGGAAATCGTAGATACAAATTTCTTGTTTTGGGTTACAATAATTCATATTTTGTGAAAAATCACACTGAATCTCCCAGAAAATATACAGAAAATGATATTATCAAAATGCTGGACTTTTTGATCGACAATATATTTGTTGAGTTTGGAGGATTTATATTTCAACAGACAGTCGGTATTCCAATGGGTACTAATTGTGCACCCCTGCTGGCTGATTTGTTTTTGTACTCGTATGAAGCAGAATTCATTCAGAACCTTCTAAAAGACAAAAAGAAAAAGCACCTTGCGAAATTCTTTAATTTTACTTTCCGATATATTGATGATGTTCTATCATTGAATAACCCATATTTCAGCCAATACTTACATCTCATATATCCAAGTGAACTTGAAATTAAGGATACCACTGATACTAGAAGGACTGCTTCATACCTTGATCTTTTCCTCAATATTGACGTAGATGGACGACTTCACACGAAAATCTATGATAAACGGGACGATTTCAACTTCCCAATTATCAATTTCCCATTTCTCAGCAGTAACATACCCTCTGCCCCTTCGTATTGTGTTTACATATCACAATTGATACGTTATTCTCGTGCTTGTTCACACTATACGGACTTCATATACAGGAGTGTGCTCCTTACGCAGAAACTGCTCCAACAAAGTTATGAGGAGGACAGATTAAAATTGACACTCCGTAAATTTTATGGACACCATCACGATTTGGTGGATCCATACGATGTTTCGTTGACCAAACTAGCTAAGGACATTTTTACCACATGGTAGATTGTGTTTTGTCATAATGTCTTCTAATCTTTTAATTACCAAACGTGACTTATTCCCGATTGTGACTGTTTTGCCGAGTGTGAACTCGCATTACTATTAGACGTGGTACGGTACTTATCCATCCCAAATTCATGTATTTAGTTTAAATGTTTAATGTTATATTTGTAATTCTCATCGGATTTTGTGAAATGTGTTGACGTCTTTTCTATTATATTTATGTGTTATGGTAAAGAAAATTAATCACCGCCTTCATTTATCAGATTTGATTTCGTTCAAAGTAATCAGTACGATATTTTACGTTTGAAGTTAAATTCATAACAAACCGGACATAGTTTTATAATATAGTTAATTGCTACCTCAGTTTTATATTAATAAGAATTAAAATGTGCTTTGTTATTAAATGCAATATCAGTATTTAGTTCAAATATATAATCTTAAATTAATCCTAATTCTATCTTATTCATTCTTATGTGACGTCATTTTTCATTTTTTGATGCTCTGTTTTACTAATTCAAATGACGTCATTTTTTCGTCATTTTTCAGTTTCAAATAGGACGTCACTTGGCGTAGAGGTTTAAACGTATTCGGATGTGTCTACTTTTGTGTTTCAAATGTCTGGTTATGTAAATGTATTTCAGTTGTTTCCTGTAATTAGTTAATACTTCAGTTTATCATGTACATCTTTTGAATATTCATTTTATTAAATTTACTGTTTGCAAAAGTATAAATTACTCTAAATTATAGGGATTTTCTGGTAACTTAACAGAAAACCCTTGCCGTTTTTGGCACAACCTTTTTGATCTTTTGGTCCTCGATGCTGTTCAACTTTGTACTCGTTTCGGCTTTCAAACTTTTGTATCTGTGCGTCACACATAGGTCTTGTGTGGACAAAATACACTTCTGGCGTATTTAAATTTTGAACTTGTTGCCTTTTGTTGGCTGTTGTTCGTGTGATTCTTTGTCAATTGTGTTCTCCAATTTATTTATATTGTAGTCCTGTGTTGTCATTTTGATGTTATATTTCACATGGCCACAAAACCAGGTTCAACCCACCATTTTTTCCTTTAAAAATGCCCTGTACCAAGTCAGGAATATGGTCATTGTTTATTATAGTTCGTTTCTGTGTGTATTACATTATAACGTTGTGTCGTTTGTTTTCTCTTATTTTTGAGTGTAAATTCACATTGCGATAAGCCGTGTCACGGTACTTGTCTATCCCAAATTCATGTATTTGGTTTTGATGTTATATATATATATATATGTTATATTTGTTATTCTCGTGGGATTTTGTCTATGTGTGTTACATTTTAGTGTTATGTCGTTGTTCTCCTCTTATATTTAATGCGTTTCCCTCGGTTTTAGTTTGTTATCCCGATTTTGTTTTTTGTCCAAGGATTTATGAGTTTTGAACAGCGGTATACTACTGTTGCCTTTATGTACAGGTAATTAAACAAGGTGTATAGATGTGAACAAATTTAATGTGAAACCAATGGCCAGTACGTTAAACTAATTGTAAACAAGTTTCCTGTACATGGCGTTTGGTGTGAACACGGCCTTAGTTAACAGGACTACACTGAGTTCAGATGAATTAATGATTTTCCGATGTACATAGTTGAAGCTTTTGATGATATATATATTGAAAAACACACACACACACCCACACACATCTATAGAAAAAAATGACTGAATAATATCCAACGTGTAATCTTACGGGGCGAATGATCATATAATTATAATACAGAACACTACAATATAATATATAACCAGTCTAAAAGGGTACAACATCACCAAAACAATAACAATTAAATGAACAAATGTTAAATATTTCGGACAAAAGATATCCTTCATCAGTATGAGCACGAAATAAAATGAAATGAATCATATCAATCTATTCTAATGATAAAACTATAACAATCTTGAAATTTTTACAATAAAACAGCTTTACCAGAACATCAAAGAGACGCTAGTACAATTCTAAAATTTCCAAACACGACGCAAAGACTGCAAATAAAGGCAACAGTAGTATACCGCTGTTCAAAACTCGTAAATCTATGGACAAAAAACTAAATTGGGGTAACAAACTAAAACTGAGGTAAACGCACTAAATATAAGAGGAGAACAACGACACAACATTATAATGTAACATACACAGAAACGGACTACGCATTAGACAAAATCCGATGAGAATAACAAATAAAACATCAAAACCATCATAAGAACAAATGTTATACCCAATTAAATTTAGTGATCTCTTATTAATTGATGTTGCCAACTTCATTGAAGATTTATGAGAGAATAAAATACAAATATAACATCAAAAACATCATTAGAACAAATTTTATATCCAATTAAATTTAGTGATCTCTTATAAATTGATGTTGCCAACTTCATTGAAGATTTATGAGAGAATAAAATACAAATATAACATCAAAAACATCATTAGAACAAATTTTATACCCAATTAAAATTAGTGATCTCTAATTATGAATTGATGTTGCCAACTTCATTGAAGATTTATGAGAGAATAAAATATAATAGGAAAAATCTAAGGTCTAAATCTTAAGGTAGCACAATACAAAGATTTTTCATCCCCAATCAGACATCTTTAAACTGATGTAATTCCACTCATCCTTCTTTAAATTTTATAAATGAGGTACCAAATGAAAAAAGAAACATTAATCTTTCAAATTGTGATAATTTCATTATGACATAATTATTATATAATTAATTGTTATGTAATTAGTTGCTATATTGTGATGTCCATACTTGAATTAATTTAGCTTCTTTGTTATTCATAGCATCCCAAAATATTTTATAGATTCTTGCACAACACGGTTTGAAATTAATATTTTGGCCTAAATATATTAATGCAACAGTTTGTCATTGCTACTCTTCTAAAGGACTTACATATGTAGATGTGCATTTCAATAAGAAATTATGATACTTTTTTTGAAGGAAATTGCCATTGCAACTCTTCTAAAACCACTCAACATAACTTCATGAAACTTTGTACATGATTAGGACAGAGAGATGTGATTTTTTTCTAAGAGATTTGCCATTTCAACGTAAAATTTTTGCCTTAATGTACCACCCCAACAGTGTGCCACCGCAACTCCTCTGAAACCACACAACAGAAAATCATGAAATTTTATAGATAATAAGGATATAATATGTAGATGTGCATATCCACAAGCAATTTGTTTTAGAAGACTTTTGTAGGACTAATGAAAACTTAGAACTTAGGAATCTGTAGAGATTTGGTTTGTTCAGTGACAATGTGGGGCCGTAGGGCATGTGAGCGCTCTCACAAAAGTTTTTTTATATTACTTTTATGTAGACTGTAATACTACGAGTGTGTTGATAAAATAACTAGGAATACAAGAGCACTTAGGTAATTGTCCCATATACAATAGGAAGTGAAGGAATCATGGTTATGTCAAAGAACATATGTTTCATAAAAAAATGTTCATTGGAAGATATCAATAAAATTGGGAAAACCTTGAGATAACTATTCCGTATTGACTTTACAAATAATACATGATGGTCGTAGAGTATAGATTTTAGGTCTTAACGTTGTTTATCATTTTAATTACATTTTGTAGTATTCTTTTTATTTGTCTTTGTATATTTTTAACCTTCACTATTTAGGCGATTGTTTTGTAATATACCCCTTTGAATTAGCTTGGTTTAATTTATACTATCTGTCCCCGAGGGTATCATCTGCTCAGTAGTCAGTAGTTCGGTACTGACATGATTTAACATACTTTACTAAAATTGTCCGTTTTTAAATTTTTAAATTATTAAGAAACTAAGGTTTCAACTCCCTCAGGCAAAGTTGGCTTTAGATGAATTTGGTTATTTAGTTTAGGTATTTTGACGTATAGCTCTTCAACGGTTTCGGTACTTATACATCTTCGGATTTCAAATGTTTGGCTTTGAGCGTTCCTGATGAAGGTAAATCAAGAAAAGCGCTTCGGACGCAATAAATTATTAAACGTGTTGTTTTCCATTTTTTTTATTTTTTACACTGCCATTGTGTTATAGTGCTATGGTAAATTTTTGTATTCCTGTCATTCATTTTTGCTTATATGATTTGTCTATATACAGTGTTTACAATGTGTGCCGTTTTGTTTTTCTTTGTTGAAATTGTGATTTGTTTTATACTATTTAATATTATTACGATATTGACTGCTATTCTACAATTTTGACCTTTTTGCTATTATGATATTTTATGATAATTTGCTCACAAATTGTCGGCAATATAAAGGAATTCTGTACGAATGTCATACAAGTGAGAGGTTTAGTTAGCTACAAAACTAGGTTACATCCACCATTTTCTACATTAGAAAACGCCTGTACCTAGTCAGGAATATGACAGCGATTTTTTATTCGTATGTGCTTGAGCTTTTCATTTGCCTGTCATCAAGGACTTTCCGTTTTGAAAGTTCCCTTTTTTTAACACCATATCAACATTGTATTCCTAAATACACCTGTATACAATGACCTTAATCGTCCAGGTAACAGTCTAAGGGTCCCTGTTTACAAAATTAACCATCTATCCATGGGTAATAAAAGAAAAATGTAGTCCACTTTTTACTTGGTTTCACAATTAGTTGCAAAAATATATCAACATGATGTTAGAAGCATCAAACAGTTCTATACCTTAATTTCAAAATTGTAATTGTTTAATAAGATACCAACACAAAAGACGTGCATTTACTACAATAATCATTATAGATTTACATTGTTTTATCATTTCTTTTAATGTATGTATATATTGATGAAAATCGATATTCTTATACTATAAATCATTATTTATTTGTCTCAAGTTAATACTATATTTTCTGTCTAAATTTTCATTTTCACCGACTTCAATTTTGTCTTATCAAAGATGGCAATGCCTTTTCACAATCTAAAAATGGATAAATAACAATAAGAAATGAAAAATCATGTCTTTCATCGTACATGTTGGTATTAAGCTTCCCGTTAAAGCTATAGATATCAAGATATCCAGGAAAGGGCAGTATCCATTGTTAGTATTAGCTTTACACATATTCATTTATAGTGGATTGGGAAACAAGTTTTGCAACTTATATTAATCCCTTTCCACTTTGCGAGTGCGAGTGCTGCCTTGTAGCGGCATTAGCCTGCTCTTTTTCGAAATCTACAAGGGTGTCTTTAACGTGCAAGAGATAACACGGGTCAGCCATTTATCGTCCCCTTCCGACGGACTATCATCGTTTCCTCGAGACCATACTCGCAAATGGTGTTAAGGGAGAGCCGAAAATTCAGTTCCTGAAATTTTCATCCCAGACGGGAATCGAACCAGGAACCTTTGTGTTAGTAGTCCGATGCACTAACCACTACACCACGGCTCAGATGTTGTTTCGATGGGTCTTTGCTGATTTTAGTCATAAATTGTAACTCATAACAATATAGAAACAGGTTCGCAATAATTGGTGCACAGTAAGTCTCCATGGAAATTCTGATAACCTGACGATATATTGAATCTCCATAGCCAACAAAAATGTTATCCTAGCTTATTTTGACAAAATTGAACCATACTTGCCGCTAACAGTGTATTATTATTTCACTAGTAATATTTCACTTTCGGTGATGATTGAAGAATTAAAATCATATTTTAGATTTTTTATATATCTCGTAGCTAGTGTCCCTCTAACAATCAGGTGATATTTAATAAAGTTTAAGGTTCATACCATTTACCAATTCAAAGTTTGTCAAATTGAAATATTTATATGAATGTTTAAATTAAGACTGATTAGAATCCAACATCTGAACATATTCTCTGCACTCTGATCTTCTACATTATTAACTGTTCGACACAGAACATATTTTGATATGTCCAAATATGGGCTGTCTGCTCGACTCTTTTTTGAGAGAGCAACGATTTTTAACGTTTAATCAAATTTAAATTCATTGGATCATTATAGTAAAAAAAGCAAAAATAGAAATAAACAAATATTTCAGGATTTCCACTAGGAATTGATGAACAGAATCACAACACAAATTTGAGCAACTTATTCTATGTGACATGTTTCGTTTATAACACCTTAACTTAATATTATTTCCACCATATAAACGGTAACAGTTCAATACATTGACATATACAATTTGTGTTTAATATATATCTTACCTTGTATCTCATAATGAAACGTGCATTGTGGTATAAGAACAGAAACAGCTCCCAAAAAAGGACAAAAGATGACCTTCGAAGGATCACAACAGTAAGAACATGATCTCATGCAATACTGTACTTCAATTCAGCTAATTTGAATTGAAACGCTTTGAACTAATGTTTAATCGAAGATAAACAATAAGATAATTAAAATACTTAAAAGGAATGGAATTTTATTATGGACAATTAACCGTTTCCTATAAATGACGTATTGATACTTTTATTTTAGAACAAATATACATAAAATACGGAGATTTTGTGATTTTGAAACAGTGATTAGTATTATATTGGGGTGATTACCCGACTCTTACAGTTTTATAGTTTCACATTTTACCTCAAGCTGAAGAAGTTGCGTCGTTTGTTTTTTCTTATTTTTGAGTGTAAATTCACATTGCGATAAGACTTGTCACGGTACTTGTCTATCCCAAATTCATGTATTTGGTTTTGATGTTATATTTGTTATTCTCGTGGGATTTTGTCTGTTGCTTGGTCCGTTTCTGTGTGTATTACATTGTAGTGTTGTTTCGTTGTTCTCCTCTTATATTTAATGCGTTTCCCTCAGTTTTAGTTTGTTAAACCGATTTTGTTTTTTGTCCATGGATTTATGAGTTTGAAGATCGGTATACTACTGTTGCCTTTATTTATAGTTATAACTTAAATGCATTTTGATGATGTAACAGTTTTATTCCACAATCAATTCAGGATGGAATTCACAGATGTGATTAATATTAAATATATCTGGGTATAATGGGATACAACGTGACTATAGTATTTTTGTAAACGTAATATTCCGAGCGTTTACATTTATAAATAAACACCATCTTTGTAGAAATAACACGATTTATTCACACTGCGTGTTTCTTATAGACGTAACAAAGTTCACGTATAATATACAAAACACACGGCATACACTCCGACAGTTTACACAATTCCAGTTATCCCAACTCAAACATCTCTCTCCTCCAACATCACTATCACACGGTAGGTATAGTGTCCGGCTAGGATCGAGGTTTTTCGAGTGATTTGGTCAATTTTTTACGAGTGTAGTTCGGGCTTTTTCGAGTGATTAAACATGCGATAAGTTCAATTAACTGCTATTTCGTATTTATAATAGTTTTTTACATTACTACCCATCTTATATTGAATACTATACATGTTTTGATTAAAAAAGAAGCACAATTTCCTTGTCTTTAACCAAAAAATTCAGTGTTTATTATTGTCCGGGCTTTTTCGAGAGTAACTGTGAAATCATCCGGGTTTCTAGACAAATGGTCCGGGTTTTTTTACATAAAATTTGAATAAGAAAATAGATATTCTAGACTTTCAACAATGCATTTTTTAGTTTATACATGAAATTTAATGCATGAAAATATCATATATTCTCAATAAATCACAAAACATATTACTACATTGCTCAAAATTAACCTTTTTGAATTTAAATCAAATTTTCTTTTCGGAAAAAGTTCTACAACAAATTTCCAGTACTAATTTATTGGATCCTTTAAAGGGTCTTTAGAACATAGTAAAGAGGAATATTAATCTTTTCAACTTCATTTCATGGTATTTTTGTTGTCAAACGGTAAATAAAAAATTTGATGGTGAACCATGGAGTTTTAATACTGGACTTATATATTATGGTACCCCGTTGTTCATTCGTCCATTGTCAGCATGTCGGTCAAAAACTCAAAACCGCTGTACCGATTTATATGAAACTTCGGTGAACTGTCAGTCTATTGAGATATCCTCCCTTTCAAATTTTATAAATTTTAGATTTTACGTTTCCGAGTTATGGAATGTTATTAAACAATATAGAGTATCTAAAGAGCCTGTGTCACTCACCTTGGTCTATTTGCTGCAGTGCATTTTAAACAAAGGACACTCTTCAACATTAAAGACAAGAATAGAATTCATGACACAATGTGATGGGTTTGTAGATTTTTACTTTACTGAATATTCTTACTGTTCACAGTTATCTCTATCTATAATGAACTTGGTCAAGTAGTTTCAGAAGAAAAGATTTTTGTAAAAGTTAATGAACGACGACAAAAAACGACGAACATCAAGTGATGAGAAAATCTCTCTTGACCCTTTTGGGTCAGTTGAGCTAAATGTATATTTCAATATGATAATAAACTCGCCTTTTCATTATAACTATTTGAATTTAATAACGAGAATTGATATCAAGCGATATCCCATTCTTAAACCTAGTTGGCAACACTCTCCCGCAAATCGTTTGTTCTGGTATTTTGCACACGCAATGTACATCGTCGTAACCTAACGAATAGCCAGTGGAATACCGTAATATCGTCTTATGATGATGTATAAGCAGATCCAATTAACGCAAATTTTCGTATCACTTTTTCATATCACACTCCTTGTAGTGTGATATAAGAAATTTCTATTCATGCAAGAAAATAGATAAGACACAACCATGCATAAGAGAAAGGAACTTTGAAAACGTGGCAGGTGTATCATGCGTCCATGGTGCAGCTGTTTATTATTAAAAAACTTCAGTACTGGGCAGCAAACAAGACATTTAAAAATGCTATGTGGTTAAACACATTCTACTAAAGGAGGCCTGCAATCTATGAATAAAAAATGAAGGAAAAAAACCAAACACAGACACACTTAATCCACCACGTCTCTATTCTAATTGACAAAAACATTTGAATTATATTTTAAACATAATTAATAATGAAATGAATAGCTCATTATTTAGGAATACACAATATTTGTATGTAAGTCTCAATCCAATTTATCTGTGCTTACTTGTATTGTTGACATCACGAGTATATACTGCATATGTAAGTTATAAGATATGACAAACAACAATATATATATATATACAAATGGACGAATGTTCATAACATGTAAGTGTTAGAACTCCATTATCAAACTGAAGAATGCATTGGTTTATGCCTGGAAAAAGTACTTAATTTGAACGTAAATACATTGACACAAATCATTTTAAGCTCTATAGGAAATTTGTATAATCACTCGGAAAAAATGGACACACTCGAAAAAGCCCGGACCGCTTTCGAAAAAAAACCGAACATAAAGAAATGAATTTAGTCTCAAAATGACGTTTTCAATGCAATAACAAAAATATTTGTAAAGTGTCTTTCTAAGGATATATAGATTCCATGTATGCGTTTCCTTCAACATTATCAGTGTTATGTGTACAAAAATGACTTTACACTGTATTTTTGAATGAAAGCATTTTAAAGACTTATTTTTACCTATTTTAACGAAAAATAATGTCGGATTAGTAATATCATTCTATATCAAATACAATCATAGATAATATAACTATGTATATTAAATTCAAGCGTCTATATCCCGTCTTGTTAGAAAGAAAATATGTTTGTTTACATTTCTGTTCATATTCACTCGAAAAAAAAAGTGGACACACTCGAAAAAGCCAATCACTCGAAAAACCACGATCCTAGCCAGACACTTTACCTACCGTGATCACATAGCGTCACAATACGGGAAGCAATGTTAACACTGTACTGTATAATCACGGACATGCAGACAAAGTCATAATCACACCAGCATTATTACAATATGAAAAAAAATACTGAATCTACTGCGTGTTAACCAGGTATGAGAAGGGATTGTTTCAAGAACTTTTTAAAAGCCTTATATGTTATGTAATTAATTAATTTCTCTAGAATACATGTATTGGCACCAACCAACTAATTTAACCCCGCCTTATTCAGTATTTGCCTGTCTCAAGGCAAGTGCCTGTAATTCAGTGGTTGTGTGTTGCTGTATATCACATTTGTTTTTCGTCTATTATTTTGTATATAGATCGGGCTGCTAGTTTTCTTGTTTGAATTGTTTAACATTTGTCATTTCAGGGCTTTTTTAAATGACTCTAGAGTATGGGTTTAGTCATTTATGAATGCTGTACGATGACATATAGTTCCTTTCTTGTGTAATCGTACACCTGCCGGGTTGTTTCATATTTCCTTTCTTGCTTAGTCGTACTTCTGTAGTCGTGCTTCCCATGTATTTAAATAAACACAAACACGTTGATAGGTCTTAGGTTCTTTATTTCATCAGAATTGATGTTAATATTCTAACAAAAAATGACCCTGAAATAATAACAATATAATTCTTATACAATTCAATCAGTAGTAATTATCAATTACTATAAAATCAATATATCTATATGCATAGAAGAAAACTGTAGATTTCCTTTGCCCTTAAAATAATAGTTTTACAAGCTACACAAAACGATATTAGAAGAGGGGATGTAGAACTTCAGACCACATCTTTAAGCTTAAAACTATTATAGATAAATATTTAAATAAGTCAAAAAAACTTTATACTTGTTTTATAGACCTTAAAAAGGCATTTGACTCTGTGATCCACCCTGCCCTTTTATTAAAGCTTGCAAAAGCTGGTATTGGTGGGAAATATCTATCTATTCTACAATCAAGGTATACAAATATTGGATTAAGGGTAAAACTTAACAATGAAAGTATAACCGAAGCCTTTCCTTCAAATATTGGTGTTTTTCAGGGAGACAACCTTAGTCCTAACCTGTTCAATGTATTTATCAATGATATCACCAAGATATTTGATTGCTCCTGTTCACCAGTTTCTATGGGAACTAAATCTATTAACTGTTTGCTATATGCCGATGATTTATTGTTGATGTCAGAAACTAAAGAGGGTCTTCAAAATAGCATGAATAAAGTGTTTGAATATTGTAATGAGTGGGGACTTGGCATCAACTATCGGAAATCAAAAGTACTTATATTCAATAAGGGAAGTAGAATTCCTAAAGTTAATTTCTACATTGGTGAAACAGAAATAGAAATTGTAAAACAATACAAGTATCTTGGTGTTATATTTACTGCAAATGGTAGTTTTAATAATGCGCTAAAGGACCTATACACCCGAGGCCAAAAAGCTTTTTTCAAAATAACTAATGTATTTAAAAATATGTCTTGTGATGCAGAAAATTTTTTGTATGTATTTGACCATACTGTCAAACCTGTACTTGTATATGCATCCGAGATAGTGGGGATGTTTAAACCCTCTTTAGATGATAACTTATTTGAAAAAGTTTATAAATATCTCCCATTGGAGAAACTTAATTTGACTTTATGTAGATATATTTTATCAGTTAATAAAAAGACAAGCAAACTGGCCTTGTATGGTGAATTAGGTCGATATCCAATTTATATTGATATTGTGTCGTCTATGTTAAAATATTGGACTAGACTTGAAAATGATAACACAGGTGATAAACTTTTATCTCATGCACTTGCAGAGAATCTACTCATGATTGAAAATAATCAAAATTGCTGGTTAAGCTCAATAAAAAATATTCTCAAGAAATTTAATATGTTCAACTCTAATGAGTCAGAATTAACTCAATTACATGTTTCTATGAAAAATGGTGATATCCAAAGGATAATAAAATCTACTAAAAGTAAGTTTGAATCTAGATGGTTTCAACAACTTCAAACCAGTGAGAAACTGAGAACATATAGAACTTTCAAAAACATTTTCAAATTTGAAAATTATCTTGTTAATATTTGTAACGAAAATGATAAATATAACATGAGTAGATATAGAACCAGCAATCATAGACTGCAAATTGAATTGGGTAGATATACAATACCAAAAACACCTGTTAATGACAGAACATGTAAGAACTGTTCCTCTTGTGAAGTAGAAGATGAAAAACACATTTTATTAGATTGCCAAAAATATTTTACTATTAGGCAAACCTATATAGACATTTGCTATAATAAGAATAGTTCAAAACTGAACACAGATAACAAATTTATTTGGCTTATGAGTAATGAACATGCCAATGTATGTAGAAATATATCTAGATTTCTAAGTTTGAGTATATTTTACAAAACTGATAGCAAAGCAACAGAAAAATTATCATCTTAGTGTTCTGTCATATATATATATATATATTTATTTGTTGTATGGATATGGTAACTTAATAGAGTATTTACATAAGAACAGGGTTGTCTCCCTTGATATTTATCATACCATATAATATAATATTTCCTTTTTTATGTGTGTATTAGATCTCTTTGTCAGCTATAACTCTTTCTCAATATTTATGTACATATGCATTTATATTGTTCATTTTATGCTCTTTGTGAGTTTTCTTGAATAAATAATTTGAATTTAATGTTACTAGAAATTAAAGTATAAATCATACTTTTACCAGTTTTATGTAGAATTTATATAGTTTATTAAATCTTACAAATAAAACTATATTATCAAGTTTATCTTTATTACTCTATGAGTTATGAATAGTTTACACATAACTTTACTATTTAATCAATCGCACACACCTTTCATAATACGGTCACCTATTCATACAATTATACACTTGTATATCACTCACTCTTGAACATCAAAACTTGAATATTATTGTAATGAATATATTAGTAATAAACTGACTTTATAAAAGAATATGAAAGTCCTAGACTATTTCAATATCAAATTAAAGATATAACAACTTCCAATAGAGCTGAAGAAAATGGCTACCACTTCATATAAATATTTTAGCCAAGTGACCAGAACAAAGAATAGTTATACAAAAGATTCCCGCCTAAATCATACTGACCAATAGAAAAGATATAAACAACAAGAAATGTTCTACCTGAGTAAACTAGCATATTGCAAATTATAATAACTGTAAATAGAATATATCCAGTATATATTTTGATAACATAAAATCTTAAATAACGTTAAACATAAAAATATAGCTCTACCACACTTCTGCCTTATCTTTCTTATTTTTTTTTATCGGAACCAATTTTTTCTCATGTTTTTCTTGTTTGAATTGTTTTACATTTGTCATATCGGGGCCTTTTATAACTGACTATGTGGTATGTGTTAAGACCGTCCTGGGACCTATAGTTCCCTTCATGTTTGGTCGTTCACCTGCCTAGTTGTTACACATCTCCCTTCTTATTTTGTTGTACTCCTGCCTTGTTATTTCTTATATTCTTTTCTTATTTCGGACTCCGCTCTTGTATTCTCATACATCTGCCTGCTTATTTCTACTCTCTATTTTGGTTTATCCATACGGCTCTCAAGTTTTTTCTTATCTTAAACTACGTATTCTTTTATTTTCGTACACCTGCATGGTTGTTTCACATTCTTGTTGATCCGTACAACTGATTAATTGTTTCTTATCACCCTTTATGTTTGTCCATACACATTCCAAATTGTTTATTTTGTCCCTTTGTGTTTGTTCGTATATCTGCCAAATGGTTCCATGTCTGTACAATTGCTTTAGGTTTTGATTCTTTTGTTCCCTCCTTGTTTGTCCATAGTGTTTTCAGTTTTATTTTATCTGCATTCCTTGTTTGTCAGTTCATCTACCATCTTTCTGTCTGTCCGTAAACTTGGCTATTTGTTTCTTATCACCCTTCTTATTGGTCCCTTTTGTTCCTTCCTTGTTTGTCCATAGTGTTTTCAGTTTTATTTTATCTGCATTCCTTGTTTGTCAGTTCATCTACCATCTTTCTGTTTGTCCGTAAACTTGGCTATTTGTTTCTTATCACCCTTCTTATTGGTCCCTTTTGTTCCTTCCTTGTTTGTCCATAGTGTTTTCAGTTTTATTTTATCTGCATTCCTTGTTTGTCAGTTCATCTACCATCTTTCTGTTTGTCCGTAAACTTGGCCTTTTATTTCTGATCACCCTTCTTATTGGTCACACCATTACATAGTGATAATTATATTCCTTATTGTTTGTCTGAGAACCTGTCTTGGTGTTTTTTTTATTTTCTTTATATTGATAGTCTGAAAACTTGCCTTCCTGTTTCTTATCTACATAAGTGATTGTCCGTGAAACTGCCTTTTTGTTACTTATATACCTTCGTGATTATCTCTTCACCAGCCTTGTTATTACTAGTGCATATATCTGTAATCTCTATATACATTTCTTGTTATTTCTAATCTGCCTTATGGTTTGTCTGAACACATGCCTTGTTTTTTTTATAGTTTGTCTGTTCACCTGCATTGTTTCTTATTTCTCTTATTGTTGGTATATATGTACACCTGCATTATATTTTCTTATCTTCCTACTGGTCTGTCTGTACACCTGAATTGTTGTCTCTAATCTTCCTTATGATTTGTCTATACACCTGCATTGTTTCTTATCTCCCTTATGGTTTGTCTGTATACTTGAGTTGTTGAGACTCTAATCACCCTTATGATTTGTCTGTACACATGCATTGTTTCTTATCTCCCTTATGATTTGTCTGTACACATGCATTGTTTCTTATCTCCCTTATGATTTGTCTGTTCATCTGCCATGTTTCCTATCTCCTTTATGATTTGTCTGTACATCTGCATTGTTTATGGTTTGTGTGTGCATTAGCAGTGTTTATTGTCTCCTCCATGGTTTGTCTGTACACCTGCATTTTTTATTATATTTCTTATGGTTTGTCTGTACACCTGCATTGTTTATTATCTTTCTTATGGTTTGTCTGTACACCTGCATTGTTTATTATCTCCTTAATGGTTTGTCTGTACATCTGCATTGCTTCTTATCTTTCTTATGGTTTGTCTGTAAATCTGCATTGTTTCTTATCTTTCTTATGGTTTGTCTGTACACCTGCATTGTTTATTATCTTTCTTATGGTTTGTGTGTGCACCTGTATTGTTTATTATCTCCTTCGTGGGTTGTCTGTACACCTGCATTGTTTATTATCTTTCTTATGGTTTGTCTGTACATCTGCATTGTTTCTTATCTACCTTATGGTTTGTCTGTACATCTGCCTTGTTTCTTATCTACCTTATGGTTTGTCTGTACACCTGCCTTGTTTATTATCTCCTTCATGGTTTGTCTGTACACCTGCCTTGTTTATTATCTCCTTCATGGTTTGTCTGTACACCTGCATTGTTTATTATCTTTCTTACGATTTGTCTGTACATCTGCATTGTTTATTATCTTCTTTATGGTTGGTTTGTACACCAGCATTGTTTATTATCTTCTTTATGATTGGTCTGTACACCTGCATTGTTTATTATCTTTCTTATGGTTTGTCTGTACATCTGCATTGTTTCTTATCTACCTTATGGTTTGTCTGAACACTTGCCTTGTTTATTATCTCCTTCATGGTTTGTCTGTACACCTGCATTGTTTATTATCTTTCTCATGGTTTGTCTGTACATCAGCATTGTTTATTATCTTCTTTATGGTTGGTTTGTACACCTGCATTGTTTATTATCTTTCTTAGGGTTTGTCTGTACATCAGCATTGTTGATTATCTTCTTTATGGTTGGTTTGTACACCAGCATTGTTTATTATCTTCTTTATGATTGGTCTGTACACCTGCATTGTTTATTATCTTTCTTATGGTTTGTCTGTGCATCTGCATTGTTTCTTATCTACCTTATGGTTTGTCTGTACATCAGCATTGTTTATTATCTTCTTTATGATTGGTCTATACACCTGCATTGTTTATTATCTTTCTCATGGTTTGTCTGTACATCTGCATTGTTTCTTATCTTCCTTATGATTTGTCTGTACACCTGCCTTGTTTCTTATCTTCCTTATGATATGTCTGTACACCAGCATTGTTTCTTATCTTCCTTATGGTTTGTCTGTACATCCGCATTGTTTCTTATCTTCCTTATGGTTTTTATATATACCTGCATTGTTAATTATCTCCCTTATGGTTGGTCTGTACATCTGCATTGTTTATTATCCTTCTCATGATTTGTCTTTACACCAGCATTGTTTCTTATCTTCCTAATGGTTTGTCTGTACATCTGCATTGTTTCTTATCTTCTTTATGGTTTGTCTGTACATCTGCATTGTTTATTATCTCCCTTATGGTTTGTCTGTACATCCGCATTGTTTATTATCTTTCTCATGGTTGGTCTGTACATCTGCATTGTTTCTTATCTTCCTTATGGTTTGTCTGTACATCTGCATTGTTTATTATCTTCCTTATGGTTTGTCTATACATGTGCATTGTTTCTTATCTTCCTTATAGTTTGTCTGTACATCTGCATTGTTTATTATCTTTCTCATGGTTTGTCTGTACACCTGCATTGTTTCTTATCTTCTTTGTGGTTTGTCTGTTCATCTGCATTGTTTATTATCTTCCTTATGGTTTGTCTATACATGTGCATTGTTTCTTATCTTTCTTATGGTTTGTCTGTACATCTGCATTGTTTCTTATCTTCTTTATGGTTTGTCTGTACATCTGCATTGTTTATTATCTCCCTTATGGTTTGTCTGTACATCCGCATTGTTTATTATCTTTCTCATGGTTTGTCTGTACACCTGCATTGTTTCTTATCTTCTTTGTGGTTTGTCTGTACATATGCATTGTTTAATATCTTCCTTATGGTTTGTCTATACATGTGCATTGTTTCTTATCTTCCTTATGGTTTGTCTGTACATCTGCATTGTTTATTATCTTTCTCATGGTTTGTCTGTACACCTGCATTGTTTCTTATCTTCTTTGTGGTTTGTCTGTTCATCTGCATTGTTTATTATCTTCCTTATGGTTTGTCTATACATGTGCATTGTTTCTTATCTTCCTTATGGTTTGTCTGTACACCTGCATTGTTTATTATCTTCTTTGTGTTTTGTCTGTACATCTGCATTGTTTATTATCTTCCTTATGGTTTGTCTATACATGTGCATTGTTTCTTATCTTCCTTATGGTTTGTCTGTACATCTGCATTGTTTATTATCTTTCTCATGGTTTGTCTGTACACCTGCATTGTTTCTTATCTTCTTTGTGGTTTGTCTGTTCATCTGCATTGTTTATTATCTTCCTTATGGTTTGTCTATACATGTGCATTGTTTCTTATCTTCTTTGTGGTTTGTCTGTACATCTGCATTGTTTATTATCTTCCTTATTGTTTGTCTATACATGTGCATTGTTTCTTATCTACCTTATGGTTTGTCTGTACACCTGTTTGTTTATTATCTCCTTATGGTTTGTCTGTACACCTGCATTGTTTATTATCTCCCTTATGGTTGGTCTGTACATCTGCATTGTTTGTTATCTTTCTTATGGTTTGTCTGTACATCTGCATTGTTTATTATCTTCCTTATGGTTTGTCTATACATGTGCATTGTTTATTGTCTCATTCATGGTTTGTCTGTACATCTGCATTGTTTATTATCTTTCTCATGGTTTGTCTGTACACCTGCATTGTTTCTTATCTTCTTTGTGGCTTGTCTGTTCATCTGCATTGTTTATTATCTTCCTTATGGTTTGTCTATACATGTGCATTGTTTCTTATCTTCCTTATGGTTTGTCTGTACACCTGCATTGTTTATTATCTCCCTAATGGTTGGTCTGTACATCTGCATTGTTTATTATCTTTCTTATGGTTTGTCTGTACATCTGCATTGTTTATTATCTTTCTCATGGTTTGTCTGTACACCTGCATTGTTTCTTATCTTCTTTGTGCTTTGTCTGTACATCTGCATTGTTTATTATCTTTCTCATGGTTTGTCTGTACACCTGCATTGTTTATTATCTCCCTTATGGTTGGTCTGTACATTTGCATTGTTTCTTATCTTCCTTATGGTTTGTCTGTACATCTGCAGTTTCTTATCTCCTTTATGGTTTGTCTGTACACCTGCCTTGTTTATTATCTTCCTTATGGTTTGTCTGTACATCTGCCTTGTTTATTATCTTCCTTATGGTTTGTCTGTTCATCTGCCTTGTTTATCATCTCCCGTATGGTTTGTCTGTACACCTGCCTTTTTTATTATCTCCCTTCTGGTTTGTCTGTACATCTGCCTTGTTTATTATCTCCCTTATGGTTTGTCTGTACATCAGCATTGTTTATAATCTTCCTTATGATTTGTCTGTATACCTGCATTGTTTATTATCTTTCTAATGATTTGTCTGTACATCCGCATTGTTTATTATCGGTCTTATGGTTTGTCTGTACATCTGCCTTGTTTATTATCTTCCTTATGGTTTGTCTGTATACCTGCATTGTTTATTATCTTACTTATGATTTGTCTGTACACCTGCATTGTTTATTATCTTTCTAATGATTTGTCTGTACACCTGCATTGTTTGTTATCTTTCTAATGATTTGTCTGTACATTTGCATTGTTTATTATCTTTCTTATGGTTTGTCTGTACATCTGCATTATTTCTTGTCTTCCTTATTTTTTTGTTTGTACACCTGTCTTGTGTGTGTGGTTTTTTTTTTTTGCTCGCTCATTACTTGTCTAAACACACGTGAGTGGTACGTGTGTTCGATTCTGGAGTTTGATTTTAAAAAATATTGTATTATAACTTTTGTCTGTTCACGATGTTTTTTATATTGTGTACGGAAGCTTAAAATTTACAAAAGAAAATATTATTCAAAATTGCTGCGCAAAACATTTAGTTTGACCATAGTTTCAATATGAAACACTAACAACTGGTTCTAAAAAATATTTATAATTGAACTATTGACTTTACGTGCTATGATTAATATTACATGACCATAAAGTCTTTATCCTTATATTGTATAATTCTGACGGTATACCGTAAGCATTTATTGTTAAGATTGACGTTAATCTTTTTCATAATTGATTCTAATTATTCTCACGATTATAATGTCTTTACTCTCAAATTTATAGTTATGACGGGATATTTAAAAAATGTATTGTCACACCTCGGCACCAAATATCTTATATTTGATCATTCACCATTTTATAACAACAATTTAGAGTAACTTTAATTAGTGACATGGGTACAATATTATATTAAATGTCAATATTAAAAATGTAGGAGACCCAGTATAAATACAGTTTTGATATAGAAGCAAATGATAATGTGAACTTTATTTTACATAAACTGCTCAGATCGTTTTTGGTGAAATTTAAAGCACAGCCTAATTTCAAGTCGTGTGCTGTATCTACCATGGATAACACCACTATGAATAACACCACCTATTCAGGATTTGACAGGAAATATTTCTTCTCGTTATTTGCATATGAAGGAATCGTGATGATTCCTACCATTTTTGGGAACATACTTTTGATTTATTGCATAAAACGGTTCAAATCACTTCACAGACGTTCCTACATTTTGATTGCCAATCTATCTCTTTCGGATTTACTGTTCGGATTGTTATTTTTACCATACGACATGATTAGCTTTTTTCTGCCAGAGATTCGAGAAAACAAAACAACATGTTTAATACGTATGTTGCTTTTATACGGGATAGGAGGGGCCTCAATTTTTAATTTGCTTGTTATGTCATTGGAACGTTATGTTGCTCTTACATATCCAATTTGGCATTTGACGATGTCTAAGAAATGGTTGATGTCTTCAGTAGTAGCGTCATGGGTGGTAGCCATGCTTTTGTCAGCTTTACCACTTTTCGGCTGGAATTCATGGGACGAAAAAGTTCAGTGTGTATCCAGATGGTATGATCCTATTCCAATAAATTTCCTAACTTTTATGTCTTCAATAAACGCTTTATCGCTCATCGTTTCTAGTATTCTTTTTTTGAAAGTTGTCGTAACAACATACGCAGCACTAAACCAACGATTCGGTAAGGATGATAAATTGGGAACTCAGCCACATTCCTCAATTACTTCAAAAACATCCATCGAGAAAACTAAATTATACGTGCTTATACTAGGACTATTTGTAGTATTCTGGGGGCCTTACTGTATTGTTGTCGTTCTTAAACCTGTTTTGCCATCACATCGTAAACATTTGGACGAAGCTGAAAAGTACAGTAGTTTATTGGCTTTATCCAATTCTGCATTTAACTGGATCATCTACGGACTAAAAAATACACATATAAGAAATGCATTCAAAGTTGCGCTTTGTGGATGTAAAAATGGAAATGATACTGAATCGAGAGGTTCTGAGACCAACCAATATACCCACGAAGAATCAATGTCTAGAAGCAACACCACCATTGAAATAAACTGTGTCGATGTTTCACCATATTTGAAGTGAATTATGTAAAAACAATCTCTAATGTATTTATTTAACTTTGTGTAATGAAGAAAGCCCGTGAATAACACATTATGATAACTAGTTTTCAACTTTAGAAATTTACAAAAACATGCATTGTATTCCATATCAGTACAGGGGTTGTCGTTGGTTCATACCGTCATATTTGTTTTTCGTATATTGTATTGTTATAAATTTGGCTGTTAGTTTTATCGTTTGAAATCTTTCACAATTTATATGTACTGGCTATACGGTATAGTTTTTTTTCTCATTGCCGAAGGCCGTACATTGGTCTTTAAGTGCTTATTATCACTTATTTGTTACTATGGTAGATAGTTGTCCCTTTAGCAGTCATATTACAACACCTCATTTTTATATGTAAAGTTGTAACTTAAAGAATGCTTTCTAATTCTTTTCCTTTTTTAGAATTTCTAGGGATATTAAACATCAGTAGCACACATATAACGGTAACAAAAAGAGGTAGCATTATACAATAACTGTCTTTTGATGAGTTGAATTAGTGATTTTACATTGCTGCTTCTCTCAGTGATATTTTACACCGTCATTATACACGTAAAAGCACACGACATTTCAGCGGTGAATATACTTTTTGAGCAGGTGAATATGCCTTATTTTTTATTTCAAAATCGATTCATTTAGAAAACAAAGTATTATCAATATATAATACATCAATATATAATACAAAATTCTATTTAATGATGATTTTCAAGGAATTATACATGATAACCAACATGTTAAAAACAATTCTATGGACACGGTATAATTTTGATCAGTTTAATAACTATTTCCATAAAAAGACATGTCATATGTTTGTGGTTTAGGTGCTGTTAAAAAAATACTTGAAATATTGTATTTCTTCTCTATTGACAGTTACCTGACCTAGGTCATCTCCCTCTCACCCAGTTAAAGTTTCAGTCTTAATATTTATGTCAGTAAGTTCATGATCTGATTTTGAAATCTAAATAATATTTTTCAAAAGTTCGCGCATTATATCACAGATACATTAAAAATGTTATTTGAGATAATGAATCAACTTTATTGTGCGTCAGTAAAAGGCATAACCAATATGCTTACATTGTAAATATTCAATAAATTCAGACTTTGGAACTTACTTGTCTCAATGGCCATCATATTTACGTATCTTTATCTTTATGTTGTAATGTTTCTAATTAAAAAAAAATAAAAAATTATATTTTATTATTTATTTATTTTTTGAAACTTCATTTTTGTAAAAAATGTTTTTCTTCATTGTTTTTTTTTGTGTGCAAAATTTCATTTATCCCGAAATGAACAAGGATGGGTGTTATTAACACAGGACTAATTAACCAATCAGATTGCATTATGTTTGCTGCATAAGAAAAATGTTGTATACCGGAGAATATATGTACTTAACTTTCAGTTTCATTTAACGTATGTTTATGTTTATAAGCAAATACCCAAGATTTGTTGTCAAATTTGTCAAAATTTCAGTTTTGAGCCATTTTTAACTTTCAATATCAATGACAGTATGTATTCATATCGTTCATTTGTCTGTTCGCAATGAATACTTGTTTTTATGTTTAAGTTGTCATTACAACGTTTTGGCTGTCCAGGTTTTGCCGTTCTCCTTATTGTATTTGAGTTCTCGAAAAGCGTTTCATTCATGAGTATCAAATCAAGGTGATTTTAGACACACGTGTAATTGTAAAGACAAAATGTGCTATGACACATTGTTTCCTAAGATAATATTTCAAGATTTTTTATGATGATACCTTATCATCATCTCTGAAAAAAATGTCCATTGAAAGACATGCTTCATCCTGGTATACTATAGATACAAATTATATAATGTATCATTTCATTGTTACACACATGCTTTTCAAGAACAATATTCCAAGGATTTCATGGCAAACTTAGATTAAGAAATAGAGATTAAGAAATATAACCATGAACAGAACTTCACAGTGAAATAATAAGGGACACTATTTCGCAGTGAAATATTAAAATATACATGTATAGATGCGAATGCATAAGTTCGATGTCTATCCGTCGCAGCTTATTTGTTTTGAATATGTGTCCGGAAGATTATATTTCATTGGGACATATTTCATGTTGGATAATTAGTACTGAAATGTGTATCATATATTTATTTGAACCCCAGCTGTTTGAATCAAACGACCCTTTCTGCTTTTCCAGCTGTTTAAATTATATTGTTCACAACTTGTTCACAAACAATATTATAATTTATAGAATAAATTCAATTAGAAACAAAAGTAAATTAACTTTGAGTGAGGACAAACGATTTTGTTTTGCTCGAGGCATTAAATGTAAATATTACTTTATAATATAGAACAAGAATGCTATTGTGCTTTATCAAGATTAAACAGAATAACAGGCAGCATGTATACATTCAATATTTTGCCTGTGGGTGGGGACTTCACATATGTCCGTCATCATTCGATCCGACTAATTACCAGTTTGTTTACTGTCATCATGAATAATACTGACCAAGCTACATCAGCACAAACATTTGACCTGGCATTATTCATAATTGAAAGCATTATATTGCTACCAACTATATTAGGGAATATTCTACTTATATATTGTGTCAGCAGATACAAAAAACTGCACACTCGAAGTTACATTCTAATTGCAAACTTGGCAGCGTCAGATCTGTTGTTTGGGTTAATATTTCTTCCGTATGATATGTCGGCTTTCGGATTTCCTGAAATTCGCAAAAATAAGCTGACATGCTTATTACGTAATGTGCTATTGTTAACTTTTGTCGGTGCATCAGTTTTCAACTTGCTTGTCATATCATTTGAACGATATTTGGCCATTGCATATCCGTTATGGCATCTAAAGTTATCACGGAGGTGGCTTATTGTAGCGATGGTGTCTTCGTGGTCTCTGTCGACGTTTATTTCTGTGTTGCCACTTTTTGGGTGGAGTTCATGGAATTCATCAAGACGATGCATACATTCTTGGTTCACTATTCTTACTGGAGAGTATAAAACAATATTGTTTTTTACTTATACAACATCTATTTTCATATCGTTCGTTCTCTTTGTTAAAGTTGTGACTAAAGCGCTGAGATTTCTTAACGAAAGCAGTACTACCACAGGGGACATTAACATACGGCGTTTATCAGCTAGAAGATTACGGAGGTCGGTTGAGAAGACTAAACTGTTATTATTAGTACTAGGTTTATTTGTTTTATGTTGGGGACCTTATTGTATGATTGATGTTTTAGACAGTTATATATTCAAAGGAAATCATCAAATTGATTCGGTAAAGCGTTATTCTGGTTTACTGGCGTTATGTAATTCGGGCATTAATTGGATCGTATACGGACTGAAAAACGATAACATCAGACATGCGTTTAAATTGACGTTATGCAAATGGAAAAAGAACTCCACTGGACTACCCATAAACGAGTCATCGATTCAGCAGTTAAGTCAAGTCAGCAGTTTAAGTTTATAGGCCACGATTGAGGTCTTGATTTTATGATTACTAAAACCATTGTATATAAGATAACGCATATTGTTTTGTGGAGAATAAATTTGTAGTACTGGATGATGAATTAACATAACAGACATGAAGAACTGTTTACCTACTAACAACAACGAAATATAATAATTAAATTAAATAAAAACTAGTCTATTATTTTTAAAAACAAACTTTTGTTTATTTCTAAGAAAATCATTATTTAAAAAAATAATATGACAAACATGATATTTATAGTTGTTTTTTTTATGACTTTCACCTATTTAAAGATAAAAGTACGATATTTGATGTGATTAACTACCAGGGTCATTTTAATCTGAGTTGAAGTTGCATCATTCTTAGCAAAAGCTAAATGAAATATTTTGAAATCACTCAATTATAAATAGGAAATTCAGGTATAATAATTTAATTAAAAAAAACAATAATGTAAAATATATATCTATTGCAATACAATGAAGTCTTCCTTTGATATCAGGTTAGTTTTCTTTTATATTTTCATTGTTCGACCGATGAATATATTCTAGCTTGCCTTAAGTTATGAGAACAACATACATTATAATTTTATCTCAATAAAAAATCTATGCTTAGTGGACAATAATTAGTGTCCATTAACAGTTGTCGACATAAATGTAATTAGGCTTTAAAAAGCTGTATGAATTTTATATGAAATATGATTAAATTACTAGTATCAAAAATAAATTAGTCCTAAACCACAAAATACATCAAGTATAAATTTACTAGTATCAAAAATAAATTAGTCCTAAACCATGAAATACTGTTACAGGACGGGGGTGTCCCATAAGTAAAAGTTATTATTATGAGGTTAACCCTGGTTAATATATTCTTGGTAAATTCTAATATAGATCTGTCAACTCTGGTGTCGAGCTACAAACTAAGTAATACTGGTAGCGTAGCTGGCAAAATGGTTAATACTATGGTAGCGTAGCAGGCAAAACAGTTAAGGCACTGGTCTAAATATAGTAGCACAGAAACTCATTAACAATGACTTACTAATTACATGTACAACAGATAACAAGATTAATAAAGCTTCACAATTTATTATATACAAAACATTCAATACTATTCCAAGTATAAATCACATGAAAACCCAACAGAACACTTAATAAAATATACAGAGACCCCCCTTTTCGGTACGTTAATCGTTTGTCAACATCGTAGTAAACGTAGTAAAACATCTAGGTCAATTAAAAACCAATTGTTCAAAGAACAATTGAAGGTCTTTCCACCAATAAGGATCTATTTTGATATGAAAATATTAAAATTCAGTTGAAAATGTCAGTTCCTATGGCTAAATGATATATAAATATGAATTTCAAGCAAAGGTCAAAATCTAGAACGTCCAATTAACCTATGACTTTGACCTCAATTTCAAGGTCATAAACCAAGGATCCCAAATTAAAACACCCTAGGTCTGTATTATGTATGGTTCATGAGTAATATCACTTTACGCATAATTCTAAATATAACAGGGGCAAAAATCCCATTTATTCTCTTCGCACCCTTCCAATCAAAATTTATAAGTTACGACATGTCGCAACTAACAATTTAGTAAAAATAATTTGTTGAAATATTATAAGGTTAATGAAAAAGAGTGAAAATAAGCCAAAATCAAAATTTAGAATTTGACCTTGACCTTTGACCTTGACCTAATTTTCATTTTTTTGGACGAAGGATCTTAAATCAAAAGACCCTAAGCCTTTACTTTATAATGATAATGAGTTATATTACCATACAACTAATATAAGATATAAAAGGGGGAAAAGTCACATCAAATGTTTACGTACCCTTTTAACTAAAATTTACGTGTTACGCCATGTCGTAACACACATTTTGTGAAAATATTTTGTCGATATCTTATAGGATTTCTGAAAAGAAGAGATAACAAGTCAAAATCATATTTTTGAACATGACCTTGACCTTTAACCTTGACCTCATTTTAATTTTTTTGGACCAATGACCTCAAATCGAAAGACTCTAGGCCTCTATCACTAATGGTTTTCCAGTAACAAATTTATTTCATTTATTTCATTACAAAAGGGGAAATAACTCTCATATGGAGTCTTCGTAAAGCTTCGGTGAAAATAAAACGTAACATCCTGAGGATATAACGAGCAATTTGGAAAACCAAATTTGTCGCTTTCTTTTACGGTTGCGGAGGAGATCTGATAACAAGAAAAACAGTGTTTGGGGAGACAACTCTTACAAAGAAAAGTGTTCGGTTAAACAGGGTCAGTTTCAAAAGCGTATAGACTGAATAATATCATATACAAAAAAACTAAGCGACATCTTTTGAAACATTTTTACACCGCAAGAAAAAAATTAGGCGGAAGAAAAAAAAAATAATCAGAACGAATTCAATAGGTCTTTCCACAAGAAAGGTGGAAAGACCTAATTATGGTTTGGTCCATTTATTCAACGGGGATGCATACAATAGCAAGGTACATGCATTGCATCGACTGCGGCACTTTTGGTTTGCCTTGGTAAGTTCCTTGGTATCAGGAGTGACTGCCCTGGTAGCGGGACGCAGTCTCCCTGAAGACTGTTGTGCACTTGCTTTTATATCTCTCTCCCACCAACGTCTCGTGCCCCTATGGAGATGGTGGGCAAATTACGTTATGCTGATTGGATGCTGATCTCAGGTCATTAGGTCACTGACGTCAATAAACATAGTGATGCAAATGGCGGCGATCGGAATGTTGACATTCTGTCGAGTCGGGAAATGGACAAACGGGACTTATCTAAGCTTACTCTTAGCATGTGTGGGCCCCGGTTACAATATATATGCCTAACGCTAATAAAATAACAAGGTAATAAAGCGGGAACGTGTGAAATAAGGGTAAACAAAAGGTGGGAACATCGTTCAGTCAGGGGACCCCCATGGTCAAACAATGAAGACGAACTCTATACTATTACTCCAAGAGACCTTACTAATAATATTTACATACAATAACAATAAAAGTATATACAATGTTCATCAAATGTCTTTGTATACGCGTTGGCTAACAGTAAACGACGAACGCGAGAATAGAGTGTTTACTGAGTAGCCTGAAATAGTCGTACGTACAAACCTACAGCTTATACCCTAAACCGTAACACTACCCCCAACCCAGGATAAGAGTTCGTCCTCGAACTTAAAAATAGGACACCTACCTAATAAATACCTACTTATCAACCTACTAAAAAAAATAAACCGGATCTTCTCTGTGTGGTTGCTGGTAAATTAGTCACAGTAATCATCATTAGTTCTATAGTATCGATCTCTGGTACTGAGATCAAACATTTGTACCATAATTCTGGTATCAATAATATGGTCTTAAACATGGTATAATGTATCTCTGAAATTGAGATACTCTGTATACAAGTATATTTCTGGTTTCAATGTAAAGTGCTTGCTCTACTTGGTGTAAACTTCATGGTATAGTTGGTTCAAATAAATAAGTGGCTAAATAAATGGTACTTTAAATTGTGCATGTCACCCGTCACAAAGACACGTCAGTGAATCACAACAATACCATATAAAAATATTCCACAGGACTTCCATCCGTCACACAGACACGTCGATGAGTCACCGTGAACACTGGTAAACTAAAATTGGTAACATAAATACTGCTTGGTATTCCACAGACATTCCACCCGTCACTTAGACACGTCGGTGAGTCACCGGGACAATACCAAATAAAAATATTCCACAGACCTTCCATCCGTCACACAGACACGTCGATGAGTCACCGTGAACACTGGTAAACTAATATAGGTAAAACAAATACTGTATGATATTCCACAGACATTCCACCCGTCACATAGACACGTCGGTGAGTCACCGGGACAATACCAAATAAAAATATTCCACAGACCTTCCATCCGTCACACAGACACGTCGATGAGTCACCGGGAACACTGGTAAAACAAAATATATAACAAAATACTGCATGGTATTCCACAGACATTCCACCCGTCACTTAGACACGTCGATGAGTCACCAGGACAATACCAAATAAATACATTCCATTGACATCTCATCCGTCACTCAGACACGTCGATGAGTCAATCAGAATATTTCTGTATACTAGTAAATAATACTGTAGTCAATAAAAGGTCCAACCATACAACTCTGTTTATCATACAATGGTCTATAAAAAGGTTATTCATTGGTAACATGAATGCATACATAACACCACCTCAGCAGTTTCAACTGATAGAACAATAAATATTTAACGAGGTGCAACTCTTTATAAAAATACTGAAATATTTAACGAACTCATTTTCCGGTATCAAAAATTACTACTAGTATTACTGGTACAAAACTCACTTTCAGGTATCGAAAATGACTATTACTGGTAAAAATCTCATTTTCATAACAAATATATATATATATAAAAAACATGTTCACATGCTAACATTCATGGTATCTGAATGTAATAAACATTAACGATTAAGTTCTCTTAGGACAGTCTCTAATGGCGTGTCCTTTCTCATTACAGAAATAACAGGTCTGGTTTGCCTTGGTATTTATACAAACAGACGTTTCAAATTTTGGTTGCTGTCTAAACTTTTTCTCTCTAGCCCTAAAAGTTTCACATTTCAGAGCACAGTACAACGCTCCGTCAATTGTTTCTACATTGCTTTGTACAATAGCCAATTCTAAATCATGATCATTTAGTGCTTTTCTAAATGCCCTATAAGTTAAATAGTCTCTGGTATCGAGACTCGCGGATGGGTAAGCCATTCTGACTAGCCTTTTTATATTATCCGCCAGTTCCTGCAATTGTTGACCTGGTTTTCTAACACAAGCATCAATTTGTGACATATATACATCTGTCAGGTTTTCAGGAGCAAACCTTTTGGTTAACAGTTTAACTAAATAACAATATGTTGGGATATTATCTATCTCAATATCAGCTAAAGTCGACAAAGCAGCACCATTCATACATGTAATAAGCTTTAAAACTTTTATATCTTCAGACCAATTATTTAATTTTGCAACAGCCTCAAAATGTAACTTGTACTCAAGCCAGTTAGTGGTCCCATCATATTTTGATGGTTTTGTATACCCAATAGTCTCGATGCATACTGATTCTCGGTTAGACAACTGGTTTGATTCACTACTCCCGCATACTTTATTAGTAACATTAGAACTTGTATTCTCACATGAACAATCATTGGTAACTTTTGGTATTTTATCTAAAACACTCATACACAAATTTGCCACCTGGTCTTCTATTTTCGATATACTGCTTAAAAGTGATTCATAAAGATTTTCAAGCTTTTCTACTTTTTCATTATTCATCTTTAACTGTGTTTCAAATCTATTAAAACGGTCCCCTAGGGTATTCAAATTTCTACTGAACTGGTTCACTATATTTGTATAGACCTCAACCTTCTTATTCATGGTATTTACTACATCATCTGGCCTTGATACACAAGATTTATCACTAACTGGGGTAGATGCACGACTGTAAGGAACAAAATTTTTTCTGAAGGGCTAACGCAACTACTCATGTTAATTGTTTAAATTAAATCTGTTGTACAAGTAAGTCAAAACAGTTCATCAATAAAAAATACTGGTTCAAGTCTCTACTGTCGAGGTGTGGTTTTATACGTATCCCACCGCCGGACACCAAATGTTACAGGACGGGGGTGTCCAATAAGTAAAAGTTATTATTATGAGGTTAACCCTGGTTAATATATTCTTGGTAAATTCTAATATAGATCTGTCAACTCTGGTGTCGAGCTACAAACTAAGTAATACTGGTAGCGTAGCTGGCAAAATGGTTAATACTATGGTAGCGTAGCAGGCAAAACAGTTAAGGCACTGGTCTAAATATAGTAGCACAGAAACTCATTAACAATGACTTACTAATTACATGTACAACAGATAACAAGATTAATAAAGCTTCACAATTTATTATATACAAAACATTCAATACTATTCCAAGTATAAATCACATGAAAACCCAACAGAACACTTAATAAAATATACAGAGACCCCCCTTTTCGGTACGTTAATCGTTTGTCAACATCGTAGTAAACGTAGTAAAACATCTAGGTCAATTATGGTTTGGTCCATTTATTCAACGGGGATGCATACAATAGCAAGGTACATGCATTGCATCGACTGCGGCACTTTTGGTTTGCCTTGGTAAGTTCCTTGGTATCAGGAGTGACTGCCCTGGTAGCGGGACGCAGTCTCCCTGAAGACTGTTGTGCACTTGCTTTTATATCTCTCTCCCACCAACGTCTCGTGCCCCTATGGAGATGGTGGGTAAATTACGTTATGCTGATTTGATGCTGATCTCAGGTCACTGACGTCAATAAACATAGTGATGCAAATGGCGGTGATCGGAATGTTGACATTCTGTCGAGTCGGGAAATGGACAAACGGGACTTATCTAAGCTTACTCTTAGCATGTATGGGCCCCGGTTACAATATATATGCCTAACGCTAATAAAATAACAAGGTAATAAAGCGGGAACGTGTGAAATAAGGGTAAACAAAAGGTGGGAACATCGTTCAGTCAGGGGACCCCCATGGTCAAACAATGAAGACGAACTCTATACTATTACTCCAAGAGACCTTACTAATAATATTTACATACAATAACAATAAAAGTATATACATGTTCATCAAATGTCTTTGTATACGCGTTGGCTAACAGTAAACGACGAACGCGAGAATAGAGTGTTTACTGAGTAGCCTGAAATAGTCGTACGTACAAACCTACAGCTTATACCCTAAACCGTAACACTTCATCAAGTATAACTTCAGACAATAACCATAAAAACCAAGGAGTAAACAAAGACTCACAAAACCAAAGAACATCTTAAGTTTGATTTGTTTCACGTTTTTTTTTTGGTTTTTTTTTTTGGCTTGTTGCTACTCAACTTGTGATCCTTCTTCCTCTCCAACATCTCATGACGAGCACGATTACGATAATCACTATTTCCAAATGTTTTTCTGTTTTGAACTAAAATAATCCCTACTTTCTGTAAATGGGAATAATCTAAAAAAAAATCCTCATTTCAGTTCCAGACACAAACATCCAATGAGGAGGCTATTCTCATAATTTAAACTGCCAGGAAAAATCCTGAAGTAGTCACAAATTTATTACAGCAGGAGGTTGATAAATATCTTTTAAAGGGTCCATTTTCTCAACCCCCTTTTAAAATTATTAAGTAAATATAAGAAGAAGATCTGGTATGTTTGCTAATGAGACAACTCTCCACAAGAGACCAAATGACGAAATAATAAACAACTATAGGTCATCGAACGGTATTCAACAATAAGTACAACTCATTAGTTTGTATTAGCAGATCACATATGAAACTAAAATGACATTAAGATGATATCTGAAATTTTATGATGGAAATGATTGTCCTCATCTCCAACTCAGTTCTCTGACATAATTGTTGAAATTGTTATTATTTTTTGATGTGTAAAAGTCAATGAACGTGAAAAAAGTAGTTGCGTATCTCATAAAACCAGCACACCTGTTGAAATGGGTAGTATCGAATTCATAACAGTGTGGCTATGGACATTGATTGGCGCACTTTAATATCCCATTGACTGGGACAGATTAGGTGAACGTTCGTCTATAACGCCCATTGCTCACGACGTCCTTAATATAAACATTTAAACCGTGGGGTCACCAAAGGTTCTCAACGCCTATATAAAATAATTCGAAATACTAATCAGGAATTTGTGTTTTGATTTATATTGATTAATTAAACGTCCTTTAATTGTGTTTTTGTTATGTTTCGACAATCAATTTTCATAATAAGATATCGCAAAGCCATGTTCTTTCAGAAAAAAGATTGACTTACTGAATGCATGTATTGATTGATTATCTTTTTCGGATTTAACAATTGCGATTGTCGAGTTATGTAATCTTTCAACTTTTATCTGGTCTAATTTTATTTTAGAACGAATGCATAATCCACTTTCAAAAGTTGTGCAAATACGAAACATAAAGACAAAATATACTTCTGCCCTGTCTTTTTCGTACTTGAAAGTTATTGGATAGTAAGAAAGCTATTTGGATTAAACCTTGTGAAATTTGCATGCATTTACGTTATTGTATTGGCAAAATGTATCATTTGGTGTATATAGGAAACTTAAACCGTTCTGCTATACTGCTACTATACTTGTGAAAAACACTTGGCAACAGAAACGCATTCATCTTATCTATATAAAAAAATCGACCCAATTTACATAGAAATGGACGTCTTCGTGCATTTGTGATCGCAAATAAAATATGTTCCGGACCTTATGAGTATTTGGACCATACGTGTATGGTTGGACCATATTAGTATACCCTTATGGTCATGATATATGCGTATGGTCCAAATACTCATATGGTCCGGAACACATACATGATATTCTGTGCGTTGTCGGTCGTCTATTAATTTTTTTCTTTTGTTGATGGATTTGACGTCTTTCTGTGAGTGATTATTTGTTCATGACTTAAAACTTACTTGCAAATAATTTAAAAACAAGACTTGATTTATAAAAATGTCCTAACAAACCATGATTTTTTTTTAAACATACATCACATCCATTGCAAAAGGCTAAAATTCGCCAGGTCTTTAATTTCAACTAAGTGAGTTGACTAAATTAATGTTGCGGACCATTTTCCAATTTCCATGCGGTATCCCTATTTTTTTTTCTCGCTCACCTTTTATGTTTGCTTTTTTCATCCCAAGACCTCTTGGAGCTTTCATTCTATAAAGTGTGTATTTTGCTAATGGTCGAAGGCCATAGGGGACCTATAGCTTGATAACGCCTGTTGGTCCCTGGAAAGAATGTGTCTGATTGTCTATCACACTTCATATTCTTATTTAAACATGCAGTTATATCTATGATAATAATGAAAATTGAATTGTCATTGAGACGAAAAACCCAACCAAAGAGCAAAAAAAAAAGAAAAAAAAAAGCCCAAGGCAACATGTAGATCTTTCGTATCAATGGAATTGCTATAAATATATTTATTTCAGGTTAATAGTATTAGGCCATACTCAAGTTATAAAATAGATCTTGTCGTCAACTTTTGCAACCAGCTTCTATGTTTCTATAATGCACTGTTCATCTTTTTTGGGCTTCTACTTTTCCATTGGACAGACAATTTTGTTTTCGACTGTTTTAAAAAGATGCATTTTTTTTTTACAAAATCATACAAGTAAGGAGTCTCTGGCCTTTGGTAGTGTTGTATGTTAATTAATTAATGTTTGTTTATTTATTTGTTTAGGAAATAAGTATGACGTACATTTTCACTGAACTAGGACACTTTTTATAATAGTTTTTCGATATCGCTCGGGCAAAAATAATCACGAATATAATGCCTACCCATGTTAAAACTACAATAAAGTATAGTTTGCATCAATTATTTCTTGAACCTACCATTTTTTTTTGTCTGTGTTGGATTTGTGTGGCATTGAAAAAAACGGGTATCATCATCATACTTTATTTCCTCCTATAGGAGATTGACATAAGACAAAATACAAATATTATGTACAATTAGAAAAGTTTTGAAATCACATAATTAGAAATGTCAATAACTTAATATTTTGAATGGAAAAGTATTTACAGTCTACAGTATTTTAGGAAGGAAAATCCCTCGTTAAGGACTTCCAAACGATGTTCCGGTATTAAAATGTCACAGAGATCTTCATGGTTGCCAAGCAAAAGATCTGAGAAGCTCTCATCCGATTTTGAAACCGTTGTGTACATGAAATTGAAACTAGTTAATTCAGTTAATCTGTTATAAAGTGAAAGTCTCTGTGATTGAAGTTCTGTGCACATGCATATTTGGTGGTTCAGTATATCTAGAACAAGGTGTCCACACAGTTTGCAATTTCCGCTAGTAGGAGGAGTAGTCCAGAGTTTAGCTATGTGTTTCGCGGTTAAAAGTCTGCCACTAATTTTTGCATATTGCCACAGGAAATCATAGTTATTGTTTTCAGATAATCTTAAGAATTTGACGAAATCGTTGTCCCTGCGCATTCGCTCTTCCTTTTGAAGTCTTTCAATTGGGTTAACAGCACTACTGACAATGTTTTTCCACTGAAACTTGGTTGGAAATGTGCCTGTGAACATATAGTTTGTCAAATATTTCAAAAGGGAAAACTTAGTTAAAATGCTAATCACATCTGGGATGAATCCATATTGTTTTCTACATGTATCTCCGAAAAACTGGTATAGTCTGTAGATGAAAATTTGTTTTGTAAGAGATTCCGCCTTCATTTCACATAGTTTACATAGGAACATCAGTTTCCGTTTTTCAACTAGTACTGGTAGTCTCTCGAGGTTGATCATCGATTCGCACATATCTGACCGTGTTCGTCTAGGAAGGCCTTGAATATGTTTCACAATGAAATGTTGGAAAGTTTCAAGAGACGTTATGTCTTTCATTTTTAACCCATTCCAAAGCTCACATCCGTACAGTACCGTAGGTATTACGATTTTATTGTAGAGGCTACACACAGTTAAGGGATTTAGCAAACAAGTTCCAGTACCGGCTATAGCAAAATACGCATTTCGGCCCTTCCTACATGAAAGCTGAATATCTGAGCTTGGCGATAAGTCAACCGTTCTTAATATTCCAAGGTGCCTTGTCTCGGTTAAAATGTTAACATCATTATCTCCAAGATTAAATACGTGTTTTAATTCATTTTTGTAGCATAAAATGACAGATTTTAGCGGATTAAACTCAAATCTCCATCTAAGTGAGTAATCGTAAGCACAATTTAACAAAATTTGGAGTCTTTGTGGTGATGTACCGATGCACACTACGTCGTCAGCAAATGATGGATTACTTGTATGAATATTTGAAATATTTGCAGTTCCAACTAATTCTAATTCATTTAATAGATCATTAATGTACACCAAGTAAAGGAAGGTCGATAGTACACCACCTTGTCTGACGCCTTGTTGGACTTTGAAGGGAACTGATACGTGTTCATTGACGTAAACGGCACTGGTTATATCGCTATAACAATCGGAAATAACTTGTAGATCTTTACTATTTATACCAAGACGGAATAGTTTGTATATTAGGCCACTATGCCACACTGTATCAAATGCGCGGGAACTGTCCAAAAACGCTACGAACAATTTGCAGCCTAATTCTAAGAGGTAATAAATAGTTTCTTGGAAGTTGAAGGAGGCAGTTATACAGCTTAGTCCATTTAGAAAACCTTGTTGTTGTAAATTTGGGAATAAATCTTTCTCCAAAGAGGTTACTAGTCGCTTCTTTAATACAGTTTTGAACAGCTTGTAAAGTATTGGCAATAGCGATATTGGACGATAGTTTTCGGGCGCTAGTTTGCACTTTCCATTACCTTTATACAATGGGATTAATAAACCATGCTTCCAACACAAGGGAATACGACCCAAACGAATCACTGCATTAAAAATACGGAGGATAACTGTTTGTAGTTTACTTCCACTGTATCTAACATGTTCGTTTTGTAGCTTGTCATAGCCTGGTGCCTTTTGTAGCTTGAGGTTTCTAATCGCTGTTTCGATTTCAACTATGTTTATTTCCCCTCCTGGGAGGAGGCCATTATATTTTGCACATGACTCGAGTGTGCGATCTACAAATTCAGTCACATAGGCCTTGAAATCACTATCAAATTTAGCGTTTTCGCTTGGAGTATACACGCCTGCATAAAAGTCAGCAAATGCATTGGAAATATCTTCAGGAGATTTACACTGTCGGTTATCATGTAGTATTTCTGAAATTTGGTTGGTTTTACGGCATTTCCGACGGGATATTAAGCGCCAAAAGAGTCTAACATCACACTCGGCTGCTTCGTCGATTTCACGGTAAGTATTATCCATATAGGCGTTATATGCAAAACGTTGACGATTACGAAATTCGTTTTTCGCAGATTTGTATTCAACATAGGAAGGAAAGGACTTCCCTCGGGGTCTACCATGATTAATCCATGTCCTGCGAGCTAAGCGTTCAGCTTTGTGTGCTTGTTTTACTTGATCTGACCAGTACGGCTTAGTGTTGGGATTAAAGCTACCTGACGGTATTGTTATGTTTGCACATTCTTTCAGTTTATCTGTAAGTTTGCTAGCTAGTGTATCTAAATCTAGAAATGTGCTTAATGGCATATCCAAAAGATCAACTGCTATTTCATTTGTAAGTTCGTTGTAGGCATGCAAACTACTATCAGATGCTTTGCGCCACGACGGCCAAACAGTATTACCTCCATTTGACGAATTAGCAACACACGGTATACTCAGTTGTAAGAAAACAGGTAGGTGGTCTGAAGTAAGACTCAATGTTCCTTCAGGAATATTTTCGCAAAAAGTTACGTCATTAGCCAATTCCTCGCTGACGAGGAAATAATCCAGTACAGTACGAGTCGGAATGAACGTGAATGATGAAGGATCACAAAGACTGCTAGCATTAATCGGAACTATGTTATTCCTTAATATGAAATCTGAAAATATGATGGATTTGTTCACATTAGTTCGATCAAGGTCGGTTACTCTGCAACTAGTATTGAAATCACCAGCTACAATTACGGGACCAAATTTTGCATAGTTGTTGACATAATCTTCAACAATGTTCAGTTCATATTTGTAATTTTGCATGTTACTGTCTGCTGGTAAGTAGACCGAGAAAACAAATATAGAGTAGTTTTCGTTACACTGTATTTCAATTCCTAATAATCTTTCAGAGACCGGACAGTTAATTGGTTTTATGTTGAATTTCAATGTTTTCTTGTACATAATTGCAACGCCACCCTTTCCACATTTACAGGTTTCAATGTTTATATTTGTATCTGCTATACCTATACTGTGGTAATTAGTGTCTAATGTGTTGAGGAATTTTAGCGAGTGGTTAAATAACTTGTGTTCTGATAATACGGCAATGTCACAATTTGTATACCTAAAAAGTTCTGTTAGACAAACTGTTGATGACATGATACCGCGTACATTCCAAGTCACTAGAGAAAGCATGATTGTAGTTATTAAATATCCAAAATGTACATGAATGTAGCTAAGAGCCATCTTGATAGTGATGTGTTTCAGTTGATTGCTCATTGTTAAGCCGATCGTTCCATGCACGATTATTATACCAAGGTCGACAGATTATGTTGTTGGGCCAAAACTCACTGTTTTGAAGTAACGGTTTAGATTCCATCGTAACGTTTATTCTACCAGAAATTCTGCCTTTACGTGGTTTGAATAGTATGACGTGCGTAATACTAACTCCACGTTGTTTCGCATAGCTCAATAGGCCCTCCTTACTTGAGGAAGGATCAATGTTTGTGATGTAAAATCTGGACGTTCGTTTTCGGCTTACACCTGTAAAGTTATCATTTTCTGGTTTGGGATCATTTTGGACCCCGTTAATCCGTACCAGGATTTGAAAGGCAGGTTTTATTGCTTTGGCAAAATTGGTAACTACGTTGTCAGCGTTTTTGTTTATGCCTCCTAGAAGTTTGTCTCTATATGAATCGCATTTTAGGTTCGAGTCAGTTGCAATTTCCTTTGCACAAATTGGCGTAATTGAACCGGCATTATTATCCGTTTCAACCATTTTCGTTGGGCGTTTTCCACAATGTTCTAGAAAATCTACAGAGTCGTAGGCGCCAGGTATTATAGGATCGGATTGCTGCGGGTCGATCTGATACATCATACGATCTTTTTCGGTTGTAATCATTGAATCGATTGACATATTTGACACAGTGGATTTATTCGTATTAACGGGACGCATAGGTGTAGACATGTGCTCACTCGTACCTATTGTTGACGGTTGTTTGTTTACTAATATTTTGGGGTTCAATACGGGTTGACCTTTTCTGAGTGTTTTTTGTAACTTATTGTGTATTTCACTAATGTTTATATAATCATTGTATTATGATGTTTTTGTGTCTTGCCTGACAAGGGCCCATGATTGGAAAAATAAAATAATGTCTAATGTCTAATGTAACGATGTAATTGCGATACGATTTTGTTTTATTTCCGATTGTATTTCTTTCATTTTACTACTGTGTGCCATAAAATTGAACTCGCCCACGTCAGATGCTAACCAGCTCATGGTCTTGATTTCCGATTCAAATTTCACAACTTTTGGGGTAATTTCAGCTTTTAATAACTCAAATTGACGTTTGTTGTCGTCAATAACATTTTCAAGTTCATCAATTTTTGCTCTTAATTTCTTTTCTATCCCGTCTTTACTTTTTAATATATTGTCTAACCCATTTACTCTTTCAATTAGCAACTGCAATGTACTGTTAATATCAACCTGATTAACGGGGTTATTCTCACAAATGGTATCATTTTGCAAATTATCACTTGTCGAATTAACCGATCTACTGAAAACAGAGTCAATCTCTGAGGCGTCACCTTCCGTAAACATTTGCAGAATATAACAATCCTTGGCGTATTTTTGTATGCTATTAGATTTATTCGTAGTTTTTCTATTGCAAAGTTTCCCTTTTGGACACCCATCTATCTCACCCGCCCGGGATAGCAGAATATTTCGGTACCAAGTTACTAGTGATTCGTTGCCTTTTAAAGTATGCACAATCATGTCAATGTATTTTTCTTTGGGAAGGCCATCTAAAACCTTATCTAAGTACATTATAGTTTGCTGCGATGGAATGTATGAGTCTTGACTGAATGGAATACACTCTTGCGAATTTGACAGGCTAATGTTGTAGTGAATCTCAGAGGTGCTCCTACTCTCAGGAGAAATATATATACTTAGCCGGAAGTGAGATCGTGCAATTCGGGGCTTCCTGTTCTAACCCATGGTCTATGTCTGAGGTGTGTTACACAGCTCCTACAAGAAGTCTAGATATTATAGAAGCTACGCTAATCTGACAGTTATTGTTGGTAAGTTATTAGCAAGCCCACACAAACACTTCACTGGTGTCAGATGTAAAAGTCATTGACACAGGTGGAAAATAGTCTTTTCAACGCGAAACGCGTCGTGTTGAAATTTTGATTTTCGCGGGTCAAATTTGTCAATTGAACCGTGTTATCCCTGTGAATTAAACATTCACGCATTATTTCCACACCATTACCAATAAAACTTTGAACCATTGAATTGAATATACTCACTTCACTTGAATAAAGGTGAAAACAAACAAAATATAAACCGTATGAACTGAATTTCAGTTTGTACACGAAAAGGGAGACAATTATAAAAACAAAACCAGTTGTTACACGAAAAGGGAGACAATTATCAAAACAAAAACAAAAACCAGTTGTTACACGAAAAGGGAGACAATTATAAAAACAAAACATCAAAAGATTGAAATTCTTTTGGCAAATTTTTATTTAATCTGAGTCAGTAGTACTGGCCAATTATCAAAATTCAAAAATATGATTATTGAGACAGTAGTGCTGTCCTAATGTATGTTATTTGTTTAATTTAAACTAATAAAAGTATTAGAAATAGACATAATTGAGCAATTGGCAGATACTATTACAGTGTGTATATTTTTCTTTGGGGCATATAATAAAAGTATACCGCATTATATATTCAGTTTGTGTGATATACATGTTAGTAATTGAATATATATAAATTATTATTACAAAGCAAGAAAGATATTGGTTTGATGCTATAGATATTCAGAATAGTTATATTAGTCTAATTGTTGTACATTGAAATAAAGACTTACTATTTTTTCTACACATATAATTGAAATAAAGATTTATTATTTTTTTTATACACATATACTTGGTTATTATATTTATATTTGCTGTGTTTTTTGGTGTTATTTTTGTTGTAATTTTTTCAAACTATAGATATATATATATATATTTATGGATAATCATATTGATTAAAGTAAATTTTTTGATTGAGCATACTTGAGATAAAACATTAGAATATAAACTGAAATCTAGAAAAATACATACATAAATTTACATGATCGTGTCAGCAGTGCTGGCCGTGTTAAAATTAATTTAGGGGTATTGAGTGAGTCAGCGGTGCTGGCCGTATTTAAAACGTATCATTGAGTGAGTCAGCTGTGCTGGCCGTATTTAAAACGTATCTTAAAATTTATTTGATATAGAAGTAATTATTGTGTATTAAATAAAAGTGAAGATGTCGACAATTAACATCAATACTGCGACAAAAGAAGAGTTAATGGGAATTAGAGACATAGGGGAGGCCAGAGCCAATTTAATTATAAAAGCAAGAAAAATTAAAGGCGCCTTGACATTAGAAGATCTAAAGATGATAGAAGGTGTACCAAACACGATTTGGGACCCATTGATAAGGAATGGCACAGTTGAAGTTAGTCCAGAGGAAGAAACTCCAGAAAAGCAACCAACAGCACAAGGTGACACTTCTGCATTAATAGAACAGTATAAGACAAAGTTGTTAATTGCAGAACAAGACAAAGTTCATTCAAAAAGGGAATATACGAAAGAACTTGAAGATTTAAAAGTAACTTTTGAGAAGCAACTATGGCGTAAGTCAGCAGAGATAGAGGAATGCCTTGCTGAACTCCAACAAACAAAAGATAATTTTCAAAGAGAAGTGGAGAAGGATCAACTGGAAAGGGAAAAAAGTCAAAAAGAGTTGAGTTTTGAAAATACACAAATTAAACAAGAAATGAGTGAGTTACAACATCAGTATGAGAGTACTATGGCAGAAAAAGAAGGTGGTTTTTCAGAACAAATGGAGAGCATGCAACGGGAACGTCAAACATTAATGGATAAAGTCATGGAACAGGCTCAAGAGATGGATAAAGAAAGAGAAAGGAGCAAGGAGCAATATAAGCAGATGAAACAAAGGGATGCAGAATATGGCAGGAAATTAACTGCATTAGAAGAGCAATTACAGCATTTTAAAACATCACGACTTATTTCTGAAAAGCTAGCTCCAGGAGATATATTTAGGGGTAAAGTAACTGAGATGTCAGCTAGTTCCTGGTATAGTGATTCTGCAAAGCTTAAATCCAGACAAACATTTAGCCCAGATAAACTTGGAGACTCAAAAGAAGAGGTTAATAACAATGGGAAAACTCCAACATCAGGGAAGGGAAAAGATGACTCGAGCTGTAAGGATGTTAAATCCAATCAACGTTCTGGACCAACACCACCAAAGCTAGCCATTTTTGATGGGAAATCAGAATGGAAGCCGTATTTCATGCAATTTAACCATATAGCCAGGAAGTATGAATGGTCTAATGAACAAAAATTAGATCGTCTAATTGAATGCCTCAGAGATAAGGCTCTGAAATTTGTGAGTACTCGCCAAGAGACCGTTCAAAAGGACTATGACGTGTTAGTTCAAAAGTTGAGTCAAAGATTTGGGAATAAAGATTTACCTCACACCATTAGGCGTCAATTGCAAGAGGTAAGGCAGTTTGTGGATGAGTCGATAGAGGAGTTTGCCGAAAGGATACAGGAACTAGCAACAGATGGTTATCTAAATACACCAGAGAATGTAGTTGATACTATAGCCGTTGACGCTTTTTTGAAGGGGTGTACGGACAAAAAAGCAGCGCTATTTGCCATGGAGAAAGACCCAAATACAATGGACCAAGCGTTACAATATGTTAAGAGCTCCATTCACAACCAAAAGATTTTATTAGGGTATAGAAAGCCAGAGGTAAAAAGGGTTCAGTTTTATGATGACTCAGATGAAGAAAGTACAGAATGTTTAGTACGTCAAGTCAAAACGGCAAATAATTCTAGTATGCAAGACTTACAGAAAAAGTATGAGACTATGGAAACAAGAATGGCAACTACAGAACAACATATCTGGACCATTAAATCAGACATCAAGAAGATTATCAACTCAATCAGTCCCAAAACCACTGCTGATCGCCAAAGGTCGCCTTCACCAAGAGGACGAAGTCCAACCAGAGATATACGGGATATACAATGCTATACGTGTAGGGAAATGGGCCATTACAGTACACAGTGTCCAAAGAAAAGTTGGTCGCCAATGAGACGCAACAGATCACCATCTCCAAATAATAATCTTAGAGAGGGGACTTTAAACGAGCAAGGACTGAAGATGTAGGTCGCTCATCAGTCCAAAAACCTCAAATAGGCCAATTATCTCCCTTTAGAGAATTGAAACCAGAGGTATTCGGGAAAAAAACAGGTTACAATTAGTGACAGCAGTGCTGTTCATTGTAACTTGACAGACTTTAATAGTGGCCTTAGAGAATTAAAACCAGAGGTATTGGGAAAAAACAGGTTACAATTAGTGACAGCAGTGCTGTTCATTGTAACTTGACAGACTTCAATAGTGGCCAAAAAGAAGATACAAAGAATGGTATTGATAATCCTCAATTACGTGAGGTTCAACTGTATCCAAGTGATCGAAATCCAGAATCCAATACTCTTGTGTTAGGTATTTCAATTAATGAGGTAACTGTAAACGCAGTAATTGATACAGCTGCCCAGGTCACACTTATGAGTGAAGAATTTGCAAAGAAACTTAAGCCTCCGGTAATTTTTAAAGGCTCGCTAATGTTGAAAGGTGCTGGAAAAGACAATAGCATTACAGCAAGGTACACAGAATGTGTTACAGTTAAGGTAGGGAAGACTGATACCAAGTGGAAAATTATAGTAGCTAAAATCAATGATCAAGTGATACTAGGATTAGACTTTCTTAAACATCTTGATGCCGTGATAGATTTGACTGACTTGTCAATAACAATTAGAGGTGAAAAACATTTTATTAATGAAGTTAAATCAGAAAACAGTAGTTTTAAAATTTGCCGCATAACGTTGGAAGAGACTCTTATTGTTCCACCTAATTCAACTGTCAGACTACCAGTAAGATTGGCAGAGGAATTTAAAAATGAAGTGGCTATTCAACCAAGTAAGTCTTTGAATGGGCTGATTATGCCAAATATTTTGACCAAAGCTGATTCAAGAGTACCTATTATCCTAAACAATTTGACAGATAAGTCCATAAGTCTGAAGAAAAATCGCTTCATTGGTACAGCAATGGAAATTTGTGGGGTGATAGATGAGGAAAGGTGTGATTATGAGGACAGAGCATCAGTAAGGTCAGTTAACACAGTGGAGAGGGAACTTAGAGACTTAAGAAATGAATGGGATGAAATGTATTCCAATTTTCCTGTACAATTAAAACCTTTATTAGATTCGTCAAAGGAAAATTTAGATTTAAGCGAAAATCTGAGATTGGCGTCACTATTGCTGGACTTTAAAGATACCTTCTCAAAACATGATCTCGACATTGGACATTATACCAAGGTTAAGCATAGGATCGACACTGGAAACTCAGCTCCTGTAAGAGAAAGAATGAGACGAACACCACTAGGGTTAGAAGAAGAAGAAGAAAAGCATCTCAAAGATTTATTAAATAGAGGAGTCATACAGCCATCATCATCAGAATGGAGTGCAGCCCCAGTACTAGTTCGCAAGAAGGATGGGAAGATCAGGTACTGTATTGATTACAGGAAATTAAACTCTATTACTCGAAAAGACGCATTTCCGATTCCAAGAATAGAGACCTGTATCGACACTTTGAGAGGTAGTAAATTTATGTCCTGTCTAGACATGGCATCAGGATATTATCAGGCTGAGATACACGAGGACGATAGACACAAGACAGCATTCATAACTAAATATGGACTTTTCGAACACATAAGACTCAGTTTTGGATTATGTAACAGTCCTGCATTCTTTCAGCGGATGATAGAGTTAATTTTGACAGGTTTGACATGGAAAATATGTCTAGCATACATTGATGATGTTATTGTTCTGGGTGAAGATTTTGAAGATCATCTTGTAAATTTAAGAACTGTACTAGAAAGATTCAGGGAAAATAATTTGAAATTAAAGCCACAAAAATGCAAATTTTTCCAAAAAGAAGTTATTTTCTTGGGTAAACTGGTAAATGAGAAAGGAATAGCTGTTAATCCCTCTAGTAGAGAAGTTATATTGAATTGGCCGGTTCCTCTGACGAAGAAAGCTGTTGAATCTTTCCTTGGATTTACCAACTATCATAGGGAGCATATTAAAAGATTTGCCACCCTTGCTGAGCCTTTGTATGCTCTGACAAAGAAGAAAGTAATTTTTCAATGGGAAAAGCAACACCAGATAGCTTTTGAATCATTACAACAGGCACTTGTCAACTCAGTTACATTAGCATATCCAGATCCAAAGGAAAAGTTCATTCTAGATACCGATGCCTCCCACACCACCATTGGAGCAGAATTATTACAAGTAATTGGTGGAAAAGAGTATGTAATATGTTATGCAAGTAGGGTATTGGCACCAGCCCAAAGGAAATATTGTACCACTAGGAAAGAACTGTTAGCGATTGTAGTATTTACCAGACAATTCAGGAATTATTTATTAGGCCAACAATTCATCATAAGGACAGATCATAACAGTTTGACATGGCTACTAAGGTTTATAATGATCGAAGGACAACTAGCCAGATGGTTAGAGGAATTGTCTCAATATGACATGGTAATACAACATAGAGCAGGGAAACTACACACCAATGCAGATGGACTATCAAGGAGACCAGATGATTTAGATTCTTGTAATTGTTATTATGCTGGTGCAGATATAGAATTGCTACCTTGCGGTGGTTGCTCATATTGTACTCGAGCACAAAAAGTCTGGAGTTCGTTTGAAGATGATGTCGATTATGTAGTTCCATTGTCTGTAAGGAGTGTTTCAGAGCAAGGAAAAGATTTGGACGAAACCAATTTAGATAGTTTAGTGAATTGTAATTGGATAAGCGAGTCTGAAATTACCAATATGGGAGCTGAACAAAGGAAAGATCAGGAACTTAACAGATTGATAGTATGGTTAGAGGATAAAAAAGAACCAGAGGAGCATGAATTATATTTATGTAGCCCTTCTATTAAACATTTATGGAATTGTAAACATCAATTAGTACTTAAGGATGGTATATTATGCTATAAATGGTTAGATCCAGTTCATTCAAGATTGTTATTAGTTGTTCCAAGATCTTTAAGACACAAAATCTTAGAGAATTGTCATGATGCTAAACTATCAGGGCATTTTGGACAGGCAAAAACTATTGAAAGATTAAAACAGAATTACATTTGGTATGGGTTAAGGGAAGACGCGAGAAATTATGTGAAGTCTTGCCATACTTGTAATGTCAACAAAAAAGCCAACGTCAAACCAAAGGGACCTCTAGGTCAATTTCACGCAGGAATTCCTATGGAAAAATTGCATATGGACATTCTAGGACCACTACACGAGAGTTCTTCTGCTAACAAATATGTATTAGTGTTAGTAGATCAATTCACAAAATGGATGGAAATGTTTCCATTACCTAATCAAAACACAATTACTGTGGCTAAAACATTACTAGACGGTTTCATTTCAAGATTGGGATGTCCAGTCCAAATTCACACCGATCAAGGGAAAAATTTTGACGGTCATTTGTTTCATGATATTTGCAGACTGTTACAAATCGTCAAAACTAGGACCACTCCATATAGACCATGTTCTAACGGACAAGTTGAGCGATTTAATCGAACCATTTTACAAGCCATCAGATGTTATTTGAAGGGAAAACAGAAATATTGGGACCTTCATTTACAAACCATTTCTGGTGCTATACGATCAACTGTGAATAGACAGACAGGGTTTACACCTAACATGATGATGTTAGGTCGGGAAGTACTACATCCAATCAATTTACTAACAGGAACTTGTTCTGTCAATTTTGAAGCCAAGGAAACCGTTCATCATGTAATTGACCTAAAAAATACTCTCCAGGAAGCTCATAAGTTTGCGCGCGAAAAATTACAGGCAGCTCAGCTTCGTCAGAAAAGAACTTACGATATAAAATTGTATCATAAAACTTACGAAGTAGGTGATATTGTTTTCAAGTTGGATTCAACATCAAAAGTAGGTCAGAGCAAGAAACTCAGGGCTCCCTGGCAGGGACCCTATGTAGTAACCAGAGTATTGTCCCCTGTGTTGTATGAAATTACAGGTAGAAAGAAAGAGATGGTAATACATCATGATAGGATAAAACAATGTGACGACGAAATTGTCCCATTTTGGATAAAGAGACTTCGAAACCGTTTGTTTGGTCAGTGTGTTCCAGAGGGGAATATGGATTCAAGAAAAGAAGAAAACGAGTTGCCTGATGGTCGGTCAGATGTTTTATTTTCACTTCCATATTCAAACTGTGACAGCAGTGCTGTCCAATTGAATAGGAATGATGAAAGTAGTGGCAATAGTGACAGCAGTGCTGTTCTCTTGTCTCCTGATAAGAATACTTTAAAAGTACCTGGATTGGAGTTAGACAGTGAGAATGATATTAATCATGGTAGTTGTGCTGATCCATTGGATTTGGCTAACATGAGTAATGGCAATAGTGACAGCAGTGCTGTTCTCTTGTCTCCTGATAAGAATACTTTAAAAGTACCTGATAAAACTGAAATATCAGATAGAGTAAAAAGAAAGAGGTTTCTGCCAAGCTATTTGTCAGATTATGTGGTGGATGTAGTTAGCGAGGAGTTTTGAGTGATGATGTTCGTCACAAATGTTTTTAAATATTTTTGTATAGTATGTTAAAGTATGTAATGTTTTTCCTATTTTTTTTTTTATTTTTATTTTTATGAATACACATAAAGGTAATAGTATTTGCTCATTTTCAAAGCCATATAAAAAAAAAAATAATTAAGTAACAATAAATAATTAGTAGGTTCATTCAGTATTTTCTAGACTGGTATAATGAGTGAGGAAGAATTGGATTATGAGGAGGAGGCGAACCAGGACCACTTAACAGAACCTAAAAGGCAGATAGCTATCAGAGGTGAGGCTACAAATGTCCGCTTGAGACACAGGGAGTGTGATATTTGCTTTCACACATTTACCAACCCAAGAAGACACACCATTCAAACTCATCTACCATGGTATGTGGCGCCAGAGACTGCCTGTTGGATTTGTGGTACTCAGGAACAGACAGCCAATTTCCTGAACAAGCACATAACTCGCTGTCATCCCACAAATGCCATTGATGCTACCTTTAAGAACAGAGAAGTGATGTACGCTGAGCTAATGAACGGTCTTCTACGAGAGTTAGCACGTTCATTAGGCACTTCCTACCCAGTAGGCCTTGAAGAGAAACTGAATGCCATAATGAGAATTAGGACACAATTGCCGCCTACAGAATTCCATATTTCTGAAGTTAAACTCGTGGATTCTTTCTTGAAATTGAATTGTATGGAACCTGCTGCTGATTACAAAATTCCTGCCACTCCACTAATGGAAATCTATCATATTCTTCACTGGAAAATTCTCAAAAATCTCATTGGTTATTTGAATTCAGACGAACAACTTTGGCTTTTAAAATTTGAGGAAAGAAAGAACAAAGACGGACTTCAAATTGGACAGTTGAGCACAAAGTTATCCGGACCACTACCCATCATAGACTCTCACTTCCATCTAGACCAACTATGTAGGCAGATGGGTAGTGGAGCTTTCCAGGATCTGGATGACCTTGGCTCCCAAAGCATTTATAAGACAGAACTAAAATATGCCATTGCTAACTTTGTTTTTCCGTCAGCTTGGCCAAACTCAGCACAGCGCAGCGAATTCAGGAAAGATAACCGTTTAAGATTCACCTTTGGCATTCATCCTAAAATTATAAGCTCATCATCAACTTCATCTCTGGAACATAATTGGACTGATCTTCAAAATTTATTAAAATCAACAAAAACAGTGGCAGTAGGAGAGATTGGTTTAGATGATTCTACCAACCCTTCAAGGAGAGATTTCAACCGACAAATTACATATTTTAGAAAGCAACTGTATTTGGCAGCAGCATTGAATTTAACTATCGTTATACACTCAAGAGGAAAACCATCACTGCATGAACATGTTTTGGCCATTTTAAGTGAAATATGCAAACCGGACCAATTAATTCATTGGCATTGTTTCACATGTTCCACTCAACTGTACTCAGCAGCCGTCAGTCAATTCTCTAACATTGTTTTTGGCATTACCCCATTTATTTTGAAGGACCGATACTCCAATATTGTAGAAATTGTGAAAACTTTTGGCATTACACGTTTAGTTTTGGAATCAGATGCTCCATATATCCCACTACATTCTCACACCATTGGAAATCCTTACTCCGTTCATGCAGTTGCACTTAAAATATCTGAACTTTTACAACAACCCATTGAAGATGTTTTCAAAATTACTACCGAAAATTCAAAGAAAATCTATAAATTACAGTGAGATATAAATACTTGTGACTTCTTATATATATGTACATATTTTTTATGTGGACCTATAGTAATATTACTTCTTTAAAAGGATTTAAAGAATGTTTAAATGATGGACATTTATATGTATATATGTAATTAAATTCCTTGGTGGAAGGAATGAGATAGGAGGATGAAGAATCAGGAGTAATTTATGTTATGCGGAATTCTAGTGTGTGACAGCTGTGCTGTCCATCTAGGATTTTGTGTAAGGATAGGAGGATAAAGAATCAGGAGTAATTTATGTTATGCGGAATTCTAGTGTGTGACAGCTGTGCTGTCCATCTAGGATTTTGTGTAAGAATAGGATCATCAAGAATCGGAGTAATTTATGTAATGCAGAATTCTAGTGTGCGACAGCTGTGCTGTTCACCTAAAGTTTTGTGTAAGGAAGGAGATCGGAATGGTGAAGGAACGTTCACAACCACACCTGTCATTCCGACAAGTCATTAACATTTAATAACATTGAATTATATTTTTAATATTTGGAAATTCGCAATAACGTGTTATGTATATCAAGACATGGATAAAAATGAAAATTCTGCGGATAGGAACATTACTGCAATTGCCTTCACAATCCCGAGAATGATCAACAAAAAGAAGATGACAGGGAGGAGTGTAGTGAATCTCAGAGGTGCTCCTACTCTCAGGAGAAATATATATACTTAGCCGGAAGTGAGATCGTGCAATTCGGGGCTTCCTGTTCTAACCCATGGTCTATGTCTGAGGTGTGTTACACAGCTCCTACAAGAAGTCTAGATATTATAGAAGCTACGCTAATCTGACAGTTATTGTTGGTAAGTTATTAGCAAGCCCACACAAACACTTCAATGTCATTGTTTACATTTTGGGACTCGAACCATTGGTCACATTGAGATGAGTTTAATACATCAATTGCATCAGTTTTTTGTAATGTTCCGTTTGTTTTACCATCATAACTACTATTGAGCCTTACTGACACTAATTCTGTAAATGTTGGACTTATTGAATCGTCATTAGAATTGTTATTCTGACCACTGTCCGGAGGACGACCACAACACGTCGCCATCTTGTTTGATTGTCATTTAAAGGACAGACAATTTTGTTTTCGACTGTTTTAAAAAGATGCATTTTTTTTTTACAAAATCATACAAGTAAGGAGTCTCTGGCCTTTGGTAGTGTTGTATGTTAATTAATTAATGTTTGTTTATTTATTTGTTTAGGAAATAAGTATGACGTACATTTTCACTGAACTAGGACACTTTTTATAATAGTTTTTCGATATCGCTCGGGCAAAAATAATCACGAATATAATGCCTACCCATGTTAAAACTACAATAAAGTATAGTTTGCATCAATTATTTCTTGAACCTACCATTTTTTTTTGTCTGTGTTGGATTTGTGTGGCATTGAAAAAAACGGGTATAAACTACACAGTGCAGCTTCCAACAAGAATACAAGATTTATTGATTTTCAAAATGCGACCAAAATTAAAAATTTGCTCGCAGCGGAAAAAATTCAACAGTTTGATTTTTATTGAAATAAAATAATTGTTATGATTTACACACCGTTACTTTTTCCAATATAAATATTCGAACTATTTTGTTTGTTGTTTCATTTATAAATTTACATCATTTTTAAAAAGACCACGCGTCTTCGATATTTAGAAGACTATAAAAGCGATGTTCATTATCTTTCTTCTGCTGTAAGTTTAATTTAGTTATTTTGTGTCATAATTGCCATCTCGTATGTTTTAAATTTGAATAAAAAAGATTCAGGTTGTCTTATACGTCAATGATACACACAAAAAAAAACGATAACAAATAAAATAAGGTGCCACATTCATTCTCCATGAAAAGAATACATCACATGGATGTAATTTTTGTAAGAAAAATACCAATTTCGTAAGAAGTTGTGTGTTGGACTTGAAGAGCCAAGGCAAACTGACAAATATCTGAATGAACGAATCGATTTATGGTATATATATATAAAAAAAAGCCCACATGGTTAGCATTGAATAAATAGAAGGCCACTCTTAAATGATCACAACGTAGAAGTTTTTGTTCTCTTAATCAATAAGATATTTTCTGAAATAACGCGGGTCCCTATTAACTTAAAAGTTTTTTTTTTTTTTTTTTACCATGAATAAACTTTTTTTTTTTTTATTATTATTTATTGATATCAGCTCTGGACATTAATATTCTTAAAAGTGAAACTGTTGTAAGTGATGGTATAACAATTATTTAAAATAAATTCCTTAAATGATTTGTAAAAAGAAAGTTTCATTTTATGTATCAAAATTTGTAACAAATGATTATTTAAATCCCCACTTGAAGGCCTCCGATAGACTGAGTGAGCATAAAATCATCGCCCACGACAAACAAGTTAAAGGTAAACTTTTCAGTACAATTACTAATAAACGTTTTACTGTCGACCACACTGTTATGAATTTCGTTCTATTACTTTTTAAGACTGAAACTAAAACCAGCACTATGTTGACACAGGGAACATAAATATACAAGAAAGTAACACTAGATGCGAACTTAACCTGCACTAGGATGACACAGGGAACTTAAACTTTCAAAACATTAACACTGTGAACTAAAACCTGCACTTTGATGACACAGGGAACATAAACTTTCAAGACATTAACACAGCGAAATAAAACCTGCACTATGATGACACAGGGAACTTAAACTTTCAAGACATTAACACTGCGAACTAAAACCTGCAATATGGTGACACAGGGAACTAAAAGTTTTAAGATATTAATACTTCAATATCATAATACTTTAAGTCATATGAAACGAGTGACTGGTGAAAATAATGTTTATCCAATTCTTGAACCAATTTATAATAAACTTAGTCTTCTGTGCACAATTTTATCATTTTTTACGCAAACATATCGTGTAATCGTCATTTTTTCTCATGTCTGTTATGATGTGAAAATATGGCAGCTCATTAATTGTCGTGTTTTGAAGCCGTAGTTTACCGATTGTACCTTATAGTATACAATCAAAAGAGAAGCATGAACATTGAGCACGTGTATAACACGAACAATCAGATAATAGTTTTTTTTAATGCCAGATCCATGTGTATTGCGATCATTGGATTTTCAAGAGAAGAGTCACGCTAATGTCACTGGCATACAGAAAATATGTCGGCGAACTGCTTCCTGTAAGGCAGCAATTAAAAATAGTAAACTTCTTCTAAATGTGGACAAACTAAAGAATTTTCTTCAGACAAAAGTATATGTACATGAGTTTATTAATGAAAACTATCCATTTTGTTATAAATAACATATGCATCATTTCTTTTAATTTGAGGTTTCATATGACTTTAATGACAGTTTTGGCATGTTGGTGTTTTATGGGACAATTCTGGAGTAGTTGATGTTATATGAAACAATTCTGGAGTATTTAATGTTCTTTGTGACAGTTCGGGAGTAGTAGGTGTTTTATGGGAAAGTTTCGGCATGTTGGTGTATTATGGGAAAGTTTCGGCATGTTAGTGTTTTATTGGACAATTCTGGAGTAGTTGCAGTTTTATGATATAGTTCTGGAGAAGTTGGTGTTAAATGAGACAATTCTGGAGAAGTTGGTGTTTACTGAGACAATTCTGAAATATTCGGTGTTTTGTGAGACAGTTCTGATGTAGTTGGTGTTTTATCAGACAGTTCTAGAGTAGTTCGTATTTTATGAGACAGGTCTGGGGTATATATGTGTTTAACATTCGCAAGGCGGATAAAGAACTAAATATTATTTTAACACTACTAATACAGGAGTGTGCTTCTAACGCAGAAACTGCTCCAACAAAGTTATGAGGAGGACAGATAAAAAATTACACTCCGTAAATTTTACGGGCACCATTACGATGTATCTTTGTCCAAACTAGCTAGGGACATTTTTACCACGTGTTAGATTGTGGTTTGTCATTACGTCGTCTGATATTTTTATTACCGAACGTGACTTATTCCCGAGTGTGACAGTTTTGCTGAGTGTGAATTCGCAGTCACGGTACTTTTCCATCCCAAATTCATGTATTAAGTCTTGATGTTATATTTGTTATTGTCATCGGATTTTGTCAAATGTCTTAACGTTTGTAGTTGTAAATATTATTTTTTTCTGTTGAATTCGTGTGTTATGGTAAAGATAATTAAGCATTTAGTTTATTTATTAGACTTTGGTTGGGATCAACGAAATTTACACGATATATTTGGTTTACAGTTTGATTCAGAAGAAACACCGACATAGCTAGATAATATAATTAATTATCGAACTACTGCCACAATTTGACATTAATTAGTCATTTTCACTGTTCTTAATTAATGTTATATAAAGCATACAAATCTAATCTTGAATTCCATCCGAATTCTTTCTTAATTTTGGGAACTCGTTTTAGAAATTCAAATGTGACGTCAGTTTGTGCATTGCACTGGCTGGGCTGTGGTTAACACGGTTGTGTATTTTTGTAATGTATCCGTTTTTATTCCGTAGCTAGTCACCACTTCAGTTTTATCATGTATATCTATTATATAGTTATTTTATAAGATTTACTGTTTGCAAAAGTATGAATTATTCTAAATAATAAGGATGTTCTTGTCCCAGGTGGATACCCCTGTCCGTTTTGGTCACCTTTTTTTTTGGAACTTTTTGTCCTCCATGCTCTTCAACTTTGTACTTGTTTTGGCTTTCAAACTTTTTTCATCTGAGCGTCACTGTTTAGTCTTGTGTGGACGAAACCCACGTCTGGCGTATAATTTTTTTAACCTGGTACCTTTTGTTCGTGTGTTTCTATATCCTATTTTTTCTACCATTTATTTTTATTGTAGTCCTGTCATGTAATGTTGTCATTCTAATGTTGTAATTAACATTGCCATTAAAGCAGGAGGTTTGGCATGCCACAAGACCAGGTTCAACCCACCATTTTTTTTCTTAAAATACCCCGTACCAAGTCGGGAAATTGGCCATTGTTATATTATAGTTCGTTTCTTGTGTGTTACATTTTAATGTTATGTTTCTTGTGTCGTAGTTCTCTTATATTTGATGCGTTTCCCTCAGTTTTAGTTTGTAACACGAATTTGTTTTTCTCTATCGATTTATGGATTTCGAACAGCGGTATACATGGTATACTACTGTAGCCTTTATCTACTACATGTGTGCAACATTGGAAAAGCGGATAGAAAAACAATTATTACTCTAACACTGTTACTATGTGTGTCCTACATTGGCAAAACGATATAGACCTAAATATTACTCTATTACTATAACTATATGTGTTCAACATTGGAAAAGCGGATAAAGAATTAAATATTACATTAGCACTTTACTATATTTGTTCAACATTGGCCTGTATGTGTGGAATCTACATGTATGTCTTGTCACCTTTATCTAATATATGGCAATATGCTTCCTCCATAAATGTAATTCATAAAAAGGAAATCAATAGGGTGCTAGCTTACATTATCCCCACTGTTTTAGTAACGGATTTTACATCAACTAATGAAAACATGGTCACATTGTATAAGCCAGTTACATGTATAAAAAAATGTGGAAATGTAGTATGTCAAATGAAACAAATATTCACCACACACTACTGAGATGTCGCATACCGTTAAATTAACTATTATATGCCCTGGCGTGACAAAATGTAAAATAGTTCAAATGAGGAACCCAACGGCCTTACTTATGCTAAAACAATAAGAATATCATTAGTTTTTACTATTTTAACTTTGTGCGCAATATTCAAAAACACCCCGAGAAATAGCTTGTGATGTTTATATAATGAAATATATTTGCAGCTGTTTCCACTGACAGTGATTATAAGTTATAATTGGAATTATCAAAATAAAATGAATATCAAAAAGGAACTGTCAATTGATGCCTTGATATAAACACCTAGGAACTATGAACGAAACAGACAGGGACAGTTTTGACAAAACTTACTTATCCACAGCGTTTATAACGGAGTGTATAATAATATTACCAACGGTGTTTGGAAATCTTCTTCTCATTTATTGTATTAAAAGGTACCGTGCTCTTCATACACGGAGTTACATTTTAATTGCTAACTTGGCAGTGTCCGATCTTTTGTTTGGGTTAGTATTTCTCCCATTGGATATGTTATCTGTAGCTTTTGGAGAAATCCGGGAGAATAAAATTGCATGTTTATTTCGAAACGCGCTAATGTTGGATTTTATCGGAGCATCAACTTTCATTTTGCTCATTATTTCGATAGAACGCTTTATTGCTGTAACTTATCCCTTGTGGCATCTTAAACTATCGAGGACATTAGTTTTTGGAGCAATCGGAATGGCATGGACTCTTTCGACGGTAATTTCGATTTTACCACTACTTGGTTGGAATTCTTGGAATAATTCTAAAAAATGTAAAGATAAGTGGCAGGATAGCTTAACTAAAAGTTATAAAACTTTGATAGTAGTTATTTACGTAACGACGATTTGTATATGCATTTGCCTCTTTATCAAAGTCGTTGTTACTACATTTGCCTTTCTTAACAATCAAATGAATAACTCTGGAAACATTCTAAGATATTCTACTCGAACTGTGAGAACGTCAGTTGAAAAAACCAAACTTTTGATATTAGTGTTAGGAGTGTTTGTGCTATGCTGGGGACCGTACTGCATAATAGTTATATTGAATACGTTCATAATAAGTGAAAATCAACAAACTCTATTGGCAGAGATGTATTGTGGTTTGTTGGCATTCTGTAATTCAGCTCTCAATTGGATTATATACGGACTGAAAAATAGGAACATCAGACATGCTTTTAAAAGGACATTATGTAAAAGGAGAAACCGTCCAACTGAATGTTCTATGGACCAATCATCAAGTCAATTTAGACACGTTAGCAGCATAAGTTTGTAAATTTATTTATATTCAATTGTATACCACATATGCATGATGTTTATTCAACATACGCTAGTATAGCATTGACAAAATGTTAGACAAAATTGAATAAAATTTTGTGACATAAACTTTCTGCACGATTGTTGGAAAATATACAATGCATATTCTAAATGAGAAGAGACAACATGTTTCATCATTTATTGGGTGATCATTTACAAAATACGCATTTTAGACTGGCATGATCAGGATGCAAGAAATAGTATAAGTAAGATATTACTACGTTCTTCAACTTTTTTAATTTAATGGCAAATAACTGAATATCACCTGTCAGTGAACAAATAGTGTTTAACAATGCATAAATAGCAATTTCAATAGTTCAATATTATTATCATAATGGTCTTCCAGGATCCACAAAATTTTCGGTTCTGTCATTTAATTTTTTTTTATCCCCCCTCTCTATGTAGGAATCCAATTGTAGCTTTTCTACGACATCACACACAGTTTCTTTGCAATGGATGCTAAGATATTTTGGATGTCATTGCTCCGGACAATTTGATGCATCACCTTAATTAGTTCCCGATTCCATAAAAACACTCAAACATACACACAACACTTGCAAAGATCGGAAAGGTTAATGTACCAAACTAATGTTTATTCAAAACAAAATGTTACTAATTAACACTATAATTGTCATAGTGTGAAATATTATCATTTGATTTATCACCAAACATTTGCCGTTAGACTTTTAATATGATATGGACTCCGCTTGCCCGCGGCAATAAACACTATGGTCAATAGCAGATATATAGGGAAAACTATTTGGCTTTAATTTTTTTTTAAACAGAATAATAAAGTACTAACACAACATATAACTTTTTTATCCAGGTTTGTATCTTAAAAAGTGTTAAATTTAGAAAATGTTAATATTGTCGCCTATGGCAGAATAAATAGTACCGTTTTCCCTATAATTGTATATATAATTTTATGTATACAATATAGAAGAGAAACACAATATTTAAAGTAAATAATGGTCGCATTGTTTATGGAGGATTTTTTTCTCTAACGAGAAATTGTCAGAAATGTGTTGTTTTAGTTGTTGGTAATGGCCGATATTAAAAGTGTTATTGAGCGTTTTGTGTACTTGATGTGCATTACGGAATGGATTATACTCTTGCCAGCAGTACTTGGTAATAGTGTTCTTATTTACAGTATTCTAAAATACAAAAATTTTCATACAAGAATTTATTTTTTAATTGCCAATTTAGCCGTTTCTGACCTACTACTATGATATAGCATTCTGGAACTATAAACCAATGCGCACCGATAAATTAACACGCTTCTTGAGAAATGTGTTGAAGCAGGAATTTGTAGGCGCGCCGATCTTCTACTTGTTTATTCTCTCACTTGAACGATATGCTGCTATTGTTTATCCCTTATGGCATATGCAGCTGTCTAACAAATGGCTGTTAAAATCTATTGCTGTTTCGTGGGTTTTATCTACCATTTTGGCTACATTACCTATAGTTTGGTGGAATACATCTGCACAATGTTCTCTGTGACGGGCAGACATTTTACCACCTATACTTAACAAAATATGTATTATTATCTACATGGTATCCATTATTATGTCAGCTATTTTATTTATAAAAGTAGTAATCACGACATTTAGAATTCTAGATGAAAGAAAGCGAGGAGAAAATAATAACGATAGCCTACATTTCTCCATACAGAGACTTACGAGATCAGTTTAAAAGACTAAAATCCTAATCTTGATCTTAGGTCTTTTTGTTCTTTGTTGGACTCCATATGGAATAATTATCATTTTAGAGGATCTCAATCCCAATATAAACAACGATCTATTACAGGCAAAAATGTATTGTGGACTACTTGCACTTCTTAGTTCTGCATTTAACTGGATTATTTACGGACTTAAAAATAGAAATATACGGAGAACATTCCAACTGATATTATGTCGTCAGGGTTGTAAATCTAAAACCATAGAGATACGTTATCGATAACAATGGTATATATAAGACAGTAAGGTCAAGAACAAATATTCCTAAAGGGAAATGTAGTCAACTTGTCAAAAATAAAAGGAGATGTGGTATATATAGATTACTGCATTTGCAAGAGCCCAATTGATGAAGAAGAGATGTGACTATTTACAATGTAAATCTATGTATATATATATATGTGTTTAAATTATATGTATAATTGTGACGTGGTGCTTTGCAGTGTATGTGCTTTAAATTTCTATTTTTTATATATATTTACAAGTCGGTCTGTAGTGTTGCACAATTAGTGTCTGGTGAAATATCTATCCAACAAACTCAACAAATATGTTATCGATAAAAAAAAAGTACAGTATTTTGGTGATATCATATTCGGTGTATTTATTGTGGGAATCAGTGTGGTTCTTCACAAAGTAAGATTTTTCATCAAGTTACCAAAAACAATGAATTTTTATCTAAAATTCCATTTTTTGTAGAAAAAGATATGTTAAACGAAACGATGCAGGCTACCTTGTCGCTTTAGTCGATGTAGTTGATCTTGATCATAAAACGGATGGTACTAAATGTACATTTAGTTGTGGTCTGTATATACCGTGTTTATTCATGACCTAGACATGCATATTTTATTTACGGTCTATGTATACACTTTTCTGTATGCTCTAGATTTAGTTTAGAATATGGCAGTTGTTATCAAACAGTCCGTTCCTATGTATGTTGGCGTTTGTTTTTGTTGCGGTTCAGTGTTTCTGTTATTCCGTTGTTTTCCTCTTATAGTTGATGTGTTTCCCTGGGGTTTGGTTTGTGACCCGGTTTTGTTTTCGCTTAATCGATTTACGACTATTTTACAGCGGTATACTACTGTTGCCTTTATTTACAAACAAATCGGGATAACGTAAACAATAACCGGGATAACAAACAAACAAATCTAAATACTAAATCAAGAAACAGAACAAATAAATCGTGATAACAGAAATATATAAGATTGAAGTGTGTTCCTTTATGGCTTCCGTCAGATTTTTATTCTAATTCATTAATCAAGTTATAATATGTTTGATTTTCAACACTCTGTGTATTCGCCGAGTTAATTGTAATCAAATAATCATATCCCCTATACTTTGGTTTGGCTTAATTAAGGGGGCTCGCGGGTCTAAATAAATATTTTTTATTTAATATAGGATTTCGCTATATTTTTCTGTAAATGAACTTCATCTTATACTTAATAGAATTATATATGTACTTGATTAAATGGTTATTGTACTCGTAACAGTTACTTGCAAACACATTTATTCCTTCAAATATTTATTCCTTTCAAACAAACAAAAACCAAAAATACAAAATATTGCAAACAAACAGAAAAATTGTAATATCATTGATTTTAACCAAAAGACTGAGCGGACATGCACAAATAATAATTACTATTTGTTTTTACAACACGTAATTTTAATCAGACACTTGTGCGTTTGTTTTTTCTACAATGGCTAGAGGTATAGGGGAGGGTTGCGATCTCCAAAAACATGTTTAACCCCGCGGCATTTTTGCGCCTATCCCAAGTCAGGAGTATCTGGCCTATGTTAGTCTTGTATGATTTTTAGTTTTAGTTTCTTGTGTATAATTCGGAGTTTAGTATGACGTCCATTATCACTGAACTTGTATACATATTTGTTATAGGGCCAGCTGAAGGACGCCTCCGAGTGCAGGAGTTTCTCGCTGCATTGAAGACCCATTGGTGGCCTTCGGCTGTTGTCTGCTCTATGGTCGGGTTGTTATCTCTTTGACACATTCCCAATTTCCATTCTCAATTTTACTATACCTTGAAAGGCATCATGTCTTTACTTGTATTTTGTCGGCATATTAGATATAATTATAATGAAGACATTCAAGGAATAAAACAATCAGGACAAAGCAGAGTTCATATCCATACCGTAAATAATTATATTTTCGCTACATCATGATCAAGATTGACAATTAATTTGTTAATTCTGAGTAGTTTATGAAAAAAAAACATAAAAATTTACACACACACACGTTTGATATCTGACACATCGAATGTTAGATAGTTATGAGTATGTATACTTATATCGATATGTCATAGGTTTTTCTGATTTCTTTTCTTAAAACTGAATGAAATTAACATCATTGTAAATTCAAGTTGACACATATTATAAATTGCCGAACTTATATTCGAAAAAGTGGGCTTACTTTGTTATAAAATTAAGAATGGAAATGGGGGATGTGTCAGAGACAACAAACCGACCGAAGGGTAGAAAACAGCCAACTGCCATCAATGGGTATTCAACACAGCGAGAAAACCTCGCACCCGAAAGCTTGCATCCGCTGGCCCTTAAACAAAACAATTTATATACAACCAAATATCATTATGTTACATATATTGTACATAAATGTATAACTGTTTGTGAGACATTGTTCCTATCAATTATTCAATAATCGTAGTATGTCTGATGTACAGTAGTTTTCGTCTGTTATGTAGTTCATACGTGTTTCTCGTTTGTCGTTTTTATATAGATTAGACCGTTGGTTTTCCCGTTTGAATGGTTTTACACTAGTAATGTTGAAGCCCTTTAAAGCTTGCTGCTCGGTGTGAGCCAAGGCTCCAAGCATATATGTTGAAGGCCGTACCTTGACCTATAATGGCTTACTTTTATAAATTGTCACTTGGATGGAGAGTTGTCTCATTTGCACTCATACCACATCTTCCAATATCTATTGAGAAAAAAATTGAATGTTTAATTTGAATCATTTTTACTACAGATAAATAATCATATTTACCTACTTACAAACAAGCATATATACATACATGATATCAATAATAACTTAGCTATTCAGTTTAACACTTCTTAAACCTAAAGTGGCAGCAAAACAACTAGCTTTGAGTTTACTGTTTAAAAACTTATATGTAAGACGATTCCTGATTCGATGATGCATTGGTGGACGTAGATTCATAACTTCTACTCATAGACAATTGTCCAGGAAATCGACGACAAAGCGTACGTCTGAATGCGTTTCTCATTGTTTTATTCTTTATTCCGTAAATAATCCAATTTAAACCACAGTTCGCTTTGCCGAGAAGCAATAAATATTTTTCAACTCTTTCTAAGTTATCATTAGGAGCTATGAAATACGTTTGTAAAATTACTAAGACACAATACGGACTCCAACACAATGCAAACACTCCAAGAACCACGATCATAATCTTGGTCTTCACAATGTTTTTGGTAAACTTAGATGTTGACCTCAAATAATTAACATCATTAGATTTGAAACCAACCTCTGAATGTAAATGCTTGAACACTTTTTTGGCTACTAATATATACAATGCAATAGCAATTAGTATAAGTAGTATGTAAAAAGTTAGAATCAAGGTGGTATATCCTGGAGAATGGACAAACTTTGACGTGCAAGGTGTGTCCAATTCCCACGTATTCCAACCGAAAAACGGCAATATTCCTAAAATAATTGTTATTGACCAACCAATGGCACAGTAGCGCTTAAGTCTTCCGGTTGTAAAGGAAGTATGGTATTTCAGCGGGCGTAAAACTGAGAAATATCTATCCATTGATATTGTGACGGGATTGCTTCCCTTAGAACATTTGGTAGATACTTAGTCAGCCGTAAGCGGTTGAGCTAAGGAAGTACTTCTTTAGCTCAGTCGGTTAGCGCGCTGCCTTGTAACACAGAGGTCCCGGGTTCGAGTCCCGGTGGAGACAAGCAATTTTGTAATGAAATTCGTGCTCTCCGGTTACATTGGCGCCCAACTAAAAAACCCACGATAGTTAGAGAGGAATTCTAGCTAGGGTATGTTTGTGTGAGAGTCATAATGGTATGATGACTCTTGAGGTGGGGGAAGTGTGACGGGATTGCTTCCCTTAGAACATTTGGTAGATACTTAGTCAGCCGTAAGCGGTTGAGCTAAGGAAGTACTTCTTTAGCTCAGTCGGTTAGCGCGCTGCCTTGTAACACAGAGGTCCCGGGTTCGAGTCCCGGTGGAGACAAGCAATTTTGTAATGAAATTCGTGCTCTCCGGTTACAATATCATAAAGAGGTTCATCTCGGACGCACCGATAAAGGTTGTAAAAAGAGAATGTTTGAAAATGCACAAATACTTTCGACGATCTAAGCTTGGAATAAATATGGCTGCCATTTCATATGGAAATAAAATTGATCCAATCAGTAAGTCTGCTAAAGCCAAATTTGCTATTAAGCCATAAATCTTTCTTTTTAGGTTCGGATATGTCAAAACACAGTATAGAATTAAGCTGTTTCCAAATATGGTTGGAAGCATAAGAAGAGCGTCGAGAATAAATACAACATGTTTGTAATGACTGTCCGAGAAATACGCATTTACCGTGGTGTTGTTCATTACGGCTAATAAAATAAGTATGCCACAAAAAGCCGGACAAAGCCAATAAAAATGACCTTTTCAAAAATTAAGCATTATGTCCCCCGGTCATCAGATATATTGTTCATATATTCCATCTGTTGTTTATGCATGTAAACATTTGGATAAGCCCGCTCACGGTTGGTAAATTTGAAATTTAAAACAAAATCAAAATTAATTTATGTGGTAAAACGAGAGACAAACGAATTACTTATACTAATCAATATCCAGAACATTGCAGCAGAGTGTTTCGACTTCATAATTTGTAATACACATGTTTGTAAAAACTAGTTTGCTTATAAGCTATATAAATTTTTGATTTTTTTTTTTTATCTTTAATCGGTTTTCATATACGGAACCTGATATCATCTTTCTTAGGCATATACAACCTGAAACCCACTTAGCAGGTGGTTACCTCGGTACCAAAAATTCCCTTAGCAGTGGCATTGACCTAGTGGATGTTAAAACGCATCAATCGATGTTCAAGTCTGGTAAATCCATGAAGAATCGAAAATAATTCGTTCTGGGTTTGCCTTCATCAGAAATGCTCATACTCAAAAATATAAATTAACACCCCTTGTATATATCTAGCGGGAATACCAACTGTTTGTTAAAATACCAATCCACCAAAGCAACAAATATGTTTTCTATCAAAAATCCAGCGTTATTATAATTATTATCTCCAGTTCTGATCAAATTCAGATTTTTCACGACCAATTAATATGACGATTTATGTTTTTATATCCGGAGGGACGAACGGACGGACAGGGATACATAACTATCTTACCTCCTATACATTTCTAGACATAAAAGCGTCTACGTTGAGACCGTGTATATTCCATATTAGGTTAGTAGGGAGGCGGGGCTTATTTCAATACACGGTTAATAGTGGAGTTACGACTTTGGCACTGTTTAATTATTTAAAAGTACTGAAAGTTCTGTTTAATATTGTTATATCAAGGTTGTTGACAAAAAATAGTTATTGTTTACATTAGTTTTTTTTAGAGCAGACCAATTGAAGAAGGTTCTTAAAATTGAACACTTAAACACTTTAAATATAGAAATGAGAAGATGTGTTATAATAGCAAATGAGACAACTCTAGTCTAAGTTCAACAAACGAAGATAGTCGGTAAGATAAATTCGTTACATAGTGTGCTAGTGACCCAATTATAGGATATATACGGGGTTAGTAAATTCCATTTTGGGTTCGAGCTTCGCTTTCATCTCATATGGAATTTACTGACCCCGTATATATCATATTAGGTCACTAACACACTATGTAACTAATAAAATGCCACCCTGACATTTTATCGCGGGGGCATAATAAGATTTAAAACAATTTAAACATATTCCTTTATAAAATGCCGATCGTGATTTCGTATTTTGACCGCAAAGATTCATCTGTGAAGTATAATAATTCTTTATTCAACAACTATAATAATTTACAAAACTGAATAATAGTGTAAAAGTATTTTTATGAATATTCTGCAATTTTCTGGTGTATCCACGAGATATAGTTGCTAACTTTTGTATATACTCCTGGAGAATTGGGATCTGAAATTGATACAAAAATAGGTCTTACAAGAAAAATACAAGATACACTTGAAATATGATATATTACTCAAAACAAAACTAAGCATTATTTAATTTCATAATAAGGAAAATACTAATTTAAAAAAAAAATCCTTGTGGGCTTGGTTTTTGATTTTAATGTAAAATATTGTTTAATGCAAATGAATTGTTGAGAATACGTCTCCAGGAACGATATTAGTACATGGCTTTGGATTTAAATGTATGTAAAATAGATACTTACCACCACAACCAATACCAAAAGATGTAACACCAGAAAGTTCCCATTTACCATCACTGTCTTTGCATACCAATGGTCCGCCGCTGTCACCCTGAAAGCAGTGACCTTGTTTTAAATTGTTATTTTTTTCAGAAAGAATTTCTGTATTTGTGTGGTATATAATTTCTGAAACATGATAACGTCGAAGAGCATCGTTGTCCGAATGGTTTTCGTATTTAAACTATTTTCATTGACCACTTGCCTGTCAATATTGAAGTTATGAGTTTTAATTAGTTTAAACATATTTTATTTGCTCAAAGCGAAAAAGGATCAGACACAAGTAAAACATACTTATAAAGTCTTCTCCACAATACAATATATATAACAATACAAATTGAACGTGAGCATACATCATATAATATAAGCAACATAAATATAACTTATCTATACTGAAAAAAGTAGAGGGAATGAGGAAAGAACGACAGAGATTAGGTTGATGATGATAATGATGATGATGTGTGTTTTACCTATGTTGATACTATACTACGAGGAATCGTTTTGATCTCTTTATAAAATTGAATACTTGTTTAACAATTTGCACATTTTGATCATAGGAAAGAGTGTCTCTTCCAAAAACCAGTAGTGTTAAGTCCAAATCGCAGCCTTCGGGAAGCCAGCTGAGACCATTAAACAGAATAGCCCTTTCATTTAGATAGAAAGGACAATCAAAGAAAAAATGGTGCATGTCCTCAATATCTAAACCACATTTACATGTTGGATCAGATATAATGTTAGCTCTAAACAAGTCACAATTCAAGAACGATGCCGAACATCTAAATTGGGTTAATATTATGTTCAATTTTCTTGGAGTTATGAGTTCAAGTACTGTTCGTGACGAGGCGTGTCCGACGCAGAGCAGATCTTTAGTTTTTTTGACAAGCAATAACCTGCCGACTGCTTCTACTAATAAAGAGTGGCTGTCATGATTAGCAATGACAGTAGAAAGTGGCGTTGAACACAAACAAACCAACACTTTTGCTACTGTGAACAATTCATTAAAAATTTGACGTCCATTTCAACATTGTCGAATACTATGAATGACAGTAAAACAGTCCTAAAAGGAAGAATGGAAATGGGGAATATGTCAAAGAGACAACAACTCGACCAAAGAGCAGACAACAGCCTTAAACTGCATGTAGAATATCGACATGTTAGTATCTATGCAAAAATTTAGGCTAAGAAAAAAAGTCACAGTGTCAGAAGAAAAAAAACGTTACGCGGCAAGATTTGTAATACTGAATTTGATTCTTAAAAAGGCAGACGACAAAATCTTACATTACAGGCATCATTCCCGCCTATTCCAGCACAAAACATATTTTCTGTAATTTGTCCATGTAAATTTGATGTTTCATTGCAACTGTATAGATCGTCAATTGGCACGGCTGCTTGCTTCAATACAAAAGGACAACACGTGCCTGAAATAAACATAGATAAAGGCAGATGTGGTGTGAGTGCCAATGAGACAACTCTCCATCCAAATAACAATTTAAATCAAAGTACTGAAGTACTGAACATCGGATGACCGCAGGTTCTTGTGGATGGTCAAAAGCACATGTCACAGAAACAGATCACATCTCTATACCTGAAACTTGAGATAATTTACAGAGATATTTTTTTCTGATACAAGTTCGTGCTTGGATAATGAATAAATGACAGGAAATTCAACCTCACCGTAATAACTATTATATATTGTAGTGCAAGAAATCAGTATACCTTGGACTATTATACTTGTATAATAATAGTCGTAGAGAATACACTTGTTGTTGTTATATATATTATTAATATTACGATTGCATGTATGTACCGATTATCAGGTTGTCTGCATGTTGATATCGTAAAATATCAGCTGCGAGACATAATATTAAGCTTTTTGTCGAGTAAGCGCAGCGAACGAGATCAAAAAGCCTTCATATTATGTCGAGCAGCTGATATTTTACAATATTAATATGCCGATAACCTGATAATCGATTTATCGGGCTGCATTTGCGTCTTTTGGAAGTATTGTCTAGGTTTCACCAGCAACAGGAAGTTGACTTGATAAGTTCGGGTCAAACTTATCAACGTCGGTTCAAACATTATGGCGTCGCTGATATGTCCGGGTCAAAGTTATAAAAGGCCAGGTCAACGTATTTGACGTCACAAAGCCGTGATATGGAGTTTTATTAAGAGCTGAGCAGATTGATATAGACAGTTGGACGACCGATAAATATCATTTTCATCTATTTGTATATATGATAATTCTATTCTACTATTATTATAGTGCAGTGCAAGTGCATGGTGGACACTCTTCTGTAAAAAAAATCAAAGCCTTAAAGCCGGCTGTAAAAGCAATTGCTGCCATGTTAATGGTTTGGGACACTTTTATTTTTCATCTACATATATAAGAATTAAACCTGACAGGACATGGTTGTCTATTGAAAAGCAAGAAGGTTTTGACTTTATATCAATAAAAGACTTAAGCAGGAAATCATTTTTAATATGTTTTATATTTCACAAGGAGACAACAAGTTTACCAGGCTAAAGTTGGGGGTAATTATTGATTATCCCCTGGTAGTGTTTGTAACTGGTCAATAATTACTTTTATTTATTTAATTTTAACAATTTTCATTATTAATTTAAATTAACCATTCAGTTAAAACATTTCACCTTTTGAGACACTAAAGTTGAAAAATGGGACAGAAATAAAATAACTTACAAGACATAAACATGTAAAAAATAAATATATATTTCAGCTTACTAAAAATATTTTCATAGTGTTACTTTGACATCATTTCTTAAAACTAAGTCCCACACATAATTGTTCATTTGATATGTGTCATCCTCATGCGGTACGAGAAGTTTTCATGTCGCTAAATAGTCTTCTTGTCGCTTAATTTATTCTTCTTGTCCGTTCTTGACGCTTCTTGTCGCTAAAAGTTCTTCTTGTCGTTATTAGTGAGACCGCTATTTTTAGATTACAGGTGGTCATTTACACTACACGTATAACCTGTGTAGTGATTTTTATTTTACGATAAATTTATGAATGAACGATAATTTTATGAATGAACAAGAGCACCTGACCTCTTTCTGAAACACCAATTAAACATATAAAATCGTATTTATTAAGATATAATTCAGTCAAATTTTCACCACTAAATCAACAACTGAAATGATTCCATATTTTGTTGAAACATCGTACAACCGGAGAAACAGAAATCGCAGGTATGAAAATGCACTTTTTTCACTGGTGTTGAAAACCCAAAACTAATTTGACTAGAATTTATGAATGACGGAAATTTCAGCGATAACAATACATCGGAGTGACCTCAAGGTCATCCTCTGTAAAAAGTAAACCATTATAGGTTAAAGTACGGCCTTCAACACGGAGCCTTGGCTCACACCGAACAACAAGCTATAAAGGGCCCCAAAATTACTAGTATAAACACTTTGTTACAACAACCCATAACAGCAAAGTTTGGTCACTTGTATATTATTAATATAGTGTGTAACATTTAAAAAATACTTCATACACAAACAGCTAGTAACAATGAGTGTATGTCATCCTCCCATTTCACAATATTACTTAGAGAACACTCCTTTTACAGATAAGCAATTGACAGATAAGAACAAATATTTTGCAAAATTTTATCACAAACATCAACATATGATCTAAGTAAAAGGAATTTACTTGTCAATGTCATTTCACCATTACCGTTGTATTGTAATGTCATTGACAAACCCATTTTGGCTTTTTATGTTGTTGGCTACTGCCGTCTTGGTGAATACTCTATATGTTCTTGTGTTCATATATATTCATTTTATAAGAGTTTCCCTCCTTCTAGACACGAGTAATTGAAAGCTTAAATTGCCGATTTAGTATCGTTTAACTTGGATGTGTGTGATTTTTTCTGAACGGATCTTTATGCCATGTCCTATTATTCGTCCGATCGAGATAAGAACATAGATATGATTGCCTTTAAAAGTTAAAACCTTAGTGTTTCTGTTAGTTAAAAGTTACTTCTTAAAGGAATAAACATATAATGTAAGAAAGGTATGTCCAAGGGCGGATCAAGTCATTTTCAAAAGGATGAGGGTTTCCTAACCCAGGATAACAAGGAGGTGGGTTCCAACCATATGTCTCCATTCAAATACATTGGTCGGCCAAAAAGGGGGGTCCAACCTGTGGAACCCTCCCCTGGATTCGCTGCTGATTTAATTAATTATTTATGAAGAATTTTGATATGACAAGAATAATCTATATACCTAAAACTTCTCCAAATCCTGTCACATAACAGAGAGTTCCTGGTTTGAACATAACTTGTGGAAGACATACAGTATCTATCTTATCATTCAGGGTTAGTGGTTTCTGCAGCTGAACTAAAGCTATGTCATTGTTAGTACTAACAGTCTCAAAATGTTCATGTACAATAATGGTCTTAACTGCCGCTTGTACCGCACCAGGGTCGTCTTTGTACATGTGATGCTCTCCAAGATTTGCCGTCCAGTGTTTTGTTGATCGATAACTAGACAAAATCAAACGGAACAATTAGATATTTTGTTCGTACAATGACAATGTACATGTATATACTTTTGCAATACATTCTATTCAAAATCAAATGAGAAAATTAAAAGACAGCATTTATGTTGGTTTGACGTATATTCTATATTTCCTAGTAGAATAACGACCTCTATATTTCCAAGATGAATAATAGCCTCTATATTTCTTATTGGAATAACGACCTGAAATTGTTGTTCAATGATGCTTTTCGAAATAGTATAAGATATAACTGGGGGAAGCCTATGATATAAATCAAACAAAACGACGATAAGAAATAAAATATGATGGCGCATAAAAAGTTGATTTTACATTTTTATTTGCATTTGAAAGAAGCATTACGTCCTACAAAAAGCGATCGGTCCTGTTGTACGAACTCATCAAAAACATTGATAATGCTAACATTCGACATACATTTTCCTTTAACTTAACTTCCGGTAACGAGCGTGTCCGATGGTTACCGGTATTAATCATCTCTTTATATACTCACGGTAAGCGATATCTGTTGTTTAATATTTATCAAAACTGGTGTATGCATATGCAAAACATGCCCGGTGTTTATCATTAACGCAACTCATATTTCACACACCGTAATCATATTCGATATCAATTATTTACCAAAACTCACTGTAATGTACGCATGGAATTTATATCCCAATTACACCTTATGTAAGAATCCGGAGTTTTGATTGGTTAATAGCCTGTGTATTTTTCACCAATTTACTGTTATCAAATGAATATCGTTCATTTTTAACGCCGCCGGGGTATTTGCTAAAAGGATATGCCTTTTTTACCCTCTTTGCCGAAGCTCTTGTTTAACGCACCATAACCGCTTGTTATTATTTTTCGAAGCTCTTGTTGTTCGCACAGAAATCATATAAGATTGTTATTATTATCGAAGCTCTTATTGTACACATGGAAGTCATATCTGATGGTTATTATTTATCGAAACTTTTGTTGTTTGCACCGAAATCATATTTCTTTTAACGTTCTTCATTATTATTCTTACATGGCCTTTGTTAGTCTTGTATGATTTTTAATTAAAGTTTCTTGTGTATAATTCGGAGTTTAGTATGACGTCCAATATCACTGATCTAGTATACGTTTAGGGGCCACCTGAAGGACTCCTCCTGGTGCGGGAGTTTCTTGCTGCATTGAAGACCTATTCGTGGCCTTCGGCTGTTGTCTGCTCTGTGGTCGGATTGTTGTTTCTTTGACACATTCCCCATTTCCAATCTCAATTTTAACTTTACAAAATAAATTTTATCAATGTGCTTGTTTTCGTGTGGTTTTCCATTGACTAAAATACAACAAAGTAAGAATTTAAACTTAGAAGTATAAAAAAATCACCAACTGTTCAAAACAGTGTGACGCTGTAACTATCCATTCGGGGTGAATCAAAGTTCCACCACATAAATGATCACCGTCATGTTTTAAAGAAACCTGCCACGGCCAGCTTCCTGGCTTGGCTTCTTGTCCTCCAAATATTCTGTGATCTACATTTGCTGCTTGAATAGATGGCTTTCCACAATTTTTATCATACAAACCTGTTAAAAGAAACATGGCGAACTACAATTGCAATGTTGCGGAATAAATGTCACATACAACAGATAATCAGACTTCTAAACAACATTGCGGACAATACAAGCATCGTCAACACCACAATAAAGAGATCCAATTTTGAAAAATGTTTACTTTCAGAGGGTGGGATATTGCAACTAAAGTAGTTCAAAAGACAAATCATTCAGTGTCGCAGTTTATGTCAGCACCTAACTTTAAACTATTAAAGTAATTAAAATTTGGGGAAAAAAAACAACTTTAAACAATTTTGCGTACTTACTGCAAACTATTTCATCTGTTCCGTCGCTACATTCAGATACGTTATTACAAACCAATGAAGAATCGATGCAGCTACCATTTCCACATCTGAACTCTGATGGTAGGCAAGATGCTGTGAATAATTAAAATCACAAATAACAGATAACCCTACAATGTTTTACCAGTAATCAGACAAAATTTTGTATTAAATATTCTTGTTCATTTTTCCTTCTTTTGTGCTATCTTTTTTTTAATTGAAGAAAGTTAACATTTTTTTTTCTTTCAATCATTCTCAATAACCTTTCTTTTGCAGTATGTTATTCCTTCTCGAGGTCTTTCCGTAAAATTAAATTGCAGTAACTTTGAAGAATATTTTTCTCGATCGCAACACAGAATTTAATCTTGAATGAAACTGAATGCAATTAGCGTATTGTCATCAAATGAAGCAGTAAGTTTACCCATTGAGTAAAAAATATAAAAGACACAATATGTTTTGTTTGTAAACTTACGAACAGGATCACGAAAATCATATGTTATATTAAATCCTAATCTAGTATCACTTTCGTCGCTATAGAACACCATCAACAGTAGGTTACTGGAAGAGGTCAATCTGTTTGGATATGCCGGTCCGCATAATGTCTGAATCAAGGTGTCAACGTCATTTTTCCTGTCATAAATTGACAGTGAATCAAACTGACAATCCCGTTCACTTTCTACGTCAAAATCCTGTAAAAAATATAACCGAACAGATAAGTCAGGTCAAATGTGTGTATTCAAATATCAAACTATTTTACATCCAAAACACTATAGGGAATGTTACTTACGATACATGATCCTACACCATTTTTATATATAACGCCGCTGTTGATTGAATGACGTCTGCCGTCAATCCTGTGATTGACGATCATTGTCTTTTGCAAAAATGCCGCGTAATCGAATCGAGATTCCAGTATATAACAAATGTTGATATTTTAAGTATTTTTGGTATTGCTATGAATAAATAATGGCAAAAGTTGTATACCGCTGTTCGAAATTCCAAAAGTCGAATAAGAAAAAACAAACAAATTTGGGTTACAAACTAAAGCTGAAGGAAACACATCAAATATAAGAGGTTGAACCCAATATTTTGGCATGCCAAACCTACTGGTAGATGTAATGTGTTTGTAAAGTTGGTCGCTGGTGGAGAGTTGTATAATTGGCAATCATATCACATTTATCATTTTTAATATTGATAGATTTTTATAATATTTACAAATTGAAGTTTGAAATATGACAATTAGTAGTACCACTTTACTTTGACCAGAGTAAATGATTCATGATAAATAAGAAACAAAATACAAATATAGTTTGATTGCATCATTCTCGCCCCCATCTATGTATCAAAACTATTTTACGGTTCTTTTTACTTTGTTGACTTCTTGTTACCTTCAAATCACATTAATTCGTATAATAACTTGTATATAATTAGACGAAGTAAAATCATCACTCACATTAAAAATAAGTGAAATAACTTTTCCCACTGGCGCCTCAATGAACCATGAACAGTTAATGTTTGTCGGATATTTCCTTCCGAGTTCATAACCAGGCGATAATATTTCTCCCTGAGAATCATTTTTTGATATAACAGTACCATTTCGACATAGCTTTTCCACTATATTACCGTTATCAACTTCTGTAAAATAAAAACTTCTTCTGTAAAATAAAAACAATGTACAATGTCCATTTGAAATTTGTTATTAAAATCAGCAAAACCGCACAGATTAGTTTTTTTCATTCATATTTTTATAAACATTTGTTAACGTGTTTATCGAAATTTCCTCTCTCATATAATATCCATGAACAACATGGGAAATTAAACGTAGATAGGCCGGTTTCAGTTGTGCATTCTCTTTAGACGAGGCATCGGATTTAACGTCCCGATTCTGATCGGACGCGGCTGAGTACTTATACATCATGCACATCCAAACGGACACCGTACTTCGACTAGGTGTTAACTGTCAGTTGGGAGAAGACAAAAGTTAAAGTATTCCCATTTCCCAGTCACCCTTTTGAATACTACTTATTTTAAGAGATTTTAACTTTAAACCATACGAATTGGTACGGATATTTCGTTGTATATATTATCAAGTAAATTTCCTATCAGTAAAGAAATAAGGAGATTAAGTACACAAGTACATTCGATGTTTGATGTGATCGGATTGATAATTTAGTCTTAAATGCATGCTTTTTTATTGGTTGTTAGTGGCTTTGAACTAACTGTTATTTAACTGCAAGTACTCTCAAATATGTACCTAGTGTCTTTTTGTTGTTGGGATGTACAAGTACCCGGCCACGTCCACTTGTATTTTTGTCATCTGATGAGTTCAGCCTTTTTCAACTGATTTTTATAGTTCGTTCTTATGTTGTATTGTTATACCACTGTCCCAGGTTGGGGGAGGGTTGGGATACCTCTAACATCTTTAACCCCGCCACATTATGTATGTATGTGCCAGTCCCAAGTCAGGGGCCTGTAATTCAGTGGTTGTCGTTTGTTTATGTGTTACCGTTTTGTTTTTCGTTCCTTTCTTTGTATACATAAAAAAGTCCGTTGGTTTTCTCGTTTGAATTGTTTTACATTGTCATTTCGGGGCCTTTTATAGCTGACTATGCGGTATGGGCTTTGCTCATTGTTGAAGGCCGTACGATGACCTATAGTTGTTAATTTGTGTGTCATTTTGGTCTCTTGTGGAGAGTTGTCTCATTTGCAATCATACCACATCTTCTTTTTTATATATGTATATACAAAAATAATCCTGTTCATTAATGAAAGAAAGCAATTATATGTACCTGTTTTGTTTTCAATGGTATAAGTAATATTGAATCCCGATCCCGATTTGTTATCGTCGCTCACAAATGATAGCACAACCGAGTTAGTCTTTGATAAAACATCATCAGGGAACATCTGTCCACAAAGAGTAGTGAGAACATCCCCGGATGGAGAAGTTCCATCTGTTATTGTCAAAGCATCATACAAACAATTCTGACTAAATTCTACGTCAAAATATGTAAAATGAAGCCTTATTAAGTATCCACTTGGGGCAAATATTCTCCATAAGCAAAGAAGTCTAGGATAGTAGTTGCCGAAACCATAGTTTGGTGATGTAATAAAATCAGGTTCTGTATAATATATATCATGGTCACACAGGATCTTTGGAGCAGGTAGCGTGGGTATAGGCGTAGGCATTTCTGTAGGAAGAAAATAATAAATCTTATGTATTACGTTTTGCATACATATTTTAATTCCCTTTTTTAATCAACATGTGATGATTCAATCATCTCCAGAAAAAAAGTTCACCACCAATTTAAATATTTGGAATACTTTCAGTAGTTTCTGCTTCATACATTTGTACATTTATTTGAATGCCACCTTGGATTCTCTTTTCCCAAAGTAATTGAAATAATAGATACATGAATATTTTCGCCATTAGAGATATAAAGAAATATTTTCAGTTATTTCACAGAGTACACAATTACCACAAATGAGAGGGGTTTAATACAACAAATAACTATTTATTTAAGTAGGTGAGGGCTATTACTTACCAACTGCAGAAAACTGCAAAGAAAGTCCACTGGTTCCATTGACAGGGTCTAACTGGTAAATAACCTTAGCTATATGATATGAAGTTACTATATCCAATGGAATTGTCTGTCCACAGTATGGTCCGTACGGAATCCTTAAATTTGGTCCGTCCATTATAACGATAGAGTCATGTGAACAATATCTGTCTTCATTTAGATTGAAATCAGTAAACCGGAAGCGGATACTATAACCTTTTGGTGCCTCTATAAACCATACACATTGGGAGTCAAAGGTTTGATTAAGTTCTGACGTATCAATGTAATGTGTAGTTTCGTTGTCGATGGTAAACACTTGATTACAAACAAGTTTTTCCAATTGATTTGATCCGCTATTGTTTTTAGTTGCTGGAAAAATTGAAATGAGCATTCAATTATACCCATAAAACAAATTCTTTATCACAGTCACATTGCAAAATCTAATGTATTGCGAAATCCAATGTATTGCAATGGCAATTGAAAACGTAGACACAATTCTGCTGTACCCGACAAGAAAAACTTATTGTGTTTAATGGAATCCTTTTGTCTCTTTTGCATCTCCCATCCAGTTTACCGGTTATAATACGTGATTATATATATAGACAAAACACTTTAAATACCTAAACTAACAAACTTAAACAAGGTCTTTTTTCTTCTTTCTTATTAAAAACACTTGTGTTTCCTTTACTTTAATCGTCCTTTCATTCTGTGCGATCCTCTTTCTGATATTTCTAGAATGTGTATGCTGGTTGTTGATGGATTGGATTGCGGTCTCATTGGTGTATCACCCTTAAATCGGTTTGTTGATCTGTTCTTCTGTTAATTGTTAATAATAAGTTTTTGTTTTTTTTTGTTTACTCAAATTCCCATTCTCATTTTTATCTCATCAATATATAGTTATAGGAAGATGTGGTATGAGTCCAATTAGACAACTCTCCATCCAAGTCACAATTTATAAATTTATAATTTACAATTAAAGATTATCGTCTGTACATACCATTCACTGCTGACCAGTGCATTGAAAATCCCTCGGACCTGGTCATATTAATGGTCTTAAAAACAATCTGTATATGGTTTCTTTCTATTGTCATATCAACTGGAGGCTGTCTACCACAATATTTACCTACAATTGTACACAACACAATACACAGCTAACTAAATAAACATTACATTTAATGATAGGCAGTATTTTTATATGGAGAGATCACATCAGAATATATTTGCATCTAAAACGATGCAGAATATACTAAGGGGATAATAAAACTCAGAATTTGGTGAAAACCAGACAATACCTTGGCTAAAAGAAAAAAGACGAAAAACAATAACAGTCTGGCACACCATATAGAAAAAAAATCCGCAATAAGAACCACAACAAAAGAGCCGACGAGGTTCTCATATATTTCGGAAGGATACGCAAATTCTGCTGTACTAATGGTACTCGTTGTGTTACTGTAATTACAACAAAACATATTAAACCTACCTAGAGCTTCTCCATTATCCTGATATACTGCAACAAATTTATCTGTGCAGTTGTCCAGAAATGCTTTAATGCGGAATCGTTGTAGGAAATGAATTTTGATAAACTGCAATGAAAAGATAAAAAAAAAGTATTGTTCATGTATAGTTTACTTCAAATTAAATTTTGTTTTTATATTTTTAAAAAGAATAAGTAGGGACTTAAACTGAATAATATTGTGCATCATTTTCATCATTAGAAATCATTGAAGTTATTAAAACATACAGATACTCATAGGGTTCAATTCGAATGAGATTTATAATTTCTTCCTGAACATGCATGAAATATTTGCTACTGGACGCTAAGCAACCAGCAATTAATCAATCATTCATAAAGAGTGAGATTTGAAGATCACCTGATATCAACTCCAGGTTTTTTTTATTCCAAAGTGGCATTATATACGACTTTTAAGATAATTACATGCACTATCTTATCATATTAAATTGATACGATTAAGATTTGCGATAAACCCAAGAACACAAATTAAGCAAAATACCAATCATCACAACGAACAACACATTTTAGATTTTAAGTAGTTCCATTTTTAGTGAAAACTAACTTGGTTTCCAAAAAACTATAGCTGCCATATATTGACCGACATTGGCTGAAGACGTAATATTGAGACAGAAAAAAATATGTCCATGCACTTGCTTTTTAAATATAACTGTCATCATTCTATTAAACTGTATTGTATTCTATCCCATGCAGTCTTTTTGTTTCGTATAGTGAGTATATAAACGTTTGTGAATGATATACCCACCATGTCATCTGGAACACTAATGTCCCATATACAGGTCCTGTTATTAGGGAAGTCGAATGGATTATATCTTCCTCTGATATCACCCTTAGTTCCCGTCCTATATTTTAACCCTCCACAACCGGACAAAGTATTTTCACAGCCTTTCTCGTCACTGTTGTCACCACAGTCATCGTTATAATCACAGCGCCACTTAGCGGGAATACAACCTCCATTGCCACATCTGAACTCTGAACTGCTACATTCTACCTCTACAAAAATGATTTGATACATTTAACCTATTGTCAAACACATTCAAAGTAAGTAGATATAAGAAGATGTGTTATGAGTGCCAACGAGAAAACTATCCACGCAAGTCACAATTGTAAAAGTAAACCATTATAGGTCAAAGTATGGTTTTCAAATCGGAGCCTTAGGTTTCATCGCACAGCAAGCTATAAAGGGTACGTACATTTACGTTGCTGTCTGACATGCTACTCTGAATAGGATATGAAGTCTAGTTAAGAAAATCATTCTAGTTTGTGTGTAAAAACCAAATTAAAAGTCTAGAAAGTTTGACCAATAATGCAGACAACATTCTTTCGCTTACAATTCAAATTTAGAAGCAGTCTTACATAAAATAAACACATACTTCAAGTCTAAACCTCCTGATTGCACTTGTGCTAGTTCCCAATTCACATATAATCCTGCTGGCCACGTTATTACCGGTGACCTCAACATTGTTAATAACACTTCTCTACGAAATGTGTTATCGAAAGGTCCGAAATATCGTGAGCCTAAATTCATCAATTGGAAATACAACTTTAAAATTTTGATGGATTCAGTTGGGGATTATGCCAGGCAATGGGCTAAGCGCGAGAAGGAAGACGTAGACACTCTTTCCGAATGGATAAAGGCAGTGAGGTCGTTGATACAAATCAGAATTAAGAAACTGAATGGGTCTATCAATGCCCATGCTAAGTCAATCTTTAAAGACCCAAATGTTGCAAAACACCTATCCTACCTCCATGAAAAATATGTTGTTGTTACCGCAGATAAAGCCCCAAACAACATCGTTTTTGTGTGTAAAACTCATTACATTAACTGCTTGATAAACGAATTAGGTATTGGCAATTCACTTGGAAACTCAACATATACCCTCACGACACTTACCAAAGAGGAAATCCTGGATAATCATAGGTCTGTTCTGTGTTCCTTTGGAATTTCAACCAAAGATGAAGAACTAGATCTGCCATCACTGTATTGGATACCCAAACTACATAAGTGTCCTTACAAACAACGGTATATTACTGGGTCTTCCAAGTGCTCCACGAAATCTCTTTCTAAGTTATTAACATCTATTTTATCAGCAATCAAAGACGGGCTTCAAAGTTATTGTGAAACTGCCTATTCTAAAGGAGGCGTGAATCAGATGTGGATACTGAAAAATTCCAAAGATCTTTTAGAGTACATACAATCTAACTTTCTTTCATCTTGTAACAGTATTAAAACATTTGACTTTTCTACTCTTTACACCAGTATTCCACATTCCAAACTAAAAGACAAATTGAAAGAGTTGGTATTGCTTTGCTTTGTAAAAAAGAATGGCCAACGTAGATACAAGTATCTTGTCTTAGGGAGGGATAAATCTACTTTGTAAAGGATCACTCTGATTCGAACAAAAAATTCTCTGAAACTGATATTATCAAGATGCTTGATTTGTTGATCGACAACATATTTGTTACGTTCGGAGGACGTGTTTTTCAACAGACTGTCGACATTCCAATGGGAACAAACTGTGCCCCTCTACTTGCCGACTTGTTTCTTTATTGTTATGAGGCTGACTTCATGCAGGAACTTCTTAGGAAGAAAGATAAGAAGTTAGCAATATCCTTTAACTCTACTTTTCGCTATATAGATGATGTTCTTTCACTAAATAATTCAAAATTTGGTGACTATGTGGAACGCATATATCAAATCGAGCTAGAGATAAAGGATACTACAGATACAGTTAAGTCGGCTTCATATCTTGACTTACATCTAGAAATTGACAATAAGGGTCGGTTGAAAACAAAACTTTACGACAAAAGAGATGATTTCAGCTTTCCAATTGTGAACTTTCCATTTCTAAGTAGCAACATTCCAGCAGCACCTGCATACGGGGTATATATCTCCCAATTGATGCGATATTCCCGTGCTTGCATTTCCTATCATGATTTTCTTGATAGAAGGTTGCTGCTCACAAGAAAGCTATTAAACCAAGAGATCCAAATGGTGAAGTTGAAATCATCCCTTCGTAAATTTTACGGACGCCATCACGAGTTGGTTGACCGTTATGGAATAACCGTTTCACAAATGATATCGGATATGTTCCTTACGTCGTAACTACAATCCCCTTCCCTTTCATGAATGTGACCTACCGAATTAGACTATTTACCGAATTTGATATCACATAAGCAACACGACGGGTGCCACATGTGGAGCAGGATCTGCTAACCCTTCCGGAGCACCTGAGATCACCCCTAGTTTTTTGGTGGGGTTCGTGTTGTTTATTCTTTAGTTTTCTATGTTGTGTCGTGTGTGCTGTTGTTTGTTTGTCTTTTTAATTTTTAGCCATGGCGTTGTCAGTTTGTTTTAGATTTACGAGTTTGACTGTCCGTTTGGTATCTTTCGTCCCTCTTCTATGCACATTCTTGGTAAATGTTAAAGGTTAAACACTTTCATTTAATTTCCATAGCTTTCAAATAACCTGGTGGATCTCTTGGTAGTTCAATTAAGGTCAAAGGATCGATGACCGGTCGAGCCAACCTTAAGATATGGATATTCAAAGCTAATCCACTATTTACACAGTGTCTTAAGAATGAGTAAAGGTTAGTCGTAACATGGTCAAAATATTATTTTCAGCTAGCACATTAGAATGCTACTACATCATATAACAAGGGAGTGTTCATATACTTGTATATATCATATTTACACTTTTACACCCTAAAATCGCACCGAGACATTGCGCGTTCGTCATTCATAGACTGGCTACAGTATCAGATTGAAAATTTTTGACTTTAATGGACTACATTTATGAATAGAGGGCGAATTCCCATCCAACTGGACTTCTATTCCTCGACTTTTCTCAAATATTTTATCATGAATTTTTTACTTACTTTGCATTATACAGTTCTGTTCGTCTTTCAAGTTTCCACAGTCGTTCTCTCCATCACAAACCCATTGAGGTGAAATACATCTACCATTTAAACAATCAAATAGTTTGCCATCACATGTCGTTGTAACAGCTGAAATCATGTCAACTTTGATTTTTGAAATAACTAGATTTGATTTAACAAAAATTGAATCAATTTTTATCCAAAAGACAATACATCTTAAATATTTTTTTTTTGTCTTGGATTATCATGTCTCACTTGTACATTTTTGAAAAAAATGCTATAAATTTGAAAAAAAATCTCAAGACTTTATTTTAGGCATTCTCCAAGAGTTTTTAATTTTGATGTCTTGCAAAGAAAAAGCCATTATAATATTAGAACCATACAAAAACACGTTTGGCTGTCATATTAAAATTTAAGTAAGGATTGACATATAAATTTTTTAGATAAATTCAGGCGGCAAATTACCCTACTCCTGTCCCTTTTCTTTTTTTATTTACTATCTAATGGTCTTGTGGAATAAAGAATATTTAATCATTTTTAATGCCATTTATCCTATTTATGGAATTAATGTAATGTCTTTTTTTTAAAAACAGAAACAACACTTTTTTTTTAAGTTGTTTAAAGTTCGGTTAATGCATCAATTGTTCTTAAATCAGGATAATTTCCCTCATAAGGTCAAATGCTGATCCTTAAGACTAACCAATAGTATCTTTTGTTTTGAAAGTCATTGATGATATACGCATACGACCCATAGTAGTTGAGGCAAACAACGACACTGTATAATTGGTAGATGGACTCAGAGCAGCAACCGTATAATTTAAATTTGAGACCAATACAGAAATACCAAACGCTGTTTTAGGATGACCTGTTTCTTCAAATCGTATGCGGTAACCTGAAAATTAAATTATACGTGTAATAATATGTTAATTCCTACCTGTAAATCAATAAAATACCGAAACAGTACTACAACTTTTGCGTTTTGATATTTTGCTGTATTTAAAGACCAATATCACACACCTTCCTTTATTCATATTAATGTATATTTGGATTGGTTATTTGAAACAAAAAAACATATAATTTTAATACTTAAAGGTATTTAGGTATTTGTATCCTTCGTCTCTGTTCTCTGATTTAAAGATGTCCCACAGGCAATCATACCCTGTCTTGTATTCAATAACTTGCAAATCAAAAACAATGATAACATTTGATAAGAATTTAGATTCCTTATAATTTTAAGAAACTTTACCGTTCAGGGTTCCATTGACTATATTGGGTGGAGTCCATTCTATTGTTGCTGAAGTGTCTTTAATATTTGTTACCACTAAATCTTTTAATAAACCTGAAAAAGCAATATAAAACATTTTAGTAAAGTGTTTCAAAAATCGGAAACTGTCATATTCAGAAAAGGAATGAAGGTGTTTTACAATCGTTTAAACGAGCTTGTATACCTTTGACTGTATACCCCTTTTTTAAACAACTGAATGTTTTCATGTTCTCATGCATGAAGCGCTCATGTCCTATTTTCGTGAACAGTATTTCAATGCATTTGACCTTTGACTTTGTGTTACAAAGTAACAAACACTGATTTTATTATTATCTGGTACCCTGTGTTTGGGAGTGACACGACCTCCTCTGCATTTTTAAATTTCTAACAATTCATACCAGATTGTAAGATTGTAAACAATACCGGATTCATTTCTTAATTTGAATGAAATATTGGACGTTTGAGAGGGAAAAAAATCGACTAATCATGCATGATAACTTCAGTATGTCTGACTATGCATGTGACGGGTGTTGTGAGCCAAGTCTCATCCGGTTCTATGGACGACAATTATAAGAATTTTGTTTAACATACATGTATACTAGTATACAACAACATTCAATGTATCCCTCTTGAGGTGCTAAAAGATTTTGATTCAAAAAGCGAAGGGTGCTGCTAATGTAGGATTTAATAATGTCCCCAATGGAAAAGTGTCCACCGGACACATTTTCATAGTAAATACTGTCCAAGGGCAATATTTACTTATTTAGATGTGTCCTGGACACAATTTTCTATGAAAATATGTCATCAGGTATGAAAAAGTGTCCATGAACATGGACATTATTCACTACCATAATATTGTCCAGGTGGACATTTTTTCACAGGACATTGTGTACGCAAAGGCATTTTTTTATATGATTAAAGTTTTAAATGATATCAATTACCTTGTTATTACTGAATATATTTTACATGTTTTAACTCTAATTGCAAATTTTTATTAATTGTTACTTTGACATATAGAGCTGTCTCATTGGCCCTAATACCATCCTTATCTTCATATTTATATCTTTTATAATATAATTATATACATGCATAATTCAAACTTAAATAAGTTACAGATGCTGTTCAGTTTTATTTTCCTTGGAGGACACAATTTAATAACATTTACTACAAAAGTTGCTGTAAAATGCTGCCCACTTAGGAGACAGTATTTCATGGCAGTGGACATTATTTATTTTCTATTGCCTTCTTCTCTGACATAATAGATATAGTAAAGTTCTTTAGATTTGATTTTACACTTCCTTCTTATTGTTATTCTTTCATTGTCATTACCATTTGCTGGGAATTTCTAAGAACTTAAATTTCTCTATATTATTCACTTCCATCCATTATTTGTTTGTTTACATTTGTATATTAATCAATTTCTCATCAATCCTTCATATTTTAATTAGAATTCAAGTATAATAAAACTTTTTGATGACCTTTGTATTACTTCCCTTGGAGGACACAATCTAATAGCAACTTCTATGAAAATTTGTCCTGTGGGTGGACACTATTTCATATCTTTTACAGTAAAAATCTGTCCATTTGAGGGACACTATTCCATGGCAATGGACATTATTAAATACCAAAATTCTATGAAAAACTGTCCATGTGGACACTTTTTCACAGGACACTATTATGTCTTACACTTACGTATAAAGAACTATATAATTGTCGTAAGCGTTATTTAACCCTGCTTGCCATCACAATAACACACAAGCACATACATTATTTATTATAAAATATTATCAGAGTTTAGTGTATTACGGACAAAGACTAGTTCATCAAATTACATTTGCAAAGATTTAATTAATAGATTTAAATTGTAAAAGGAAACTGAAATGAGTGCAACCGATTCCAAATACCTGCGTAGACTGTTTGAAACACTAAAACAAGAAGGTTAATGTGTACACCATATCCAACCATTCTTTAATGTATGTGTGTTAGGAATATTGATAAGTAATAATCTACACTGTGTAATATAAGATAAACGCTTCAACTAGGAAGACAAAGTTCTTAAATGACCTGTCGATATTACGTCACCACAATCAGACTTATGTTGTTATATATGAAGTTTTGAAGTAGTGCCTTCAAAGAATGTCGTCATCTTAAACGTCACCATACGTCTATTGTGATCTTTTTTTTTTTGTATCAATTCTATAATTTTGGGTAAGAAACCTATAAAATATTCTTATTTTTTTTAATTCTTTAATTTGTGATATCTTTGTTATAACGTACGAAGACTGGGAACGATTTGGTTTGAGCACTGTCCTTTTGTTGGACCGTTTAGTTACATTTATATGTGTTTAGAATATTGAAAAAAAAACAAATAAAAGGAAACCACTGTCTGAGTATCTAAAAGCAAGATGGAAAATATCATTGCTAAAAAAACCTTATGTTATTTGGTTACCATGTTTTATTTTGACCATATTACCTTATAATCATACTTTCCTACGAATGGTTGTGTGTTTGTAATGGCGCAAAACATTAAGATAATTCTTAATATGTGTATAACGAATCGTTGTGTTATTGTAATTGTAATGGTGCAAAACATTAAGATAATTTTAAACATTTGTATATATATAAAGCCTGGTTGTTGACGTTTACAATCAGTTTATATTGGTACGTAGATAACAAAGAGACGGCCCGTACTGATTGACCTTTTATTTGTACTAGTTGAGACTAAAGGTTACACAGTTAACACAGTTCCGTTTTCCTTTACATGTGCACCTTCTTTCGACTAAAATCACATGAACATTTTAATCGGATGTCGTTGGGTTCTACATTTTTTTCTGCTGTTGAAACTGAGATAAATAAAAAAAAGTGCACAGTACTAAATTGACATTGACTTTTTTCTATTAGTGATGCAATAGAACTTTTAGAATGCAAATGAGAGAAAAAAGAAGGCCATAAAAAAATGGAAAAGAAACTAACCCAGAAATGACAGTTAATGGATACTTATCACAATGATTAAATTTGCTTGAACGTGTGGTCATACCAACACATATAATGAATCAAACTGTTGAAATTCACAAATATTTTAGACATCACCATATATCTGGAACATTACTTAGAGATATGATTGTGTCTGTATGTTAATGAATATGCAATTGAACTAACTTTACATTAAAAATTCTTTACAAACCATTGGTTAAGTAAACGAATCAAGGAACCTTCTAAATAGTCAACAATTTTCATGCATTAGACAACCTGCAGATAAATTATGTTGCCATTGCATATGCCTTTGAGGTATCGAAAGACTTACTTTAAGAAGAAGACATTGCTCCTTAAATGAAAGCTGTATGGCGGAACGATTCGACCAAGTAATGACATCCAGCCACTCCCTAGAGAACATTATGCACTTGGACAGTAACAGAACTTCAACTAAAATAAGATAGCTTCTGCACAAAACATAACTCAAGCGGAGAACAAAGAACTTATGCTAGATTTAATGAAATGAATGTGTGAAAAGAAAATCCTTTCTTAGTCGACTTAACACCGGGTTTGAGCAACACGACGTGTGTCCCACGTTGAGTAAGATCTACTTACCCTTCCGAAGCACTTAAAATCATGGGAAATGGTGTTTGTATTATTGATTTTTTAGTTTTCTATGTTGTGTTATGTATACTGTATTGTATTGGTTTTTTTGTGTTTTGTCAGAGAGTTATTTTCAAATTGTGAGTTTGAATGTCTTTGCCTCTCCCTTTAAGGGAGGGATATGTTGTTATTCTGTGGTTTAAATGTTGTAATGTTCTTTTATATTATTTATTTATGTTTTCCCCCTTCTGGGTGTTCTTATGTTTATTTGAACTGTATTTCAGTTTCGTAATGTTGTCAATTTAGTGGTATTTTTACATGTTTACATCAAAACATTTACTAAATTTTATCATCGGTATAAGGACATCATTGGTAAATATAGCTCAACATGCAGACTTCTTATACGTTCAGGTATTTCACATCCTATTTTTTTTATGGAAATATTCTTTATAAAGCACAAAAATGTCAGTATTCACCTCAGACGCTAACAAAACCTTTATATAGACTTATTAAGAAGGGATATAGTTACGATACTGTTGTCTGGTGATTTAAGATTGCATATTTTGGCGTTAATAGTGGTTCACTTATAGGGTCTTTGCATCGGAACTAAACACATTAATTTAAAAACCAGATGTTGGCATGACACAGGTTATGTTCTTCTCATATATGTTATGATGGTATGATACTAAACCCCTAACGGGAAGAATTGTGCCTGATATTCATATGATGAAGACATAATCTTTCAATCAGTTTAATTGAAGCCTTGAGCTGGCATGTCCGTTAACTGCTAGTAGTCTGTTGTTATTTATGTATTATTGTCATTTTGTTTATTTTCTTTGGTTATATCTTCTGACATCAGACTCGGACTTCTCTTGAACTGAATTTTAATGTGCGTATTGTTATGCGTTTACTTTTCTACATTGGCTAGAGGTATAGGAGGAGGGTAAGATCTCATAAACATGTTTATCCCCGCCGCATTTTTCGCCTGTCCCAAGTCGGGAGCCTCTGGCCTTTGTTACTCTTGTATTATTTTTAATTTTAGTTTCTTGTATACAATTTGGAGTTTAGTATGGCGTTCATTATCACTGAACTAGTATATATATTTGTTAAGGGGCCAGCTGAAGGACGCTTCCGGGTGCGGGAATTTCTCGTTGCATTGAAGACCTGTTGATGACCTTCTGTTGTTGTCTGTTCTATGGTCTGGTTGTTTTCTCTTTGACACATTCCCCATTTCCATTCTCAATTTTATTGCAATATAAGTGGGAGGTTTGGTTAGCATTTCTTTTAATGTCCTGTACCAAGTCAGGAATATGGCAGTTATTAAATAGATGCTCGGTGGCGTTTGTAATGGTATAGTTCAGTGTTTATGTTGTTCCGGTGTTTTTCTCTTATAATTTTTGTATTTCACTAGGTGTTAGTTTGTAATCCAGATTTGTTTTTTTTAGGCTTCATCGATTTATGACAATTGAAAGCGGTATACTACTGTTGACTGTTAAACAGATGAATCCACAACAATGGTTATTTCTCCAACTGTTATGTGAAAAATTTTGACCATGTAGGCAAATTTTGCTTTTATTGAACGTATTCCAACATTGGATTTATTCAAACGAAACTGAGAAACCAATTAGGCAACCACAAAATGTGATAAACTTCTATTTGGTACAAAATGATTCGAGGAAAAGACTTAATTGAATGGTGACTAACTGCTCGATTTATATAGATTTGTATAGAATGCACACATTAGCAAATTATTACAATGATATCACAATATTTATAACTCTTTGAATGATAATTCTCAGTATTGCCCACTTCAGGGAGTATAACCCAGTTTGATATTTTGTCAATCCTGTGGGAGAACGTAATATTTCAACAGAAAACTGGCATTCCTATGGAAACGACCAGTGCTCCTTTTCTTGTCGATTAATCCTCTCTCCTTAAGATACTGTCTAACTTCATTTTGATTCTGGGGAACTTCCATTAATATCTCTTTCATAGATTGCCGAATATATGTTTAGCTTTTACTCAACTGTAACATTATTGAATGCAACTTCTCATCGATTTTGTTCTTGCCGTGAGCAACTCGACGAGTGCCAAATTGGATCTAAAAATGCTTTTCTGCTGGTTTTTGCTTAAGAGTTCATTCGATTTCCTCAGGTTTTATTTGTTACCTTGAATTGTCTTTTCTTAATCAATTTACAAGATTCGAACATCAGCATTCTACTGTTGCATTAATTTAACTGTTGACCTTTTTATGAATATTTCAATTAATTTGAATTAATTTCTTCTTTTGCTTGCTCGTGAAGCGTTTATGCTTTTCATCTCAATTTTCATATTTTCTTATAACTCAACCAAGAGGAAGTAAGGTTGTATTTCATTTACATCCCCCTTAAATTAATCAGGCTATATTCCATCTGTTTTACATGCTTTGTATTATGTTCCTTTTCTGTTTTCTGGGGTTTTTCTTCAAGGCATTACGCCTCGAGATATGTACTGAAAGAGCTCGATCCTTTTGATGGCTTTTAGTAACAGTAATCATCACTCCTCCGATATCTCCTACACTCTTTTCATTGAGCGAATTTTCTAATTATTAGATGTGATCAGTAAACGTGGTTTCTATTTCTGTGATTTTCATGGACAGTTGAAACCGAATTGTTGATTCATCTATCTATGGAAATTTTTGCTTTGCTCTTTTTTATTATCGTTCGTGGAATGTTTCCAGGAAACATTCTTTTTTTTACCAAATTGAGGAGCTGTTATTGTTTTCTCCGTGTGGGATTTTGTGCTTTTAGACATATTATCTGTATGTGAATATAAAACAATGGGCCATAACGATTTCGTCTTAGTGTCGACGTTGTTACCTCAATAACGTGTTCGTGTGTATGCAGATGTTTTTGATATTTCCTGGTTTAAAAAAAAAAATCGTCATTTAATATTAAAGTCCACATGCAATGTTGAAGTTGATAATAGCAATCGTTTTTCAAAATACCAATGGGTTCAACAATAGTTTCTGATCATTTACACAACATCAAGGGCCAACTCATAATTAGGAAACACTTATTGACAGCAATAATGATTGATGGCACTCAATGGTTGGTTGTTCCTCACCAAATAGTTATCAAAGGTACCAGGATTATAATTTCAGACGCGCGTTTCGTCTAGATAAGACTCATCATAAGACAAAGCCAGATTAACTTTCAAATACTTTTAAGTTTTGATATAATAAAAATGAGTTAAAGTAGATATCGAATACACGTCATTTTGACAACACATTACTAGTACTTCAAAGCTTCAAAACTAAATCCAATGTTCCAGAAAATTAAACAACTGCCGTTAAAATGATAATAAATGACCTCCATTTCTTACATCGTAAAAAAATCGATATGTTAGTTTGTTTGAATTCTTACCTTCTTTCCAAATTAAAACATTGTTCGTTGTTGATATAGATATAATGGATATCAATGTATAGTGAATACTTATATATCTTAACTTGACTTACTTGTGGGTGACTTATTGTTTGAACTTAATAATAATAGCATTGACGTCAGACAAGAACAGTTTTCTGCTCTATTTTCGGTCTATTTGATGTGAATAGTTATCAAAGGTACCAGGATTATAATTTAATACGCCAGACGCGCGTTTCGTCTTCACAACATCAGTGACGCTCAGATCAAAATAGTTGTAAAGCCAAACAAGTACAAAGTTGAAGAGAATTGAGGACCCAAAAATTTAAAAAAAAGTTGTGCCAAATACGACTAAGATAATCTATTCCTGGGATAAGAAAATCCTTAGTTTTTCGAAATTTTGTTTCAATTTAACTTTTAAAGGTTTTCTTTTAAGGGAGCTACCATTTGATTTTTATGGGGGGGGGGGGGGGGGGGGGCTAGGATGAAATTTGAAAAAAATAGGCAGGACAGGAGTTTTGAGTTAAAAAAAAGGCAGGATGAGCAACATGGTAAAAAAAAAAGGCAGGATGACAATTTGTGTAAAAAAAGTCAGGATAAACTTCTAAAAAAAAAGTCAGGACCGAATAGAGTAAAAAATAAAAAGGCAGGACAGAGATTTCAACTAAAAAAAAAAGCAGGACAAAATTTTTCATCCTAGCCCCCCCATAAAAATCAAATGGTAGCTCCCTAACTTAACTCTTATTCATAAACTTATCAGTGTTTGCAGGCTGTGTATCACATGCATTGAGCAAAGTGAAATACTCAAATAGTGAAGGGAAAACAAAAATAAAAGAATGCGCTATAGAAGATTTTTTATTTAGATGGAAAGTTTTACAAAAAAAAGTAACAAGAATAATAATAATGTTTGCAACATATCCCTAGACCATGAATATTTATCAATGTTGAGATTTCATGGTGAATATTAAGGAATCCATAAAACAACTAAAGTCTTAATCAAAATAAATGTAAGCGAACAACGGTAAAATGATATATAAATGTTTAAACAAATTTAATAACAACAAAGGTGTATTAAGAATATTCTGCAATTGTCTGTTGTATCCATTTGACATAGTTTCTAACGGAAGTATATACTCCAGGTGTATCTGGAACTGAAATAAAGATAAAGATGCAGTATATAGAATATAAAAAAAATCTTCCAACTGAAACAAGTAACTAGTTGTGTTGCAAAACAAAGAATTTGGATCAATTAACTTTTTTGAACTGAGGAAAAAATATATAAAGTTGACCTATATGGAAGTTTGCTCACAAGGAAGCTATTGAATCAAGAGTTCCAAATGGTGAAGTTGAAATCATCTCTTCGTAAATTTTACGGACGCCATCACGAGTTCATTGACCGTTATGGAATAACCGTTTCACAAATGAAATCGGATATGTTCCTTACGTCGTAACTACAATCCCCTTCCCTTTCATAAATGTGACCTACTGAATTAGACTATTTACCGGATTTGTTATCTCATAAGCAACACGACGGGTGCCACATGTGGAGCAGGATCTGCTTACCCTTACGGAGCACCTGAGATCACCCCTAGTTTTTGGTGGGGTTCGTGTTGTTTATTCTTTAGTTTTCTATGTTGTGTCATGTGTACTACTGTTTGTCTGTTTGTCCTTTTCATTTTTAGCCATGGCGTTGTCAGTTTATTTTCGATTTATGAGTTTGACTGTCCCTCTGGTATCTTTCGTCCCTTTTTTGTAAACAACACAAACAGCAGGTTCGTGTTTCATTTTTTTAGCCATAGATACAAGAAAGGAACAGTTAATTTCTTGTTTCATAAATACCTTGATCAGTTAAAAATATGTTTCATATTATTTCAAAATTCTGTTTAGATATAAAGTTTGCCTTTATCTTTGCTGAGGACAGTAATATATTTGGCCTTATATTTAGCCTGTACATGATATAGTTATTTTTTAAAAGATCTTTCAATTTTTTTATTAAATCATTTCTGTCGTTCTACTTACCACCACATTGAAAACCAAATGATGTTACACCAGAAAGTTCCCATTTACCGTTATCATCTTGGCATACGAGTGGTCCACCACTATCTCCCTGACAAACAATAACAACGCCTTGTCTTTTATTATATTGAAATACTTAACAAAGAAGATCGAAATTCAAAGGACAAATTCAGTTAAAAGAGCATACGTTTCAATTTAAAATTTAAAAAAATGCTGCACAAGAAAACCATTCAGATACAAATCAACGGTTATCTTTTGCTGCCAATGGAGGTCGTCTTCATTACTGTGAAAATGCATTTATAAGTTTACTGAAGGTTTGGAACGTGGCCGTTAGCACAATTGTATTGTTTTAATAAATTTCTTTTCTTATACAAAAAAAATGTACTTTAACACTTTTTTTTATATATATTTAGTTATTGTTATGTCTATGTTTAGTTGTGGTAAGGTTGCTACCAGAGTTTATAGTTGGGTCAATACAGTATCAATTATGCAAGTCTAGCTGCACGTAGTTTGGTGTCTTTTATGATGCAATGAAGGTCATTTTGATAAATTGCAATTTTACCGATAAAAAATAAGATCACAAAAAATACTGAACTCCTAGGAAAATTCAAATGGCAAAATCAAATGATAAAACACATCAAACAAATGGACAACAACTGTCATATTCCTGACTTGGTACAGGCATTTTCAAATGTAGAAAACTTATTTTGTATTATGTGTATTTATTGACATACTTAAACTTGAAGTTGGTGATATCTATAAGTGTATTAACTGGACGAATCTTACTTTGCACGCATCATTTTCGCCATTTCCTGCACAAATCATGTTCTTCGTTATTTGTCCATGAAGGTGTGATGTTTGATTACACTGGTATAAATCGTCAATTTGAACCATAGCTTGCTTCAAAACATCAGGACAGCAAGATTCTAAAAATTAATATATTAGTGTAGAAGTATAGTCTGGTAAAATAGGTAATTCTTAAATATGCATTCGTAATTCGTAAATATGTTATGAATCAAATATGAGGATTTTAGTCAAATCGGTGACCATGTATTTGACAGCTAGTGCCCCTTTAACATAAATTTGCTTATTTTGTTGTGATCCTGTCAAGTTATTAAATCTTGGGAAAGAACGATAAGACCATGAATTGTAAAAGAACTTACGTTACATTTTATATGTAAACGATGAATATTTCATAGAAGTAATTTGTCAACTTGATTATATACGTATTTTGCAATTTTCCAAATTAGGAAATTAAAAAAAATATGAATATTACTCAAAATAAACCTTATGCACTGTGAACTTTGAAGGAAGTATTTCATTACTTTGGGATAACAGTTCATATTCATGTGGATTCACAAGGCATATGATACATGTATAGTAGGATACTTTTACCTTTTCGATGTAACTAGTATCGCTCCTTTTGAAGTTATTACATTAGATTTATGCTTTTACCTGGATTTGTATCTTCTTAAAGGATTTATGAGTTTGAAAAGTGCTATTATTTATAGTTTAAGAAAAACTAGATAAAATTTAATGATAACATTTACCCATTACTTGTCCAAATCCAGTTACATAACATATAGTTCCCGTTTTGACTGTTGACTTTGGAAGACAAACAGTATCTATTATATCATTCAGTGTAAGAAGGTCTTGTAGTCTGACCAAAGCAATGTCATTATCAGTGGTAGACAAATCAAATCCTTCATGTACTATTATTGATTTTACAGGTGCGTGCATTGAACCAATGTCGTTTTTGTTCATGTGATGCAAGCCTAAATGTGCCGTCCAATACTTTGCAGATCTGTCACTATTTAAATAAAAGTTATGAAGACATTACTAAAAGAAAGAAAGGATTTAAATATTCACCAGTACATGCACAGCAAATTTAAAACTAGTAAAGGAACGTCGCTTTTATTGCTAAAGTCAAGCTTAGTCACAATGACATTTGTTATCAGTTTTAAAAAAAATTGACAGCTCTTTTGTCATATTTTCTTTAGATACAAATATTTTTGTTGTTGCAGGTTAAGCTAGGTATAAAACCAGATTTAACCCACCTATTTCTTAGAAAAATACATGTACCGAGTCGGGTTTCATTGGTTTCGTTTGTTGAAACGTTTGATTAATTTTTGGGAATTTACTTAATTTACTTTTGAGTTTGGTATTTTGTGTCTTTTCGAGTCAGAATAAACTCAGAATAATCGAAACAAACTTAAAATAAATTAATTGAAAGAAACCTTTCGATGCCCTCAAAGCAATGCGATGCTGTGACAATCCATTCTGGATGTATCAGACTTCCTCCACACATAGGAACACCCTTATATTGAAGGGAGACCTGCCATGGCCAACTACCAGGTCTAGCTTCTTCTCCACCGACGACTTTGAAACTGACGTTGGATGGTGGAATTGATGGGCTTCCACAAAATATGTGGTCTGAACCTGTTGAAAAACAAAACAAATAACAAAAACCCGTATGGTTATTGATTATAATTTTCCAGAATTTTTTGCAAGATAAAGTAAGAAAATATAATTAAACATCTCAATATATATTTACATATGTATCAAACAAAATCGTTTCGATGAAAATGCGCTCGGTCTTTTAAAATATTCTACCAGATATATAACATAAAAAGAAAAAATAAACTATGTGGTCTACCAAGTAAAGCTACGTAAACATCTTTCAAATCATGTTTTATCAGGTATGTTGTAAAGATATATAGAGCTTATGTGTTTCAACTGCTATGTCACTATAAATTTCCTATTATTTCTTTCTCTCCCTTTTACACCACGTACAACATATAGTTTGATGCTTATGCTGTGTATCAATTTGTTAAAATTACATTATGTCATAGATTAAAGTCATAAAAAGCCTAAAATTAAAAAAATAATGCATATGTTTTTTATAACTCAATGGATAGTTTTCATTATAAAACTTATGTACATATCCATTTTTCTGAAGAAAATTCTTTTAATTTGTTCATATCAAGACGAGGTTTACTTTATTTCAATTGCTTCCTTCCAGGAAGCAATTCCCCGACATATGTTCCGAATGCAATGTGACCTTCGTGTGACCCATCTCGTAAAAATCCGGAGATCGCAATACGCATGGGTGTCATTGAAATAAACTATTATCTGATTGTACATGTTAAACACGTGCTCAATTTCCATGTTTTTTTTTGTTGGTTGTTGACAAACATGTGACAATCGTTAAACTTCGACCTCAAAACACGAACTTTAATTACCTGTCATATTTTCACAACAACACTGACCGATTGTCGATTATACGAAATTTATGCGAAAAAAATGATAAAAGTTTAAGTTTAAGTTTATGATATATACATGCATTGGTTGAAGAATTAGAAGAACATTATTTTTCACCGGTCACTCGTTTATTATGACTTTAATAGGCTTGGAAATGATCGTATCAACTAGAAAATATTTACATGGGTAGGTTAGTCGAAAACATTACATTATAACAAATTGGAACTTAATGATTGAAACGCAGTTCTGTTTCTTTGAATCGAAAGCAAATGTCTTTGAACGTTTGTGACAATTCCACACCGAGAATTTCTTTGGGACCTACTTAAGTTCCAAGTCTTACATGGATGCTACATTTCTAAATATGTAACAAGTTTTATCGATTTTTAAATGCTAATAAATTTATTGAATAATTCCCAAGTATGAGAAGGTTACTGTAAATATATCCCGAAACATTTTTGAATTGTATGTAAAGAATTGAAGAGACCGTTACATTTTACATGTTATATCTAGCCTTTTAATCATAATAAATTATGAAAGTATAATTTAAAATGTTATTTTGCCTTCTTACTACAGACGATTTCATCAGTTCCATCCCTACAATCAGCTATAGTGTTACAAACCAATGAAGAATTGATGCAATCTCCAACGCCACATCGGAACTCGGAAGAAGAACATGGCACTGAAAAATGATATTAACTCTTTATACGATTGCAATACATGTACATGTTCTTACCGTCATGAAAATTCGACACAGAATGACCCGTGTAAAACTGTAGCGATTGTTTCATGTATAATAAAAATTGCTTTCGGATTATTCCTGATGAATCTAAATGCAGTTATTTCTTATGATTCCTTTATGGATATAAAACTCAAAAATATTGTTGCATTGTTATTAAAGAACTATTGGGCGATTTATGATCGACTGTGTTATAGCTTACTATGTTTGCTCCTTGTTGAAGTCCATACAGTATCTTAATGTTGTTAACTTCTACGCCACTTGGTCTCTGGCAGAGATTTGACTCATTGGTGACCATACCATACCTTGTTATTATATCTATATACTTTTCATACTGCTTTATGGTTAACCTTTCATCTTTCATTATGCATATTTATTTAAGGTTATTGAACTGTAAACTTACGAATAGGTTCATGTACATCATAGGTTATGTTGAATCCTGATAATGTTTTAGTACTGTCACTGTAGAATGAAACAATTATCTGGTTACTGGTCGATGTAAGTTTGTTCGGGAAATTCCATCCGCAAATTGTTCTTATTAACGTGTTCATACTGCCGACCCTGTTGAATATTGACAACGAATCGTATGAACAAATGCTGTCTCTTTCGCCTTCAATATGAAAGTCCTGAAAATATTGTTGTGTTCATAATCTTTTTTAAATATCAAATTATGGTTTTTTTCCAACACTAGGTAAGCAGCAACGTTCGTTTTATGGACGATTCTTCCAGGAATCTATAAAATGTGTGTTTATTACCATGCATGGAAATGTACGCATGTCTCCAACGTTTTAATCCCTTAAAAACACACACATACATTTTATAAACTCTTATTCCCTTGGTTTTAATTTTTGACCCAGATTTGTGTTTACCTAATCGATTTATGATGTGGATACTAAAAAATTCCAAAGATATTTTAGAGTACATACAATTTAAGGCTCTTTTATCTTGGAATAGAATTAAGACATTTGACTTTTCTATACTTAAAACAAGTATTCCTCATTCCAAACTAGAAGACAAATTAAAAGAGTTGGTATTGCTATGTTTTCGAAATAAGAATGGGCAACGTAGATACAAGTATCTTTTCGTTGGGAGGGATAAATTCTTCTTTGTAAATAATCACTCTGGTTCAAACAAAAAAATCTTTGACACTGCCATTATCAAGATGTTGGATTTCTTGATTTACAACATATTTGTTACGTTTGGATGACGTGTTTGTCGGCATTCCAAGGGTAACCAATTGTGTCCCTCTTCTTGCAGACTTGTTTCTTTATCATTATAAGGCTGACTTCATACAGAAACTTCTTAAGCAGAAAGATAAGAAGTTATAAATACTTAAAAATTTGGTGACTATGTTGACCGCATCTATCCCATCGAACTAGAGATAAGGGATACAACAGATACAGGTAAGTCTGCCTCATATCTTGACTTACATCTAGAAATTGACAACGAGGGTCGGTTGAAAACAAAACTTTACGACAAAAGAGATGATTTCAGCTTTCAAATTGTGAACTTCACATTTCTATGTGGCAAACTTTCCAGCAGCGCATGCATACGGAGTATATATCTCCCGATTGATACGAGATTCCCGGGCTTGTACGTCCTATCAAGATTTCCATGATAAAGGGTTGCTGATCACAAGGAAGCTATAAAACCAAGCGTTCAGATTTGTAAAGTTAAAATTCCTTCGAAAATTTTACGGACGTCATCACGAGTTGGTTGACCGTTATGAAATACGATTCACAGATGATATCGGATATGTCCCTTATGTCGTTACTACAATCCTCTTTCCTTTTTACGAACATGACCTACCCAAGACTATTTACCGGGTTTGTTATGACATGAGCAATACGCCGTGCCATATGTGGAGTAAGATTTGCTTACCCTTCCGAAGCACCTGAGATCACCCCCAGTTTTGGTGGGGTTCGTATTACTTAGTCTTTAGTTTTTTATGTTGTGTATTGTGTTCTATTATTACTCTGTTTGTCTTTTTTTTTGTCATGGCGTTGTCAGTTTATTTTCGATCTGTGAGTTTGACTGCGTCTTTGGTATCTTTCGCCCCTCTATATCGAATATGCAATGTTCGCAATTTTTTGACAAAATAAGCATGCATTAAACTTTTATATAACACATGCTTCCAATGTTTCTTTGCTGGAACTATTGTTGATTTATAGTCTTTTATACAATCTGTTGATCACAGGTGTATAACACTCCCTTTGGTTTTCAGGATTTTCTTGCTTTGTTGAATATCCTTTGGAGGCCTTCGACTGTTATCTACTCTTTTGTTGTGTGTTTGTCTCTTTGATACATTCCCCATTTCCATTCTCAAATGTATGACCATACCAATGATAATGCATCTCAGATAGCATTTACCATTTATAACAGGTGCTTGTCGTTTTTTAATAAAAAAAAATAATCATTTTTCTTGTTTTTTTTTGTTGAAATTGTAAATATAAATTGATTAATAACATAAAAACTGAATACAAATATTTACTTACATTGAATGTAATTGTGATAACTTTTCCAAGAGGAGCAGCTATAATCCAGGAACAATTTATGTTTACAGGATAATTCTCTTGTAGAACATAACCTGGTGATAATAATTCACCGTGTGTGTTATTATTGAACATCATTGTTCCATTCCTGCACTGTTCCTCGATCGCTTTATTTATAGACATTTCTGAAATAAAAAATTAAACTTGATTATATATTGATTTTGGTGGGGTTCATGTTGCCCAGTCTTTAGTTTTCTATGTTGTGCTTAGTATACTGTTATTATTTTTTGGTTCTTCACTTATTTTGTGATGGCGTTATTTTCGACTTAATTAAGTTTAAATGTCTCTTTGGTATCTTTCATCTCAGACGCAGTGTATTGAAGATATCCAGTTATCAGTGACTTAACACCTATCGTTATGCACTTGAAGCATTTGTTCCGAAGTTCTCAAGAATATAAATGTTGTTGCCCATTCACAGGTCTTAAAAGTAAAATTGAAAAAAAAATCACTCTGATTATATCAACATCAACATCAACTTCATTAATATACATATTGTTCGTATTTAATCATAATTTCCATTCGAGATTTTGTGGATTTGTTTTTTCATTGTTTTTGTTTGTTTTCAGTAAAACATGATATATGTACTTGTAAATGTAACATTTATAGATCGTAATTTTGATGAATAAACATACCTGTCTGGTTTTCTGTAGTGTAAGAAATGTTAAATCCTTTGCCGGACATGGTATGGTCAGTTATAAAAGTCAGCATTATAGTATTCGTTTTCGATAGAATATCCTTTGGCATAGATTGACCGCAGAAAGTATTAATACTGTTATCATTTGTTATTGTAAGTGCATCATACAGACAATCAGATTCATATTCAATGTCAAATTGCAGAAAATGAAGTCGTATTATATATCCATTTGGAGCAAATATCCTCCAAACACAATGAAGTCTCTTGAAGTAGTTTCCATTACCAAAATTTGGTGAAATAATGAAACCTGGATTTTGATAATATATATCGTAGACACAGTCTCCGAAACTAGACTTTGTAGTAGTAGGCTGGGGAATTTCTATGGAAAAAATGAAAAATTAAGAAACAATGTTTTTGAAAATGGTCCGTTGAGAAGTTTTAGCATATATGATATTATATTTTTTTTATATATATTTGCTTTATATCCTATTGATAACTTGTATGCCAAATTTTAACTATGCAATGTTATTCATCCCAACCATAAAATTCAACAGGTTGAAGGCTGTCATTTTCTAAATTCGTTACTCAAATATTCAAAAATGAAACATTTTCACAGCTGATTCTTAGAATTAAATATACATCAAAAATTTACTTTACATTAAAAGATATATTCTTTTGATTTTGCCATTTGATTAGGGACTTTTCGTGTTTAATTTTCCTCGTAGCTGAGTATTTTTATTTTTCAGTAATTTTCAATTGAGTTTCCTTGGGATCTTTTAAATATGGACAGTAAGGGTCATTATCTATTTTGTATGTAAAAACTAATTAATACACTGTTCAAATAATAACCTATAGCAGAAAACTGAAGATGAAATCCACTGGTTCCATTAATAGGATCCAGTTGGTATATTATCTTTGCGAAACGATCAAAAGTATATATATCAGGAGGTATAGTTTGCCCACAAAATGGACCATACCGGTTACTGGAATTCCGTCCGTCCAATATTATTAGAGAATCGCGTGAACACAACATATCCTCGTTCAGGGTAAGATAGATAAACTGGAACAGGATTCTGTAATTAATTGGAGCTTCAATATACCACTGACATTGGTAATCAAACGTTTGACTTAGTTCTGATGTATCAATATGTCCTGATGTTTCATTGTTGATGGTAAATATCTTGTTACACATCAATCTATCTGAATTTGTTGTGGGAATTGTACTTGTTGATACTGAAAGAATTAAGTTTTATATTTTTGTATTAAGAATAAAAACAGTCATTTTTCAAGTTTCACATACTTTTGTAGTATTATACCACTTTTCATGCACAGTCAATGTTTCATATGCAAACAATATTAAAAGGTTGATAACACCGAACCAACCAAGAAAGTCAAGATCAAGAAGATATCACATTTATTATTCCAAAGGCACTCATTTATAACTAACTATTGAATTCAGGCAAATTTTGTGTAGGCTATAACCAATTTAGATCTTTAAGTTCTATGTAGGGTAGTATCTATGATGAGGATTAGACCGACAATCCTATCATGTTTAATTATTTCTTCATTTCATTTTGCTGATGATATTTTGCTGTTTGAAATTTTCTCCATCCACTACACTTTCACAAGAAACGAATTAATGGTAAAAATCGTCTTTACAAAGCAATAAATTTTAAAGGGGTTGCGACTGTGATACAAGTGATATGTTTAGCCGGCTATTAAACCAGGTGCAATCTACCATTTTCTACACAAGAAAATGCCTGTTTCAAGTCAGGATTATGACCGTTGTTATCCATTCATTAGATGAATTTGAGTTTTTGATTTTGCCATTTTATTAGGGACTTTCCATTTTGAATTTTCCTCGGAGTTCAGTAATTCTGTGATTTTACTTTGACTATCGATTTCTGCATATTTGACTTATTAGTAGATATATGTTGCTTATTCACATTTGTACTATATCTACTATAGATTGATTAACCATTTCAGTCATGGTATATTTTGAGTCAATTTTACTTGTTGATAATTTTCAATATATTATATAGATTCATACACATAATAGATGACCAGTGCATAGCAAACCCCTCGTTCTGTGTCATGTTGATGGCCCTGAAGACAATCCGTGTACGACTGTTTTCAATAACCATGTCAGGTGGGCGCTTTCTCCCGCAATATTTCCCTAAAAGATACTACAATTATAACATCGGTATTAAAGAACGACCACGTTCTCTTTTTTTTAAACCTAGTTTCCTTATCACTATTAATTTAAAAAATAAGATTTCAATTTTATCCATGTTAAATATGATTTGTTTTGATAGATGCTGATTTCTTCATTTGCCCTCCATGTTTTCAATAACAGCACTTTGCGACTGGACAAAACAATGATACAGATGTCACAGAAACATTGCACATTTGTGTATGTATGCATTCAAAATGAAAATAACACATCCAGCTGCTGTAACTGATTTGTACCACACCTTTTATAATCCAATTTGGTGCTATATTTTTTTTAATTTTCGTATCCAAAATCTTCCTGAGTATCAATACTTTTTTGTCAGTTGTGAAGGAAACTAGATGTATATACTTTACCTATCTCCTTTCCGTCTTCCTGGAATACTGCAACATATTCATCTGAACAATTTGCAGATGTTTTTATGTTGAATCGTGTATAGAAATGTAGCTTTATGGTCTGTAAGAGTAAGGATATTTCATTATTGCAGCATACAATTTGATTGTATCAGATGAAGTTCGGTTGTTGCAGGTATGAGTTAATGATTTAAATAGTATAATATTTTGTCACATTTATCTAGCGCTGATTCTTTCTAAAATTATAAAAAAAAGATCATCTAACATTTCGGGTATTATCTTTACAGTTGTCAGCAACATAAGCTACTCTATTATTTTGTGTTTCAAAGGCATGTATAAACACATTTATGTGCGTCAAAGCAAAACGTGTTCCTACATAACACAATTCATATTTGCCACAAAATATACCAACCATATGCCCTGGTACAACGATATCCCATATACACGTTCTGTTGTTATCAATATTTGTTGAATCAAATCTCCCCCTTATATCTCCTTCGGTATCCGTCCTATTTCTGAACCCTCCACAGCCGGATAAAACGTCCTCACAGTCATGCTCATCGCTGTTGTCGCCACAATCGTCATTGTTATCACAGCGCCACTTAGCGGGAATACAAGACCCATCATCACATCGGAACTCTGAATTGCCACACTGTGTATCTGTAATGACAAAATTGTGCGTGAATATTAGAAACTCAATGACATGATTACTTGATAGATTTATTTGTATAAACTTAACTTCGAGTTGAAAATGTTTCATACATAGTACGGAACAGAACATATCAACAATAAACTCATTAGGTAAGTTCTGCAAAGATCAAGATGAAGAGCGTAAATGGTAGATCGTTGCTTTAAAATAAGGGTATATCTAAAGGACAACAATGTTGATGTTTACTACTGTTCCCTAAATTTTGAAAGTGTCCACCTAAGGACTTCTTAAAAGAGTTGCTGCAAAAATAATTGAACGTGTGAAGAGCGTAGTACTTTTTCTACATAGGGTTTCAATTTAAATATCCCCACTCCTATAGCAGACGTGTCTGTGTAGTTATACATCCTACATTACCAAACGAACATCTCCTTCATTGGAGCATTACTGCTGTGAGGCTGTCTATTTCTATATTCTTACAAACCTTATTACATTTCATTTTAGTTTTTACAATATTCTCGTATCATACCTATATCAAATGATTTTAATAGTTTGTTCTTATGTTGAACTTTTACACCACTACTAAAGGGTTATTGGGAGGGTTTGACGCTAATGAACTAGTTAAATCCTTCCACAATCTTTATGGTTTGTTCAAAGTCAGGATTCTGTAATTCAGTAGTAGTCGTGTTTCTGTATTTGGTTTTCTTTTCTTATTTTGTATATACATCAGTCCGTTAGTTTTCTCTTTGAACTGTTTTACATTTGTCGTTTGGAGCATTGCATTGCTAAATGTCTATGCCAGTTTGTCTATAAATGATGAGACGGGTTATGCATGTTTGTGAACACTCAAAATCCACCCTTACATCGTACAGGGGTCGTACAGAGGTGTCTCATCATCAAAAGAATTGTCGAAAATTGTTTAAAATGGCTTGAATTGACTCATCATAATGGCACAAAGCACAAACATATTAACATAAAGACAAAAAACATGAGTATCAATCAGTATACATCCAACGGATTTAGCGTAAAGACGTCATAAAGATTCATGAACAAAGCACGACCGTGTGCAATCCAAAAAATATGAACATCGTATATAAATGACTCGCTTACATTTAACTGTACAGTTTTCTTCATCTTGTAAGTTTGCACAATCGTTTTCTCCATCGCAAACCCATTGAAATGAAACACAAACTCCATTTAAACAGTCGAATTCCTCTTTACACGACGTTGAACTGTTTATTACTGGCGATGTTTGGGCTGAAACATAACAGAAGAAGCAAGGATAACTTTAAAATTAAGATTTACATTCAAGTTCTAAACCAACGGTCTCCCTTTACTCTTGCTAGTCTTATTGAATTAATTTGCTTTAACTGCCTTAGCTTGTCTAATTAGAAAATGCATGAAAATTAGACGTCATGATTGAATTTAGTCCAACAAAGTACTAAGATCAAGCGAAAAACATGTCGATTAAATAAAATAACATATGTGTGTTGTATTTTTTATTTTTAATATGTTTGTGTTGTATGTTACATTTGTAATATCCTATATGTGTTGTATATTCTATCTGTGTGTTGAATGCTACATTTTTTGTATCTGTCTAAATTAATCAGTATTCTTCTTTGTATTCTTTTAATAAATATCAAGGGATGAACAAGAATGAAATCAACTCTATAAGATTATACGACAACAACAAAATATTTAAAAAGTATCAAGATTTTTATGAACAAATATTTCAACAGAAAAAGGGGTGTTAAAAATGGAGTAAGTGAAATTGGAACCAACCTATAGAATCCTCAATTTCAGTTTCAAAGTTCAGTGATGATATCAGGAGAAGACTGTTATTAGTAACTCCGTACAAGGATACAGTGTAATTTGTAGATGGACTAAGCGATGTAATTGTAAAAGTTGAAGTTGCAATTGAGACAAAAACCTCCAATATGATCTTGTTTATATCCTTTTGTTCGCATTTTATGTGGTAAGCTAAAATTAACAAGCATGCATGTACATGTATCTAATGACTTTATATTTATCGGTCAGTTATCACATTAATCAAATGTTATTATTACAAAAAGTACCATAATTGTAAATATATTATTATGATGATTATTATTATTTATCAAATTATAATTTTCATAACATATGGCGACATGATATTAAACAAAGAACCTAAAAAAACAAAGCGTGTATTACTATAACACACATTAAACTAGTGGAAATATACCTTTAAATTGCGAAAAAAATGTGTTTTAACAGTTTTTCAATCTTTGATTTACAACAGAAGGATTACTGCATGACGAATGAAAATGAATTCCACTAGCAACTTATAGTTCTTTTTTTTATTATTATTATTATTATTATTATTATTATTATTATTATTATTATTATTATTATTATTATTATTATTATTATTACCATTGACAATTTCATCGATTAGGTTTCCAGTCTGCCAAATTACTGTAGCTGAATTCTCACCCACTTCTGTCACCAGCAAATCATTAAATGGTGCTGCAAAATCTATATGAAAACCAACAATATATATTATGAATATGATATATAACTCGATGTTTTGTTTGTTTAGGACAGAAAACAAAGTAGAAATAGGTGAATTCATATGTAAATGTGATAATTGGTGAACAAAAACATAGATTTTTTAGTAAAAGAGAGGCGTAAAATACCAAAGGACCTGTCAAACTCACAAGTAGAAAATAAACTTGCAAAACTATGGCTGATAACGAAAAATGACTAACAAATAAACAAAAGTACACAAGACACAAATTAGAACACAGTTATTATGTTGTGTCTTTTGTACCATTATTTGTCTCTTTGTCTTTTTATTTTTTAGCCATAGCGTTGTCATTTTATTTTCGATCTATGAGTTTGACTGTCCTTCTGGTATCTTTCCCCCCTCTTTTAGAAAACTTTTGACTGAGCAACACGAACCCCACCAAAAATATTCTATAAAAAAGCAACTAAATCTTATTATATGATAATAAGGATAGCAAACACTTGTTTTCTCATTTAAATTGTAAACAAATATACCTTTAATATGCTGCTGATGAGATCATCAAATAAAGTTAAATATTACCTGCATTGGTTCGATTTAATAAGAAAACAAGAAAAATACACAGACCATTCCTACTATACATGTTCAACATGTGTACTTATAAATCCTTATTTACATATTTCTATGTAGAACAGTGTTTACTATCTACAAATGATAAATACAAATTCTGATAAGTAGGTTGGACATTTCTTAAATCCTGTTCTGAAAGATAACTATTTAAACGGATCAAGGAAATGCTCTAAAATGACCTGTTTATGAAATGTAATGAAACGGACACAATCTGTTAAAAATTAGCACCTATGGATATGTCATTATGCCCTTTGATGGATATTCATTTACTCATTTCAAAGATAATATATGCTTATCGACTTTTTGGTGATTTATCAATTCTTGACGTCATTGGTTTGTAAATATTTTTCATTGACCTGAAAGTTAGGTGCAACAATTTTCTTGTGATTTATTCAGCATATTACATCGTGATATCATGTTCTTTGGTTCAAACAATATTGGAACTATAGACTCTAAGTCGGTAATTTTTACTTAGAATCTTTGTTAATAATAAAAAAGACAAACTGAGTATCAATTATCTTAAATTATGGTTCTCTAGTAGGAAGCTAGAGATCAGGACATACTCCTTTTGATGATTTAGATCAAATTCTGATTCGAGAGTCACTGATGAGTATGCGAAACGCGTGCCCTTGCCTACAAAAATGTAAATACAAATGGAAATATGAATTTGATGTATCAACTCATGGCCAATAATTGATTCATGTTTATGACATAAATCATGCAGCATAGTAATAGTTTTTTATGTGCTGTTGTTCATCTCAAAGTCAAAGCGAGCCTGCACGAGATTCCTACGAAAATCAAAAGATGCCACCTTACTGCAAGTGCAAAACGACCTTAACAAGTTTTTAACATTTGTTTGGTATATATGACAACAATCTGCACTGAAGCACACAAATATAGGGTTATAACAACAAAAATTCCAAACTGTTGTCAAAAACAAGCTCAGTAATCTCGTGCAAAAGAGAGGCAATGACAAACTGAAAAACTGACAACGCCATGGCTAAAAACCCAAAACGCTCAATAGACAAACAACAGTATAGAAAACACAACATAGAAAACTGAAGACTAAGCAACTCGATCATCAAATGAAAACCAGGTTCTCCGGAAGGGTAAGCAGGTCCGCATGTGGCACTCGTTGTGTTGCTCCGGTAATGATGAAAGTACAATCTTATTCGATGATGTCACGTTCGACGAAGAAAGGATGAGATTGATGTAACGACAATTGGAACATTTCAGTCGTCATCTGTAAATAAAGGCAACAGTAGTATACCGCTGTTCAAAACTCATAAATCCAGGGACAAAAAACAAATTCGGGGTAACAAACTAAAACCGAGGGATACGCATTAAATATAAGAGGAGAACAACGACATAACACCGAAACGTAACACACACAGCAACGGACCAAGCATCAGACAAAACACCACGAGAATAACAAATATAACTGACTAAAGTTAAAGTTAAATAAGAAACAGATATTCCATAACATTCAACCAATTTATGATGACGTAAGTAAAATTCAAGAAGGGATGATTTCACCCTAAACATTTGGATCCTACGGTTGAATATCTTCCTTGTGACATTTCACAGAAATCATAATATGAAATGGCAGCTGTTGAATACCATATCAACTGTGAGATTGTAATGTTGCGTTATCGACTTGCAAAATTCATAATTGGGAAGCTAGCATTTCTTTTGTTTTAAAGTTTAGTCTTAACCGACCCTCATTATCAATTTCAAAATATAAGTGAACATTATAACTAGATTTAACCGTATCTGATGTATCCTTTATATTTTGATTTCGATTGGATAGATGCGTTAACAAAAGTGACAAAACTGTATGTAAATTACACAGAAACAATACCACGAAATACATCAAAACAGTTATAAGATAACTTGACATTAACCGCAGCATGACTTGCGCCAGTAATTCGGGCGGCCTGCATTACAGTATCTATGAGCATACTTTCGGTCAAATTTTTGTTTTGTAAATATCAGGCCATTTTTTATTTTTTAATTGCTTTGTATTTTGTCATCTTGGAGCCTTTTAAAGCTGATTCTCCGGTATGGCTTTTGCCCATTATTGAAGGTCGTTAACAAAAACTATTAGTTGCTTAAAGTCATAAGAAACCTCAAATAAAAAAAAAATAATGCATACGTTTTTTTATAACTCAATGGATAGCTTTCATTATAAAACTTTTGTACATATACTTTTTTCTGAAGAAAATTATTTAATTTATTCATATTAAGGAGAAGTTTACTTTATTTTAATTGCTTCCTTCCAGGAAGCAATACCCGACATATTTTCCGTATGCAAAGTGACCTCAGTGTGACCCATCTCGTAAAAATCCGGTGATCACATTACGCATGGATGTCCTTAAAATAAACTATTATCTGAACTTACATGTTAAACACGTGCTCAATTTCTATGCTTTTTTGTTGATTTTTTGTCGATTGTTGACAAACAGGTGACAATCGTTAAACTTCGGCTTCAAAACACGAACTTTAATTACCTGCCATATTTTCACAACAACACTGACCGATTGAAAAGAAAATTAACGATTATACGAAATTTACACGAAAAAAATGATAAATTCGTGCACAGAAGACTAAGTTTATGATGTTTGTATGCATTGGTTCAGTAATTGGAAGAACATTATTTTTCACCGGTCACTCGTTTCTTATGACTTCAATAATGCTTTATTTGGACACTATTTGATTGTTGTCTAATTTGCTATCATTCCAAATCATCGCATTTATACTGACCATAAGTGAAAAAGTGAAGTAGTGTATATGTGAGTAAATGAGCTGTAGAGATCAAGAATCTGAAGCACAGATGTAACTTTAAATGGCTTTCACACAGCAAAAATGAGAAACTTAAGATAATGATATTGATTAAAGCGACAATTCATATCTTTAATTTTTCAACACTTGTTTTTTTTACTGTATTAAGTGATGGCATTTACGTAACGTTTGTGGGAACATACACAGTGTTCTAACATACCTTGATAATCAACGTCCCTGTTTGAACCAATGATTGTGAACTGTCAATCCCCAATTGTGCATCTGCTTAGTAATCACGGATATGCAAATGATGAACTATGATCGTAATTTGCAATTATATTGTTACCTGATTTACATAAATGTCCTTACAAACAACGTAATATTGCGAGGTCTTCCAAGTCCTCCTTAAAACCTCTATCAACAACAATTTTATCAGCAAATCAAAGCCGGGATTCAAATTAATTCTTAAACTGCCTATTCTACAGATGGGGTAAATGATTTGGATATAAAAAATAAAATAAAGATCCGTTAAGAGTACATACAATCTGAGACTATTTCAACTTGCAGGATAATAAAAACATTTGACTGTTCTACCCTTTATACAAGTAATTCCTATTCCAAACTAAAAGACAAATCAAAAGTTGGTCCTTCTTTTTTTAATCGAATAACCAACTTAGATACAAGTATCTTGTGTAAGGAACGGTCGAATCGCACCTTGTAAAACAAATAATTCTAATTCAAACAGAACTTCTTCGAAACTGTCATTATCAGGATGTTTTATTTCTGGATTGTCAACATTTGTGTTACTTATGAAGGTCGTGTTTTTCAACATACAATTGACATTCTCCTAGGAACCAGCTGAGCGTCTCTTCGTGTCAAGCTGTTTCTTTATTTACATAATTCTGAATTCATTAAAAGCTTCTTAGGAATGATAAAATAAATTAGCATTATCTTTTGACTTTACTTTCGGCTAAACGGATGATGTCCTCTCCTCTTAATCAATAATAAAAAAAAATTTGGTGACTATGATTAACGCATCTATTCCATCGAACTTGAAACAAAGGATACATCAGATACAGTTACGTATGTTTCATTTCTTGAATTGCATCTAGAAAATGACAATTAAGGGTCGGTTGAAACAGCACTTTACAACAAACGAAATGATATTTGCTTCTCGATTGTGAACTTTCCATTTCAATTTAGCAACATTACACCAGTGTCTGCACACAGAGTATGTCTTTCAATATGATATCCAAATGCTTGCATTTACTATTGTGATTTTCTTGAGAGAGGGTTACTACTAACAGGTAATTCAATAAACCAAGAGTTATATGAAATGAAATTGAAGATCTCCCTTCGAAAAACTTCGTCCTCCATTACGAGTTGGTTAACCGTTATGGACTATATGTTTCACAGATGACGACGGATATGTTCCAATTGTCGTAACCACAATCCTGTTCTCTTTTCCCCGATTGTGACCTACTGAATAAGACTTATTATCGAAATCGGTTTTTATCAGGAGCTTTAAGATGGGTGCCACAAGTAAAGCAGGATCTGCTTATTCTTGCGGAGCCTTTGAGATTACCCCTTTTTCTGGTTGAGCTCGTGTTGCTCAGTCTTCAGTTTTCTATGCGAGTATGGTTATGTACATTTTTTTACATTTTTTTTTTTTTTAGGAAAGGGGTATACTTTTAATATATTTGTAACGTTCGGAGGACGTGTTTTTCAACAGAGTGTCGGCATCCCAATGGGAACAAACTGTGCCCCTCTACTTGCCGACCTGTTTCTTTATTATTATGAAGCTGACTTCATGCAGGAACTTCTTAGGAAGAATGATAAGAAGTTAGCAATATCCTTTAACTCTACTTTCCACTATATAGATGACGTTCTTTCACTAAACAATTCAAAATTTGGTGACTATGTGGAACGCATCTATCCCATCGAATTGGAGATAAAGGATACTACAGATACAGTTAACTCGGCTTCATATCTTGACTTACATCTAGAAATTGACAATGAGGGTCGATTGAAAACTAAACTTTACGACAAAAGAGATGATTTCAGCTTTCCAATTGTGAACTTTCCATTTCTAAGTAGCAACATTCCAGCAGCACCTGCATACGGGGTATATATCTCCCAATTGATACGTTATTCCCGTGCTTGCATTTCCTATCATGATTTTCTTGATAGAGGGTTACTGCTCACAAGGAAGCTATTAAACCAAGAGTTCCAAATGGTGAAGTTGAAATCATCCCTTCGTAAATTTTACGGACGCCATCACGAGTTGGTTGACCGTTATGGAATAACCGTTTCACAAATGATATCGGATATGTTCCTTACGTCGTAACTACAATCCCCTTCCCTTTCATGAATGTGACCTACCGAATTAGACTATTTACCAGATTTGTAATCACATAAGCAACACGACGGGTGCCACATGTGGAGCAGGATCTGCTTACCCTTCCGGAGCACCTGAGATCACCCCTAGTTTTTGGTGGGGTTGGTGTTGTTTATTCTTTAGTTTTCTATGTTGTGTCATGTGTGCTGTTGTTTTTCTGTTTGTCTTTTTCATTTTTAGCCATGGCGTTGTCAGTTTGTTTTAGATTTATGAGTTTGACTGTCCCTTTGGTATCTTTCGTCCCTCTTTTAATAAATATATGCATCATTTAAGAAAATAAATAAATTGACAAACACAACATAATACTAAGGCTTTTCTACCTTAGAAATAGATTACCATAGCTGTATTTGGAAAATCTTATAGGAGTTTTTGGTCCTTAATGCTCTTCAACTTCGTACTTTTTTAGTCTTTTTAACTTTTTTTATATTCATGCGTCACTGATGAGTTTTTCGAAGACAAAACGCGCGTCTGGCGCAAATACAAAATTCAATTCTTATAACTATGATGAGTTTATTATGGTCAAATTTAAATTGGAAATAAATATTTTGACCTCGTCCAATTTCCCAACGTTCTTCTTAGGTGTTGTTGTTTTACATTTTCGTTGTCAATATCTACGAACATTTGCCTCCTGACTTTGAAATTGATGAAGTTATTTAAATTTGACAAAAATATATGATAACAAATTAAATAGCAAACATTAACTTTCAACTTTTTTTATTATCATATCAAAAATAGAGTAAAACATTATCAGTTATGAGATTCATACAATAAATACAGATCTTAATATTACAAGACATTCTGCTGTAGGTGTTAAATCATAAACCGTGACGCATCTTAATATTACAAGACATTCTGCTGTAGGTGTTAAATCATAAACAGTGACGCATCTTAATATTACAAGACATTCTGCTGTAGGTGTTAAAACATAAACAGTGACGCATCTTAATATTACAAGACATTCTGCTGTAGGTGTTAAATCATAAACAGTGACGCATCTTAATATTACAAGACATTCTGTTGTAGGTGTTAAATCATAAACAGTGACGCATCTTAATATTACAAGACATTCTGCTGTAGGTGTTAAATCATAAACAGTGACCCTACGATTGTATAATACAGATCTTAATATTACAAGACATTCTGCTGTAGGTGTTAAATCATAAACAGTGACGCATCTTAATATTACAAGACATTCTGCTGTAGGTGTTAAATCATAAACAGTGACGCATCTTAATATTACAAGACATTCTGCTGTAGGTGTTAAATCATAAACAGTGACGCATCTTAATATTACAAGACATTCTGCTGTAGGTGTTAAATCATAAACAGTGACGCATCTTAATATTACAAGACATTCTGCTGTAGGTGTTAAATCATAAACAGTGACGCATCTTAATATTACAAGACATTCTGCTGTAGGTGTTAAATCATAAACAGTGACGCATCTTAATATTACAAGACATTCTGCTGTAGGTGTTAAATCATAAACAGTGACGCTACGATTGTACAGTTTTGTTGTTGTGAGTCAGGATTAAACTGTAATATCAATTGCCAGAATAATATATTTAATACTACCAAACGCCATGAATATTGTTTTTACTATAAACCTGAATGTGATTAACTATTAAATGTGTATATGTTACAGTGAATTTGTATAATCAGTGATTATGTAGAATCCCTGAAGTTTTCAGGGATTATGTAGAATTACTGGCCAGTTTACGGATTATATATAATCACTAAAATTTTCAGGGATTATGTAGAATCACTAGAAATAACGACAGGGATTATACATAATAACTGAAATGAAGAAATAGTTTTATTTATAAAGAAAATGAACAAAAGTCAAATTATTTATGCTATGAAATCATATTGAAACAGCAATACACTATATAAACTTAAAGTGTAGACTGCTAAGAGCAAAATATCAAAATGATAATTTGTTTTTTTTCAAAATGTTAAGCACAGTATATTAAAATGTTAAACATAATATATTAAAATAATACGCTTCACATCTGTTTTTACCACATTGACAATATCAAAATTTTAGAAAACATTTTTCTTCACATATCAGATCAGATTTTATGACCTGCCTGAGAATCAAGTGTTCAGTAAAAACATCTGTAAAAAAAGAGAAATTAGCAACCTCGAACTGGTTCGATTAAGATATGTTTTTTTTACCAGGCAATATCCTTTATCAGACTTTTGTTGAACAATTACCATTATGTTTTTTTTTTTAATTTCCTTTCCTTTTTTGCTATGAGAATATACCACCAAATGCTCTTAAACTTTGTTCTAATTGTCAATCCTTAGCTTTTCTATACATTAAATGTGTAAGATTTCTCTGTTTGGATTTCTTGTTCATTTGAACCAGAAACATGTCTCTGTTTGAACAAAAACGAAAAAAACATCTTCCATAATCTTCTTCACCATTTGTTTTACATGTACCACAAATAACATGCTCTGTGGATTTAAGAATAGAACATGGATATCCATTTGAAGCTTGCTTTTAATAAACAAACACTACATGTAAAGTTATCGCTATAAAGGAAATCTTGATATTATTAATTTTGAAGACTTAAACTTTATCTCGAAACCCTGTGCTGGTTATATCTTTAAAACCATCCTCTGTGTTCAAAAGCAAAATTATTTCATCTGGCAAGGAATATAAAAGTAAAAAATGAGAATTTTTTTTTTATATATTTTCATTTTTTTTTATCAAACAAAGGATCCTTAAATTATTCATAATCCCTGAAATTATATTAGGGAATTTGTAGAATAATTATTAAAATGTTCAGTGATTATGTAAAATCACTGGTCATTTTTAGGGATTATATATAATTACTAATGATTTAAGTGATTCTACATATTCCCTGAAAAATCAGGGATTCTACATAATCCCTGATTATACAAATTCACTGTAACATATACACTGTTTATATCTCCATCTGCTACTATACTTGGTTCAAAAAAGTATTCAAAAGATCAGAATTAAAAATATGTCTAAAGAATTTTAAAAAATTTGCATCGATAATAACATTTAATGTTTTGGAATACATAATGGTTGGAATGTGTGTTATTTTGATGGACCATATATGCATAAAAAGTTCCTTTTCTTCGTCTTTTTTATTCATCCAAATATCTGTGATGCGACCGGCGTTGTTGGAGGAGGGTGAATAATATTGAGTATCCATTTAACGTAGGTTGATACTTCAGTATAAACACCCGGCTTATTCATACGGCCACACCCATCTCCCCAGGATACAACTCCTACTATAGTCCACTGATTATTTCGTCGACACATTAATGGTCCTCCAGAATCACCCTACAATAACAGTTCGATAAAATAAGCAACACCATATTTTGTTAACATTGCAATCGCTTTTTGTGTTTTCTTAGAGTTACAGAATTTATATGCACTGCTGGTGAATAAAGTGTGTTAATGTCTGAATGTTGAACATTCTACTATGGTATGAACATTCTATTATGGTATGATTGTTGAACGACCGTGTATGTTTCCTTTCATAGTCGGATCTTTAAAGTAGTAACATCTTAAATTTCCCTAGTTGACCAGGAATTTCTTATGTGTAGTACACTCTAGTTTTTTTAACAATTTTTACTATGTTATTTTGACTGTTTATCGTTTGTTCATCTTTGTTTCTTTCAGACACAGTGTTGAATATTTTTGTGATATTGTCAATCTATTAGATTGTGATATTGTAAGCCATCATTTTATCTTCTCATTATTTTTAAAGTCTTTATCAATAATTGTCTTGCATAGTAATTTTGATCTCCAGTAATTACAAAAATCATCTCTTCTTTTTCCTACCTGGCATGCATCTTTTCCTCCCATTTCGTATCCAGCACATATCATACCAGGGGGCAAAGTAGACCCATATTTACTTCGACAATCAGTATAGGAAAATATTGGAACTCTTATTTGCTGCATTATACTTTTATTGCCTGTACCTAAAATAAAATTCTATTAATTTCTCTGAATACAAGACGTTATTGAGTCCTAAGCAACAAACAGATGAGAATTAGTTAACGTTAACGAATACAAAAATAATCACTGGATATTTATCATATAAAGTTAAATCGGTGATAAACACAGAAACTGTGACATCGTAGACCCAATGAAGTGTAACCTGATACGTACCTCTAGTATCTCCCCATCCAGTCACATAACAGAAATCGCTACCATTGAATGGACGCGTGTCTGTGCCTGGTAAACAAATAGTCTGCACGTATCTAGTTGTTACGGCTGGTCTATCCAACTTGATCAGTGCTATATCAGCTGGATGTCTTCCAATTCTGTACCAGTTGTGTTTGATTAGCTGTTTAATGCTAAATTCCTGTTCTGGACTTTCATTTACATCCTTATTATAGTCCCCTAGTCTGACACGGACATTCGACACATCTTTTAACCTACAATAAGAGTGAAAATTGATTTAACTTGTTAGTCATATTGTTTGTTAAAATCACACAAGAATTTATTTTTCCTTTTACTTTATCGTGCTTGTCATTCAACAAAAACGACTCTTACTACGGGTTCACCATGATATAACATTAGCACTTGATAATAACTGCTGTGCGGTACTTGTTATGCTCGATCTATCCGCTGAATTCGACACTATCGACCATCCCATCCTGATCAATCGGTTATAATACTCTTACGGCATAACTGGAACAGCGCTGTCATGGATGAGATCCTATCTTGAAAGTAGAAATCAACGTGTAGCAATTGGCTCCGTATTGTCAGATGTAATAAACATTAATAAAATTGAGAATGGAAATGGGGAATGTGCCAAAGAGACAACAACCCGACCATAGAAAAAAACAACAGCAGAAGGTCACCAACAGGTCTTCAATGTAGCGAGAATTCCCGCACCCGGAGGCGTCCTTCAACTGGCCCCTAAACAAATATATACTAGTCCAGTGATAATGAACGCCATACTAATTTCTAAAAAGTACACAAGAAACTAAAATTAAAATAATACAAGACTAACAAAAGCAAGAGGCTCCTGACTTGGGACAGGCGCAACAATTAAATATGGCGTTCCGCAAGGTTCGATCTTGGGACCCCGATTGTATTGCATTTTTTGCAAAACCGATCAGTGAAATATGTCGGCGGCACAACTTTAGCTATCATGGGTATCCTGATGACACGCAAGTCTACCTAGTTATCAAACCACTCGATAATTGGGACCACATATCTTCACGTCTAGAGACTTGTTTAGCTGACATTAGTAAATGGATGTGCTTAAACATGCTCAAAAAGACGTTTCGACAAAGCTACTGCGAGCCTCCGGAACAATCTTCCTAGCCATCTAAGACATGAACACTCACTCGAACTTTTTAAGAAAAATTTGAAACCCCGTTATTTTAGACTCGCTTTCAGTGATTACATTTAACTTTTTATACTGACTTTGACTTTTTAACTTTGTTCTTTTCGTTGTAGGAATTTCGTCTCGATTATTAGGAATAATATTACATTCAATTAATGTAGGCAGATCAAGTTGTTCGTCACCATGTACAAATTTTATGACGAAATCTTTTCCTCTTTTCCCGGAAGTAGCTTCTCTGCCGGATCATGTTGTAAGAGAGTAGTTTTCAGGTTTTTCCTGAACATTGAACAGACTGAAGCATTCAGGCGAGGCAATAGACCGGTTGCTTTGGTCGTCAACGATTGCGTACATCCGGATAATTTTGTCTGTCTTTTCCTTGTGGTACATATCCACAGGTACTATTTTGAGATTTCAAACTCTTAGGATCCTTGTGTATCTCTGTACAGGTTGAACTCACAGAGGTTAACTTTCAGCTGACTCTGTCTGCTCCCCGCCGTAGGCTTGTCGGGTTGAGCTAAACTGAGAACTTTCGGATTGTTATTGTCTGGTGATGTGAAGTGCAGTGGTATGTCGTTCACTTGCTCACTCATTACAACTGATACTTGCATTGCAGTCCCGACTTCTGTGTTTGGTTGATTCACAACACTTGTAGCACACATTATTTTGTTTTAACAATTCCTTGCGTTCCTCGATGACTTGGCTCTGAACGCTCGGCATTCGTTCAATGTATGCTTTGTCTTCTGTAGGATGCACATTACTTGTTGTTGGCTACTATCTGCAGGTTGCTGTTCAACAGCCGTCTTATGGACGTCAACTTTAGAATACGTCAGAGGTGTGAGCCTTGGCGTATCGACTTTTGTACTAGGCGTAACTTTTGACCCAAAGATAAACCCAGGATCGTTCTTTATTTTACTAATTTCCCTGATGAAGGCAGAGAATTCTGTGAAGGGTAGAAGTGCAACTTCATATTTAGACTTGTATCTTGAATCCCTTGTTGTCCACTTTTCTTGGAGTCCGTATGGCAGTTTTTCCACAATAAGATTTATCTCCTTCGAAGAGCCGAAGTAAGCTAGCAAACATCCCAGCTTGGGATTTTCTTTATGATACTCTATTTTTGAGATAATATCTGACAAATCGTACAGGTGTGAGTTGTCTTTATTTGTCAGTGTTGGAAAGTTGTCAAGTTTGTTGACGAGAGACGTTTGCTACATTTATATTGGAGCACCATATCGATCGTCCAGTCTTTCCCATAGTCTGTGTAGACCTCTTGTTGGGTTGTTGGCATTTGATGCCCCTATATTCTTGGCATGTTTACCAGACTCTGGTCCAAGCCATTTAATAAGTAGGTCTATCTGAGTCTGAAACTTGTAGTTCGTCTATGACGTTTTTAAAACTGGCTTTCCATGTATGAAAGGATTCTGCCTGGTCGTTAAAGCTTGTTAGTCGGGAGAAAGAGAAATCTGGTGATCTCTAATGTAGGATTATTTTGTTGCAGGTGTGCAGAAGGGGTCTCTTCTATGACGCCTTGTTTTTGTTGTAAGACAGGGATCTCTTCTTTAACGCCTTGTTTTTCAATTCCAATTAATCTTCCCAGTCCTGGGAATACATTAACTTCTGGAGACTAAGCATGTGTAGGAAATACCTCAGGTATTTGTGATGGCAAGTTCAGTGCCACGGATGGTATGAACGCTGGAGCTTTATGACTTAGCTTAATATTCTTAACAGGATTTTTTTAAGCCTTTGAGGTTCTGTAACTTCCTGTCCGGCAGTAGTCACAGGATGTTTATTGACGAAATCTTGTACACGCTGGAGCGGGTCTTCCGTTTCGTCAGGGAGATCGATAAACGCTTGGCTGTCGTCGTATTCCAGGACACGAGCATCTGCTTCTGCGGCTGCAGCTTCTTTCTGTGTTTCAGGAAGGTTAAATTTGGCCTTCAGCTCGGCCTCTTCCCGGCTTACTCGTGCGGCCTCTTGTTGCATTTGAGCCTTCCTGCGTATGGCCTCTTGTTCCATCTCAGCCTTTTTGCTTGCTGCATCCTGTTCCATTTCGATTTGTCTGAACAGAGCTTGTTCCTCTAACATTGCCTCCTGTTGTAAAATAAGGGCATGTTTTTCAACAAAGGCTATTTTACATTAGGCAGCCTCTGCTTTGGCACGCTTTCTCTGTGCTAGGCTTGACATGTCTGTCGCGTTAGAGCTACCGCTGTGTGAGGTTTTCTTACCCTTTGATGTCTTTGTTTTAGTGGATTTAGCCTTAGTGAGGGCAAGGCGATGCTCGTGTAAAGATTTCATGGCCAGTTCCACTTTGGACAGACGAAGATCCAATGTGAGGTTACATGCGTCTATGTCTTTTTGGCTTTCCAACGTTCTGGTCCTTTTTAGAAAGTCCAGATATTTGTCTGTGAGCCTACGATAATTGGTACAGGCTTTTACAAGATTGTCCTGGGCTGTTTAGACTTGCTGAAGTTCATTGGGAGGTGTAGTGATTTCCAATAACTGGGTTGTTATATCTGACCAAAGGGCCTCTAGTTCCTCACAGAACTTGTTACGTTTTTCTGTGTAGGCTCCTTTACCTTTTTCGGTGAGATCCCGTACTCGCGTAGTCTCGGGATTTTCATCTAAATGTCTGGTATAAGACGGACGTATTTTCTATTAGTTCTTCAGAAACATCTCCCTCTGGGGGTTGAACCTCGTCTTGCTGTTCCGCGTGACTGGGATCCATGCTGGCTCAACGTTGTTGGGTTACTGCCTAGTACACACAAGTTATTTAGTCCACTTTCAGTGTAAAAGTATGTACGTTGCTGCGTTGTACTTCCTTGTCTGGATATGTATACAGGTTGTCGTCAATTTAATGTATGGCAAGGGATGACGCTTTCTCGCAGGGACCAACAGGCTGGTTGTAGCTGTAGAACTAGCGTGGAGTGGCGTTATCTGTGAGACAACAGTCAAGTTGTAGACTTTTTACTGTAATGGCTTGACCATTAAGTATAACCGACGATTGGGCTCTAGCAGAAAAGACTACCAGGTGCTGATACTTTAAGGCAGCAACCATTTGATTTTCTGGAAGGGGAGCTATGGATTTTTTTTTCAGACAAAAGTTTTTTGGGGGCGAAAAACAATCTATTTTTTTGGCGACAAGTCGAAAACAATTTTTCTCTTTTAATTTGTTTATCTGTGACACAACATAAATGTGATAATAATAAGGTTAAAGAGAAGTTTTACATGGGACAAAATGACATAACAAAACCCAACACATTTTAAAAACTATAAACGTTCTGCGCGAGTAAAAGATTACCTTAGCTGTATTTTTCAAAACCTTTCGCAAACATTGGTCCTTAATGCTCTTCATTTTTAATTTAATCTTTTTAACTTTTCATATGTGAGCGTCACTGGTGAATCTTTTGCAGACGAAACTAGCGTCTGGCGTACAAATTAAATATTGGCATCTATGATGAGTTTATTTATAGTGTGTACCTGTCAAAGCAGTGTGCAGCTGTCAGAACCCACTGATTTTCTATCAGTGTTCCACCACAATAAGGTTCTTCTATCCCTGTGGGTAAAATTAACAGAATTGACGCTTGCCAAGGCCAGCTTCCTCTTGTAACTGCCTGTCCTCCAACTATTCGATAACTTCTTTCTAGTATTGGGAAAAATTGATACCCGCAACCTGAAAATGTTGTTCATTTATCAGCCATTTTATTTGATTTACATAAAATGGTCAAACAGTCAGTAACTTGTATTGCTGTAAAAAGATGTTATTAATATTTTTCAAATAACATAATATATAAGATTATGTCATAAACATTTTGGAGAATAACAATGGGTAGAAGGCTTTTAAGATTTTCTAAGATAAGAACTTGTTTTGTATTTTTGCAGAGGAGATTCCTTTTACGATCTTTTACCTTTCTAATTATGAATTTATTACATTAAGATGGTACATAATATGTACAAAACAGTTAACCTGTTCCAAACTGTATAATGATATTTATCATCCGAGTCAAGCGTACAATGTAGCCTAGATGTACACTGTTATGCACATTCAAGACGAACCCAAATAACAAAAAATGAATTTGTATGTCTGTAAAGGTAACATGAAAATCCAAACGATGACTATTGAAAGTATTTTTGATTGACAATGGAAACAAATGCAGCGCTATGACTTGTTGTTGACTGTCAATTTATTGTTTGTGTTGTACTAAAATTCACCAAAGAGTTATAAGGTGTGTAGAACTGCATAGCACGGGGATTGCTATTTGATATACAAATGTATTTGAAACCTGCATCAGGCTACTGCACATATTATTAGTTATGATTATGATGTATTCTTCAATAATATTAATAGTTTGACGGTAGCTACGCTTAAACAAATTTAGTATACAGCAGAAAACATAAATTTATACCTGGCTGACAAGTAATCCAAACATCTTCCTTGTGCACACAGTCATTGTTGCCAAATCTGAAAATGGAGATTCAAATAATTTAAGATAAAAAATTACATTTGCTTTGCGCCGGTTTACATTAAAATCAGAGGGATAATAAGGTCAACAAATTTGTTTATACAATTGTTCAAAGACTTTATTACGCCAAGACTACGGCAAAGTTATAAACAAATAATTTAACAGAAATTTGCTATTAATACCATAATATTCCCTAAATTATGTTTTTACTTATTAAGAGATTTCGTGTTTGGGACGTGCATATGTATGAATGTTAGACTGTCCTTCTGGTATCTTTTGCCTCTTTTTTTTTAACTATGGTTATATTTCTGATTTCATCCTTGACCAAGTTGATCCTTAATAGTTGAAATAATCTTCTGCTGTTGTTTTTTTCTATGGTCGGGTTGTTGTCTCTTTGGCACATTCCCCATTTCCATTCTCAATTTTATTTCAATAGGTCACGAGTGGTCTCTCTAAACAATAATTTCTTGATTACAACTTTAAGCTGGAGCGATTTCCAAATATGTATCCTGGAGTTATAGATTATTTTGCATCAGACTATACATTGATGCATACATCAGAACTGCTTACTTTGCCAAAGCATTTTAGAGGTCATGTACATTGCATGATAATGAAGTGACAACGAGAATTTATTTATTCCAGAAATATCAGATAAACTATAGCATCTTAAGAGTCTGTGTCGCTCACCTTGTTATATGTGCATATTAAACAAAGGACAAAGATGGATTCATGACAAAATTGTGTTTTGGTGATGATGATGTGTTTGTAGATCTTACTTTACTGAACATGTTTGCTGGTTACTGTTTTCTCTATCTATAATAAACTTGGCCCTTAAGTTAGAGGAAATTTTTTTGGTAAAAATACAAAAACTTACCAAATTAATGAAAATTGTTAAAAATTGACTATAAAGGGCAATAACTCCTTAAGGGATCAACTGACCATTTTGGTCATGTTGACTTATTTGTAGATCTTACTTTGATGAACATTATTGCTGTTTACAGTTTATCTCTATCTATAATAGTATTCAAGATAATAACCAAAAACGGCAAAATTTCTTTCAAAATTACAAAAATGGGGCAGCAATTCAACAACGAGTTGTCCACTTCATCTGAAAATTTCAGGGCAGATAGATATTGATTTGATAAACAATTTAACGCCTTGACAGATTTGCTCTAAATGCTTTGGTTTCAGAGTTATAAGCCAAAATCTACATTTACCCCATATGTTCTATTTTTAGCCATTGCGGCCATCTTGGTTGGTAAGCCGGGTCACCGCACACATTTTTTAAACTAGATACCCTAAAAATAATTGTGACTAAGTTTGGTTCAATTTTGCCCAGTAGTTTGAGAGGAGAAGATTTTTGTAAAAGATTACAAAACAATTACGAAAAATTGGTAAAAAATGACTATAAAGGGCAATTACTCCTTAAGGGGTCAACTGACCATTTTGGGAATGTTGACTTATTTGTCGATCATTCTTTGCTGAACATTATTGCTGTTTACAGTTTATCTCTATCTATAATAATATTCAAGATAAAAACCAAAATACTCAGGGGCAGCAACCCAACAACCAGTTGTCGGATTCATCTGAAAATTGCAGGGCAGATATATCTTGACTAGACAATTTTACTCCATTCTGATTAGCTCTAAATGCTTTGGTTTCAGAGTTATAAGCCAAAATCTACATTTACCCCCTATGTTCTATTTTTAGCCATGGCGGCCATCTTTGTTGGTTGGCCGGGTCATCGGACACATTTTTCAAACTAGATACCCCAATGATGATTGTGGCCGAGTTTGGTTAAATTTGGCCAAGTAGTTTCAGAGAATAAGATTTTTGTAAAAATTAACGACGACGGACGACGACGACGACGCCGGACACTGGACGCCAAGTGATGAGAAAAGCTCACTAGGCCCTTTGGGCAAGGTGAGCTAAAAATAAGACTTACGGATTTCCGATACAATCAAATATCGAATGTTCACTTCCGTTACACTTTACGTTATCCATCCAGATTTGTCCACTTCTCAACGTCGGAAAACTTCGATAAGGATGTATAGCTGAGCTAAATTTAAAAAAAAGTCAATGTATTTACTATACTATATATAAAAATATTAAATTTCGCGAACCATTTAGGTCACGGAAATTCCAAAATATGGCATCAGTAAGGAGAGTTGTGCAAATAATGTGAATACACAGAACCCCCATCCAAATTATCTCTAGCTAAAAGTATTCATCTTTTTCTATTTTATATGTACTAACAATATTCAATTTTTCTATAATTTCGATTAAAATATTTCAAAATCTGAGTAAAAATAGATCGAATGCCCCAAATAAACATTGTCTGATTGGTTGAAGTACTGTGGCGTCGATGCTTAGCATAATAAGCCTCGATGTAAAGCACACGCTTCACAGGAATAAGGAGAGTTTTACAAATAATGTGAATACACAGATCCTCCATCCTATTTATATTTTGCTGGAAATGTTGCAGTGTTCATCATTTCTGTTTTGATTCTGCTCACCACATTCCATTTTTTCTATAATTTCGATTTAAATATGTGGAACCCGCAATAAAAATAGATGGCCTCAATCACGTGGCCTCAATGATTTAATAGCAACGCAAAAAATGTTGTACTGTGTTACCAGTCGGAACTACTCGGCCTTTCTGGTTGCACGAAGTGAATAGCCGAGTAGTTCCGATTGACGATGTTACATAAGCCGAATCACACATACAGATCTTTGCGCTCAAATGTAATTCTTGGTAAAGTATACAGGTAACTTCGTTTACGAATTTATACACACTTTTTCATTAACATATTACCAGAATTTTGCATATTCACGTTTTTTTATGCTGAACTGTAGTCGAATTCAATTCTATACATTTTTTTTACGTAAATCAATAGGAGTAAGAATATTTTTTCGCGCCAATATAACCAGCATCTTCACCATCAACAAAATTATTTACCGTTATTTTTGTGCAATTTCAGTTATATAGTTTATCAATTAGAGAAATTTTGGTAAGTATTACTTATTAATGTTAAGGTTCTACTGATGTGCTTCTCTAGACCTTTTTGACGGTCCGTTTTATCCCATTTATCTCAATACTATCTCCGATGACAGAAATGTCAACCCGACCTATTCGTGTCGAAAGTGAAAATCGCATCTATTTGATGAATTAATTTCTTCTTCAACGGTTCATGCATTATTTCTGTATTATTTGATAACCAATCAAATTCACGTTGCATGTTTGCATGAAAATGGTTATGTATTAGTGAATTGTAAGGGCGATGCAACATGCGAGGTCAGTGCGCAATCACGTGACATTATTATTTGTAAACAAACATGCTCCCCGTGTACCACGTGTCTGAATTATCCTTTCAAAGTGTTATGAATCTTTCAATCACTATTTTATGATATATTTCTTTTCGTTTTTAGGTCTGAATATCAGTATATTCCAAGTGAATTAGTAATAGTTCTGAGTTGTGTGGTTTTTGGTTTATAGAATTAGAAGGTAAGTCTACATAAGTTATATTTAACTTAAGTCTAAAAAGATAACTCCACTTTCCCTCTATATTTAAAACTGTTTAATTTTGATGTTAAAATTGGAAAATTTCAACTATCAACATGTTGGGCTTTAAAAATTAAAATATTGCAAAAAAACTTCCATTCAAATGCCTTAATATATCATTTATTATGTACAAAAAGTACTCATTTGATTTATCAGACTTGGCATAATTATTCAAAAGTCAAATTTATATCAGCCTGGGCCTAAAAATTGAGTTTTTTCAAAGAAAGGGGGCCTTTCATGAAGATGTAATATTTTCCAGCAATTTTAAATTTGTGAAGCTTTTTGGTTATAAATAATCCTTACATATGTATTGCATGTACTTGAAATGGAAAGAAAAGTTACAAATATCATATCATATTAGTTTAAAAGAGTCTAAAGCCAAGTAAGACTGGAAAAAAATAAGGGTCAATTTAGGCCGTGCCACATATTTCCATTAAAAAATGCATATTGAGGCTATAAGAAATAAAAAATTGTGTCTTTTTTTTATCATTTCTATACTCATGTGTCATGATACAACAAATCTGAGCACAAAAAGACTCTTGCAATTAACTTTTCTTGCAGAGAGTATGGTTTGATACAAAGATTTTTGGCTTTTTAGTGAAAAACTTGAATTCAATTTTAGTGTCAACAGGCTTATATTTAAACCACTTGCTATCCTACAGAAGAAAAGAAAGATATGTGAAATGGAACAGGAACAATAGACATTGTAAAGTGCTTTTGGTTCAAATTTAGTGAGGTCTTTATTGTGGACTTCAAATTTTATGTACCAAGAACCCCACTTTTGACTTCATTCAAACAGCGCTTTAGACAAGGGTCATTTATACAACACATTTTGCACATATTGTCTGAGATAATCTTCTTTTCTGTAGATCCTGAGTTCATAAACAAGTAAAGGCATAGAAACACAAGTATTGACACATGAAAACGTGTCAGATAGAAAGTCAGGATGCCATGTATGCATTAATATTGAAAAAGCCATAAAATGCCTATTTTGACCATAAAATGCCAAAATTGGTAATTTTTGTAGAAATTTTATAGAATAAAAGTTTGAATCCTTTAGTTTCATGCTATTTGACAAATTGACACCACCAAATCATTTAGGGAAGTTGCCCAAGTACAGATTCTATATTGATAGACTTCACCTCTTAGGTCCGAGAACACAATTAATTTGTAGTGCATTTCTTTTAGAACATAAATGAAAATAAAAAAAATCCCACCTGTGCTTTCTCAATGAAACTTTTACAGTGTGTTGTACTACTTTTTGGACAAATTATATCAAAATTGTACAAAACTTCATCGTCTCTAACTCAAAATATGAACAATTTTATCTTTAGGGCGTCTTGGAATCTTTTGACAGCTTCCGAAGTCCTATATTTCAACCTTTTTCACCTGGACCAAATCACTACTTTCCTTTTAAATTTGGGACCCAAATTTTTTACAGTGTAATTTCACCCCCCTACTTACAATTTGAGGCATTAAACATGGATACATTAATATGGAAGGGGTATTAAAATTAATGGCAAGTAACCCACTATGAACACTAGGGACTTTATTCGTAACCCACTATGAACACTAGGGACTTTATTCGTGAACAACGAAAATAAGGGACGACAATTGTGGTCTCGAACCATTTGTCTGTCTGGATTGTTAAAACCACAAAATCAGAAAGTGATGAATATGCAAGTTTTCAACAATCCCGGAAAATACGAAAAATACACCTTATCGCTATTTAATCCAATCTGGGAAAGACAGTCAAATGTACAACTCCCTGTTTGGGTCGTGTGGCTGAAAATAGAGGTTTTTTAGTAGAGAGCTGAGGGAGTAAAAACTTTAGAAAGCGATCATCAAGAAACTTTAAGGGGGTGGCGGGTCTAAATCATTTATATAGGATTTCTCTATATTTTTCTATAAATGAACTTTATATTATAGTTAATAGAAAAATAAAATAAAAAAAGTGGGGTCACCCTTCATTTGCGCTCATAATCAGTCTTCCAAAGAAGCATACATTTATGTAAAAGTGTTTTTTTGTCTGTTGAAGTAATAGGAGAAATAAAGTTAATATCGAAATAAAAAAAGAAATTTATTACAGAAATCGCTCAAATTTTACAATAATTTAGTTTAAGTACAGCTCACATATGGAAATGATATTAAAAAATATAGGTCACAGATGAGTTGAAAAAGATATTTCAATTTTAAAGCAAAAAAAATGGCATTTACCCACCAAAGGGAGATAATTTGGAACTTTTTCAATGATGAATACATTCTAAAACAGGGACAAAACTTAAAGGGGGCCCAGTCGCCCATGACTCCTAGATTTTGAGCTGGGCCTCTAAACTTTCAGTTAAATTTTAGTTGCACATATACGAACTAATTATGAAATATCTGGTCTGGGCTCCTAGCTTGAAAACCCAAGTTTAGTCCCTGTAAAAGTCATCTGGGGCCAACACAAATTTTTTGTTTTAATGAAAAACAAATGTTTATTTTTTTTCTGAAAATTTTATACCCTCGAGGCTCCTTAATATAGTATGATCCACTTTTTTCGAAATTAAAATTGAAGTAAAAAATTATTTTGTTTAAAGTTTTTACGGTAAGGGACGACATCAAAAGATCAATGTAAGATAAAAAACTTAATTCAAATAGTTTGGGGGTTGAACTGCTGCAAAATTTGTTTATCTGACATTGATTTTTACATATATCCATATGAGTCAATCAGTTTTTCCCAAATTAAGTTAAGAAGGGGGTAGGGGGGGGGGGGGGGGTCAGTGAAAAAACTTGAGTCATATTTTTTACCAATTATTTATTCAATTTATCATATGTAGAAAATGTGAATTCAGTTTTTTATCCTTCATTGAACTTTTGGTGTCGTCCTTAAGTTAAAACAGGTCTCATAAAAAAGTATTGTGCATCAGTGTAAATTTCATGAATTCTTAAATCACATGTAAATAAATCATGGACTATAATTCTTTATAGCAATATCTGTTAGCCATTTAGGGGTCTTTTGCATTTAAAGTTCAGATTAGGTGGGTTTATTTTGCGAAAAATGACCTCAATATAAAGGAGAATATATATATATAGACAATATATAGACTCAAAAAATGGTATATCAAACAGAAGACAAAAAAGGGAAAATATAGTGAATTATGGAGAATTTATATTATTAAATGTACATGCATTTGAAATATTTAAGATCCATGGTGACCTAGCTACCAGTTTAGAAAACAGTGATTTAAATGCTAGTCTATTAGAGGGATATTTCATTTTCATTGGTAGTAGATATAGAATCTTATTTTATCATGAAGTCCAATTTGAAAATGACTTTGAGGAGGGTTGGGATCCCGCTAACATGTTTAACCTGCCACATTATTTATGTATGTGCCTGTCTCAAGTCAGGAGCCTGTAATTCAGTGGTTGTCGTTTGTTTATGTGTTACATATTTGTTTTTCGTTCATTTTTTTTACATATATAAGGCCGTTAGTTTTCTAGCTTGAATTGTTTTACATTGTCTTATCGGGGCCTTTTATAGCTGACTATATATGCAGTATGGGTTTTGCTCATTGTTGAAGGCCGTAGGGTGACCTATAATTGTTAATGTTTGTGTCATTTTGGTCTTTTGTGGATAGTTGTCTCATTGGCAATCATACCACATCTTCTTTTTTATATTTGGGAATGAAGATGTAGTAAAGGCTGAATGCCAGTTTTAGTCTTATATATGTACTTTATAATTTTAGTCTTACATGTATATAATTACATATATGTATGTGTACATATATCACTGATTTAGTGGCAATGATAATTAGACACTGAAAAGTCTTCAATGGTGGATCTAGAACTTTTCAGGGGGGGGGGGGGGGCAGTCATGCTTCAGTGAGTGATTCCCTATATAATCAACCAAGTTTTTCCCATAAAAAGGGGGGGCGGCCCCCCCTGGATCCACCTATGGTCTTAGATAACATTTTATAGTTATGAATATTTTGTCAGTTGACTAAAACTAGATGGAGGTGTGTGTGTTCTTATTTCCAACAGAAGGACACTAATTAACCAATATCAATATGTGCATGAAGCAAATTGATAGTTGCTAGATACTGAATAATTATACCACAAGAAAGTTTTAACCTGTGCATTTTTATACTTAAAGTAGGATAAAAAAATCATGTCTTTTTCAGGACTTCTGAATCCAACCATGTAGTATGGAATGTTCTTGAGATATGGTTTTGGTCGATGGATGTTCACGAAGGACCTGTAGTACAAAGTATATCACTGGATTTAGCTCTTTGTCTAAGTGCATTATTAAATTATTTTGCTTTGAGCTCAGTTCATTGTTATGCAATTCTTTCTTTGTAAAATAAAGATTTGACAGACAACTCTCATGTACAAGGATTTGTCAAAGTAGTATCACCTCTTATGTACAATGTAAGTATTAGGGAGATACAAGCATTCTATTTTAATTTTAACCAAACATATTATGTTTGTTCAATTATGTTAAAAAAATGATAAGCTCTATCTAGGCTTATCGATTTCTTAAACTATGTTTCATTGTTCATGCTTGAAATTTTTATACAACCACAGAAATTTTTGCGGTCCTAAATAGGTATCATATCGTCGTCGTCCGAAGACAGATGGTTTCCATATAATAACTTAACTATAAGCAAAAAGAAATAAATAAAATTATAACACAATGTTTATAACCACAAAAGGAAGCTTGGGATTGATTTTGGGGGTTATAGTCCATAAGGTTTAGGTTCCAAAGGTGCCCAAAACAAACATTAATTTAGTGTCAGTACAAAAAGTTGTGTATAAGTATTTCAATTGCTCTGAAATTGTACCATAATGTTTAATACCATAAGTAGAAGGTTGGGGTATATTTTAAGGGTTATTGGGGCAAACAGTCGAGGAATTGAGGGCCAAAAACAAGCATGTTTGTAGAGTCGAGACCATAAATTGTCCAGAATGGTTGTTGAATTACCTAAAACCAATGCTTTATGAAATCTTCTTTGAAAATTAGAGTTGTCTTTCTCTGTCCAGAATAGTAGTTTAATCAACTTAAATTAATGCTTTATACAATATACAATGCAAAATTCACTTTACTACCAACTGATCAATTAAAGCAGTCTTTAATAACCATTCAGTGATTACAAGCACTTTGATTATCATTCTAGGGTTATGCCCTTTTACAAATGGAAACATTGAAGAATTATTTAGTCTTAACTTAAGTTTGTTTTAACTAAATCTAGTGAACCATACCAATAGTAAGCAAATACATATGAAAAAGATGTGGTATGCTTTCCAATGAGACAGTTCTCCACAAAAGACCAAATGACACAGAAGTTAACAACTATAGGTCACTGTACGGACATAAACAATAAGCAAAACCAATACCGCATAATCAGCTATAAAAGGCACTTAAATGACAATATAAAACAATTCAAACGAGAAAACTAATGACCTTATTTATGTTAAAAAAAAAATAAACAAAAAACTTATATGTAACACATAAATAAACGACAATCACCGAGTTACAGGCTCCTTATATCATGTTCTCAAATCTAGATATCATCTCCCATATAGAAAAAAAACGCGTGAAAAAATAATCTATTATGTGTTGCTCTCCTAGATACAAAATGTATCCAAAATCAAAGACTAATGCTCAGGTTGGTTGTCACCGTGCAACACAGTTAATAATATAAAAAAGAAGATGTGGTATGATTGTCAATAAGACAACTATCCACAAAAGACCAAAATGACACAAACATTAACAATTATAGGTCACCGTACGGCCTTCAACAATGAGCAAAGCCCATACCGCATATATAGTCAGCTATAAAAGGCCCCGATAAGACAATGTAAAACAATTCAAGCGAGAAAACTAATGGCCTCATTTATGTAAAAAAAATGAACGAAAAACAAATATGTAACAGTTAAACAACGACAACCACTGAATTACAGGCTCCTGACTTGGGACAGGCACATACAAAAATAATGTGGCGGGGTTAAACATGTTAGTGGGATCCCAAGCCTCCCCCTAACCTGGGACAGTGGTATAACAGTACAACATGAGAACGAACTATAAAAATCAGTTAAAAAAGGCTTAACTCATCAGATAGACAAAAAAATAACACCATATTGGAAAAAAATAGAACTCCTTTTGTCATAAGACACTGTCAAACATCCAAACATACTATCCACACTCATCTGTGTCCACACTTGTATATATTAAAATTATATGTAATGAGTTTAAAATGGTCTGTTATAGGTCAGAGAATTAATATTTAACAATCAAAGATATTTTGCTATAATCTGAGATTTTGCAAATTCATGAATATTTTTTTCTGAGATTTCGCGGAAATATAAATCAATAACAACAATAGAATATGTCTATATACTATATCAAACTCTAAATCTGCGTCGGTCAATGAAAGTTGTGAATAATTTGCTCTAGGCATAACAAAGATCTGTACAATCCATCAAATGAAAACGAATCCAAAGTTGACAAAATGCAAAATATGACGTGGTTTTGACTTGAAATAGGCATTTGCACATGTGGCAGTATAACGTTTTTGAGAGTTAACCCCTCCACCTTTTCCCTCAAGATCTGAAGATTATGGAAATTAGTGATTATCAAAGTTTGATTTAGTAAGATTGAGTTGTTGTGGGTACGTGCCACTATTACAAATGTATATTTAAAAAAAAAACTTGAGTGTTTACATAAATATCTTGAAAAATATGTGCAGATATTTTTTAATTTCTATCACGAAATGTCTAGTTGAGTTCTTATGAAGTTAAGACATGCATGATTGTATTGTTCTTACGAAGATTTAACATTAAGTTCCGTTGTACATTATCGTATAGAGTATGTTTTCTATGGAATAGGTTTTACACAAAAGTTATTAACTTGGTAACAGTTGACAATTTACTTACAGAAAACCCAGTTGTCTACACACGACATTTGTAGAGGTTGACAATTTACTTACAGAAAACCCAGTTGTCTACAGACGACATTGGCTGATCTTCTTCTAAAGCCATCATCACAAACTGTTCCCCAAACATTACCATATTTAACTTCCAATCTTCCGGAAAATGGCAGTTTACCAACTAGACGAACTTCAGTTTTTTCAGAGGGGAAATCGTTATGAGCTGAAACATAAGTTATTGCTCGTATATATATACACTATTTGGGATTCCTATATTTTTTGGTAAAAACGGAATCCCATTTAGGATCTCTCAAATAAATCATTTAAATTCGTAATCGCAAATTGTCAATAAATATGTTTTCAGTGATGATCGAGGTGAAACTTTTTTGCAGTGCCAAACTACTTGAAATCAAAATTTATATAACCGCGGCAGATGCTGATCAAAGTCTTGTTTGTTATCACGGATTAAATACGTGATAAAATTTGTGAAAAATAGTTAATACAGATTTTTATATATTCAATAAAGTCATTATTTTCACACATGCATGTTTTTAGTCTATTTATGTACTTTACCATTTTCTTTAACTTAATTTATATTTAGTTTATAAGAATAAAAGATTCATTCACAAATGGAATTCGATAAAACAATACGATAAACTTATTGATGAAACGTTTATCGTGAATTGTTTAATCCGTGATACCGATTTCTGATTTATTCTAACAAATTAGTTAACTCTTCACGAAATTATTCCGCGAACACGAATTGCTGAAATCTGCGACAACTATTAAAGTAATTCCTCAAATGTATTGCATGAATGGAATCCATAAATACGAATAATAGTATTCGTTTTAACGAGTTTCATCCGAGTTCACGATTTTAAAAAAAGTGATCGCAAAATCAAATTATACTTTTGTGAGTTTCTTAAATACTTCAATAAATAATTCATGCATTACTATTTAAGTAAGGGTTAATTTTCATAATGTGAAAACTAAAAAGAATAATAATATAAGTATAATTTAAAAATTATAACTTTATATAAGACGCTGTTGAATAAATCAAAGAGAAATCAGAAACAGAAATCAGAAATAGAACAAAAGACGAATCAAAACACGGTAAAAAAAAATATAGATAGAACCACATATATGTAAGGTCACTCTAGAGGAGAACTTATGCAGGTATCAGTCCAACAGATTAAGTCTTTATTGGTCCATAAAAGGGTATCGAAATGGAACAGAAGCCTGTATTATTTAACTAAACAGAAATTCTCGATTTTTATTTTCTTTAAAGTTTTAGTTTTTGTATCGATTCGTCTGATTTTTATCCACGATAACGAATGATTCGAATTGTGTATAATTGATAATTCTGTTTTATCAGACGTAATTTTCAGCATTTATATCATCAAATTAAATGTTTGCACTCGGAAATTTTTTCTTATCTCCAAAATCTATTGCAAGTTAAAATGTCCATGAAAACTTGGTTGCTAAAATGAAATCAAATACCAAAATTTCACGCTTCAAACAAGTGTTTTAAAGACGTTTTTCAATCCTTAAACTTCAACAACTGAGAGTATTGTGTTATGTAATCCTATGAATGTTGTAAATGCTCGATTCCATCTATCTGGTTATAGTCCTATATCTAATTTTGGAAAATGTTTTTCAATAATGTGTGGTGCTTAAAATCACAGTCCTTTACTTAAACTTTTTCTGGTCAAACTCATTCTAAATCTAAATTTAATTTTGTACGATATACTCATATATTTTTTCGTCTTCTGTCAATAGGGATTGATAGATAGGACATGATAAGAAACCAATTTACAAACTTATTGTTTTCATAGATATTCATCAATGCTAACAAAGTAAACTTACAGAAAAAGGCAGTATTATTCTACCTCTTTTACAGTTGTCCTCCACTTATTTAACAATACATTGCCAAATATATTTATTTAGATGTAGGTATATGTGGATTGAGTGCCAATGAGACAACTATCCATCCAAGTCACAATTTATAAAAGTAAACCATAACCGTCTTGGTACGGTCTTCAACACGGAGCCTATGCTCACAACGAACAGCAAGCTATAAAGGGTCCCAAAAATTATTACACAAGTGTAAAACCATTCAAACGGGAAAACCAACGGTCTAATCTATATATCCAAAGTACATCCCATCCTACCTATCATTTTCTATGTTCAGTGGACCGTGAAAATGTGATAAAATCTCTAATTTGGCATTAAAATTGGAAAGATCCTATCATTGGGAACATGTTTACTAAGTTTCAAGTTGATTGGACTTAACTTCATCAAAAACTACCTCGACCAGAAACGGGACAGACTGACGAACGGACGAACGGACGAACGAACGGACGCTCATACCAGAAAACATAATGCCCATAAATGGGGCCTGAAAACGAGAAACAAGAAACACTTATGAAACACATAAACAGACGACAACCACTGAACCACTAAAACAGACGACAACCACTGAACCACATAAACAGACGACAACCACTGAACCACATAAACAGACGACAACCACTGAACATCAGATTCCTGACTTGGGACAAGTGCAAAAAAATACAGCGGGATTGAATGTTTTAAGGGTACCAAACGGCTTCTCCCTTTTCTTAAACAATAGTATAACATCACAACATAGAAAGACACAAAATGTGCATACTTACGTACGCAGTTCGTTTCATCTTCATTGTTACCACAATGGTTTCGTCCATCACACCGCCAATACTCTGGTATACATATATTCTTACTCTTACACAAAAATTGATTTGGTAGACAAGGTTGTCGGTCTGAAAACAAATATGAAAGAAAAATATACGACTAAACAAAGTGTAAAATCGGACACCACTTATGCGTAATACTTCACCTCATATTGTTTGGTGGTCTCCATTGTGTTGATAGTCTTGACATAAGATTTGCTATCTAATAAACTGGTAATAGACATGGTTATTTGTGATTTGAGCAAAGTTACTCATAAAACTTCCAATTGGTATGTCAGCAATCTTCTAACTTTGTTTTATATGCTACTGTACTTTATTTGTCAATTGATAGTAAGTATTATTTTTTAATGTCAAGATTTTGCGTGCTTGGATAATCAAATAGAAAAAAAAACATTATAAACAGGGACGATCATGTGATCATCATGTCAATTAACTGATATTTACTTGCTCAGTTTGTCGTGATAATGTGTGTGTAGTTAACATTTATACCTGCTGCTGGTCTTGGTGAAGGTAGTGTGCATGTGACAACTGCGGGCGTTTTCGATCTACAATTAATTCTGGTTCGGTCTGAAACGGAAAGCAATAATGTTGGAAAAGAAATGGTTAATACTTAGTTAAAATGATAATATCAGTAGGTTTTGGTTTACAATGTTCTTTTATTCTAACATTAAATCTTTATGGTGGTTGGTTGGGTTTACCAAACTTTACCAAGCACTAATGAGTACTTTTGGACTATTCAAAAATCAATCTTGAACTTCTTTCAATTTATCAACTGTAAACAAGTGTATGTTGATAGAGAAAGACTAATATTAATTAAGCAGATACGGAACGAGTTGATTTTCAACGTACGTTTTTCAACAATGAACATATCCCATACCGTATAGTCAACCAGTATTTAAAAGTATAATAAAGTTTCATTAAGACAAAACCGAAAAGCGACAGAACAGTATTCCTGTATACACCACCATAGTCGACATAATACTACAAATTAAACATTAGAATTTGTACATCAGAAGTGACATACAAGTTTAACTTATATATAAATAAACTCTTCAAAAATAGCAGGCTTATAAGTGTGTACACCAGAGACGGTTATTGTGTAAAAAAATATCCATCAGTCCCGCACGAATCAAATTTTGCACGAAGCTGAAGAGCATTGAGGACCAAAAACTACTAAAGGTTGTGTCAAATGCAGCTAAGGCAATGTTTTCCTGAGTTAGAAAATCCTTAGCCTTTCGACCATTTCAAAGTATTTATGATATGAACATTTGAGTCTTTTTTTTGTTTTGATGTTCAAATGACCTCCTACGTCGAATCTGCGTTTCGTTTCTTTTATGTGTTTTTCTGCTTTGAATCGATTTAATGAGTTAAGCTCTTTTGAAATTAATTTTATAGTTTGTTCTTATTTTGTACTGTTACACCAATGTCCCATGTTTTGGGTGAAGATTTGGTGCAAAGAATGTAGGTTAACCAAGCCACATTCTGTATGAGCCTGTCTCAAATCGTCAAGAGCATGTAATACAGTGATTGTCGTTTTTTGCTGTATATCATATTTAGTTTTCTCATTTGAACTGTATTACATTTCGGGGCCTTTTATAGCTGATTATTCGGTATATGTTTTGCTCATTGTTGGAAGGTCGTACGGTGAACTACAGTGGTTAACTGCTGTGCCATTTTGATTTTGGTGGAGAAAGAGTTGTCTAATAGGCAATTATACAATATCTTCTCATATGTCTCTCAATAAAATTAGAGTTATCTCGCTTCCTATAAAAAAAAAGTCGTGGAATATCGCTAAAATTTGAATTTTTATGCATATATGAGATATCAGTTATTCTACTCTATTCATTCACATTTTTGTCAACCTGTTTTTTAAGTTTCGTTATCAATATGGCATAACACACTAAGCAACTTGCTTTTTATGCTTTTGCAATCCATTATTTTTGTTTTTGATCCATGGCATAATACACTAAGCATCTCGCTTTTTATGCTTTAGCAATCCATTATTTTTGTTTTTGATCGATGGCATAATACACTAAGCAACTCACCTTTTATGCTTCTGCAATCCATTATGTTTGTTTCTGATCCATTGCAATTGACATTGCTCAGTAAAACAGGATGTCGACTCATTGAAATGTTGTTCTGCAAAAAATATATAATTATCTTTCTAGATTTAATTTACATATTATGTCAATTCGTAAACAATTTTCAATTTGATTTAAAAACAACGGAAAGCATCTTAGATGTAAAGGGACACATTTGTTTAAGCAAAACTAAATTAAATTCTGTGCTACCATTGTTCACAAATTAATACGCGTCATTACAATATACAGTTAAGGTGAATAACCAAAATTGTCAACACGAAAAGGTTATTTCCCTGAGGGCGCTGCATAAGAATATTGAATTTTCGTAATACTGGCTAAGTCAATGTTCTATACTACATTATTTCTTCTTTTATTTCTAATATGAATTCCTTTTTTTCTGTGAAATATGCGATATAATTGTTGATCATTTTTAAAGGCCGTATGGTGACCCATGACTACGTGCATCCGCAGTCATTTAGAATAGGGTATATAGTTTTCTCATAAGCTATCTTATACCACATCTTCTTATTCCTATATTATGTGATATTTGGTTGATATATCATTTTCGTTTACACAATGTATTTTGATGGTTACGACATTTATACGATTTTAGTGATGTTAGTGATGCTAAACTTAAAGTTTGTTGTCTGTCTTAAAACATTTCTTTCTGGTTTTGTTTTCATTGATTCATTGGTATCTTGTTTTTATTGTAAGAAGAAATATATTTGTTGATCAATTCTTCAAATTCTTTTCGGTGGGGTTGCTTCTTTTGAATGATAACAAGTAGTAATAGAAAGTGTCATGGTATGTAACCTTAAAGTGTATCTTTTTTATTTATACCAAATCGTTTGTTGTTGGTTGCTAAACTCAATCTGTTATCGGCTTCAAATGGCTTCTCGTTATGATGAGACGAGATATCGTTAGTATCATGACATAAATATATACTAAAACACACCCGCGAAATCGCGGGCATTCAGAGTATGGTCGAAAGTATGTAACGTGTTTTAGGATGCATTTTTGTAAAATATTTAATGACTGTAGAAATTAAGAAACGGTATCAAAAGTCATAGGTACTTGGGGACAGGACAATTAATTGTTTTTCTACCCCTCTTCCTTTTTTCCCATATATATAATTTATAAAAGTAAACTATATTTATAAATTGTTATTTGGATGGAGAGTTGTCTCATTGGCACTCAAACCACATCTTCATATATCTATCAACACACAATGTCAATAGCCAAAACATAAGGACTTACAACCACAGGAGACAGTTTGTATCGAGGCAAACATAAAAACTTCCCTACCCCAACTTCCACTTCCCTCCCATCTACTGCCAATTCCCTTTCCTTACATCCACTTTCCTCCCCTAAACACCTACACGATATTCGGTTACAAGTACCTTCCAGAATATCCCTATGTTTACCTTCCTCTCTCCACTGTTCCCTGAATTGCGTGCCCTCCTCCTGACTTCTGCTTACCACCCCGTCCCCGTACCAGTCCCATATTCCCTTATCCCTGTCCACTTTTTGTATTCTTGTCGTTCATTTTTGCTAATGTGCTTTGTCTATATGCTTTTTTGTGCTTCTTTGTTTGTATTCACAGTGATTAAGACTATACCACAATGTTGACTGCTGTACCCTTTTATCTATTATGTCTGTATTTCTTTTTTTCACACATTGTTGTCAATATCTTATGTCAATATAGTTTATGGGACTATCATATAAATGAAAAGTTTAGCTATAAAACAAGGGTTTAATTCACCATTTTTCACTTAAGAATATGCCTGTACCTAGTCAAGAATGTGACAGTTGTTATCCATTCGTATGATATGTTTGCCATTTGATTAGGGACTTCCCGTTTTGGATTTTCCTCGAAGTTTAGTATTTTTATGATTTTACTATTTGTTCAAATATCGGAAACCCTACAGCTAAATAACTTTCATGTAACATCGTCATTTAAAGTATATATAATTCTCAAAGGATGAATAATTACTTAAATTTCAAAAGGAAATTAGAATTATCACCCAAAGTCATAAAACCTTTATATATATATATATATATATATATATATATATATATATATATATATATATATATATATATATATATATATAAAAGAAGATGTGGTATAATTGCCATTGAGACAATTGTCCAAAAGAGACCAAGTGACACAGAAATTAACAACTATAGGTCACCGTCCACACGGAGCTGTCATTGCAAAATCGTTCAAGTTTACCTTTGTTTGATTGTCAAGTGCACCACTGAAGCCTAATTGTCGACATGCTACCGTAGCATCTCTAATAGACCATTTCGTGCTGCAGATCTGTCCCCAAGTTCCATTGATTTTTACCATCACTCGCCCAGTATTTGATTTTCCTCGTAAACTAATGTAGTTCTGATATCCTATCAAACAGTACAAATATTGATAAGATCAGATCAGTCCGTGAATAAAAATTATGGTATATAGACAACTGGATTAAACACTTAATCTCGACAAGGTAACTGGACTTCAGTAACAAATACAATGATTGGTCAAATGTTATAACTTACTGTTGAGCAGGAAAATATGTTTACCTTTCTGGAGCACCTGCTATCACCCCCACTTTTTTCTTAGATTCCTGTTTTTCAGTCTTTTCTATGTTATGATATGTATACTGTTTGTCTTTTGATTGTTTTTCTTGTTTTGACATGGCATTGTCAGTTTTTTCCCCCACTTATGAGTTTGAATATCCCCCAGGTATCTATTGTATCTCTTTTACTACAGAACAAACAAGAAATTGATAAAATTAAAGATTAGGAAATAATCCGAGGTACATATGTATCTAAACAATTTAAATGGTAAAACACCAAAACAAAAACATTGACCGATAAAATTAAAAGACGGGAAATTGCGACCCAATTTTTATACCTCAGGGTCGTTGTCACAAATTGTAATACTGGCATTATATCATACACGTAAAAAAACCGTTCAGATAATAACAAGAAAACCGTACAGATCACATAACCCCAAATGTTGACTCTGGTTTTTAAGCAACGCGCCCTGTAAGTTAAAGAACCATTTAAACAATTCAAAGAAGTCCGTTTAATAAGCCATTTTCTTAAATTGCCATTAATTCATTGATTTGTTCTTGTCCTAAGTATGCATGAAATATTTGTCACTGAACGTTTAGAAAATGAATTGATCAATCAATCAATCTTTCCAGTTCACAGAAGACACATCGCCTTTTGTCCGTCTTATCTGTGTCGGTTTGTGCCCTTTTTTGCGTTGTTGTTACCTTGTTATTTGTTGGTTGCACTTTATACTTATTCAATCATTATTTTTGTAATTTGTCCTTAGAATGGATTAATTTCGGTATGGCCATAATTGAATGCCTGCATTTGCACTCTAATACATAGTGTCTTTTTATGAAATCTAGGCTCTTATCAATGTTCATTTACCAAGTAATTATTTCGGAATTTATGAGAAGTCTATAAGTGCATTAGGAATAAAGTCAGATAGGATTTCTTTGTGACATTGATCTAGCAGTATTTTGTCCGCCCATAATACGATTGGAACAAAATTAATTAAAAACCAATAAATAATCCTACCTTCTACAGGATAAATCTCAAAAATAAAAATTGTAAACAATATAAAAGCAAGCTGCATTATGCTGTCACATACAAGCGAGTAGCAAGACAGAATTTTGATATCTTGAACAGACCAAATATATAAGACTGTTTAATTACAAAATCAAATCACCTCTATTGACAAACTTTTGGCCACACTTCTCCTCCCCGACTAAGAAACCCGATAAATTTGTAATGTTATGGACAAACAAATCATTAGATAACAATTTAAGCCTTGGGTGTGATATCACGATTAACTTCTCTTTGGTGAAATGTTCGATTAACGGCCGTGTTTCTTCCGAGTAATAAATGAACGTGACGGCCAACCCTGTTTGCACTGCTAGGGTGTTCCGAATGCTTCAATGTCAAAACACAGGACCACACCTGTAATCATTCCGAATGACAATTGATGGTAAAAAGGCTCAAACACAAAATAGAAATTAAAAAAAAATAATGTTACACCTACATTATGTCATACACGTAAAAAAAAAAAAAAAAAAAAAAAAAACATACAAAAAACCGCCTTGTATTGTAAGGACTCTTCGTTTAGGGATTTTGCGAGGGGATTGAATAATGTTTAACTATCTGAACTGATCGCTTATATTCATGTCGTACCATCCAAGGATTTCGTATGTTCTTAAGAAATTGATACAATCATTTATCATTTACATCATACTTTCTGATGTGAAGCGATGTTGAGGCACACAATGTAACAATTAGTTAAATATAGCCAAGGAACGCCTTATATCCTTACGGCCAAAAAAATCTTATTGTATAAAACGTTATTTTCTAAATATATTTTATTCACTGGAACGATGTCTAGTAAGTATGCGCAAGCATATTTAAAACATTTTGGTGTCCGAAATGAAAAGTGCTAATTGCTTAACACATTTTGATTCAGAAAATGTTTCAAATAATTCCCTATGAGTGTAATAGACTAAAATGGTAATGAAATTGTTAATTTTTTGCTTTTCTTCTGGATAAACGAACGTTGACCGACTTTTTCTTAGTTGAAATTTAATAACATAATGGATAACCTGACTTTGTTGACGTGGGAAAGAGTACTTAATTGTCAGACAGGGAAAATGAATATTGTCAAAGTGCGTTAATTGTCTGGTCCAAGTAATTCTATAAAATCACCAGATAGTTTATATTATTCTTTAAATGCTGTCCCTTTAAGAAATGATATTAATTAATTTTACTATTACAGATGTGAATTTTGACAACGACACATCAGATGAAACGACGCCGACGCTATCTAACAGTACGAGTATTTACGATACATATGACTACTTTGTACATCCACACTGGAAACAGTTTGGCCCAATCCCAGACCACTGGCATTATATGGTGGGGATATACATAACCATTGTAGGGATTACTGGGATCGTTGGAAATTCAATAGTCATATGGATTTTCAGCACGTAAGTTAATTATTTTCACTTCTCCTATTATTCTCTTTCTGTTACCTAAGTGACTCGTAGCGTTGTGAATTGTTTTTTCATTTTAACTTTACGCCGATCTTTGGTTTTGCCATTTTCGTGCAAAAAAAGTGAAGCCTGACTTTCAAAATATTTCAAACGGAATAGCACATCCTTAATTTTACGCTGATGTTGTTAGCTGAGTCTGTACATTTAGATGCGATCTGTGTACTCTCTATATCAATCTCAGAGATACACTTATTCTTATTCAGCACTGTTAATTTGAATATTAATTTTGTTATCAGTAGATTAAAGCCATACTTAATTTAATTGTAATACACATATTTTTTTATGTACTTTCTATGTACTACAATCTGTCGATACATATATTTTGGTATTGCACAAGGTCATGGTTTCTTTTCTGCTAGTTAATGACATCTTTACACTAAATACATTATATGTTGGATGCGTACTGATTGATACATGGGCTTTTTTTTTATTAGTTTTTAATTAACTTTGAAATAGTTTTCATTAATTGCCAGTATTCTCAGATCTTAAATTAGTGGGTTTTTTTTTTATTGTTGTTGTTAGGGATGAGGGATGGATAAATACGCTGAAACGGTCTCTCAGTCTTTTTGTTTGATGTTTTTTTTTCTGCTTTGTATCGATCTGATGAGTTTAGCCCTATTCAACTGATTTTCATAGTTTGTTCTAATGTTTTTCTGTTACACCACTGTCTTGGGTTAGTGGAAGGTAAAGCGTCCACACACATGTTCAACTACGACACATTCTTTATGTGTCTGTCTGAAGTCAGGAGCCTTTAGTTCATTTATTGTCACTTATATTTGTTTTTCGTAAACTGTTTTTTCATAAGGCCTTGAGTTTTCTCAATTATATTGTTGTATATTTTTCGGGGTCAGATATATAGCCGACTAAACGGTTTTGGTTTTCTCATTGCTGAAGGCCGTACAGTTGCCTATATTTGCTGACATGTTCTTTATCTAAACTTTGAAGAATGGTTGTCTCATTTGCAATCATACCACAGCTCTTAAATAGCAGAACAAAAATAAAAATAAAATCGTATCGGTTGCTAGATTTTCTGATCACTTTGGATCTTTTGTTGATGTAAATGTTTGATTATAAGTACTCTATTACAAATTCAAAAATAAACTACCTCGAATTGAGAAACTTGATACCATTGTTTTGTGTATAATAAATAAAGATCTATAAACAAATGGATGTTAAAAGGCTTTGATTCAATTAACAAATAAAACGAATTAAAAAAAAAACCATAAACTAGTACTACTGTCCATGGCTTTGTTCTTCAGTTCACAGTGGTGGCGTGATCGTTAGTTTGCAAAGATTTCTACTTACACCCGGTGCTAGGGCCGGTCTTTAACTTGCAGTGAGGTTATATTCTGTTTGTTCTGTGTTTAAGGCCTCAATGTGAGTAAAAGAAAAGCGCGGATTCTTTCCTTTTTGTGTTGTTTTGTTTTGTTTTGCGTATTTTGTGTCGTGGAATGACATCCCCTAGCCCTTTTAAAAAACAAAAACAAACACACAACCACCAACAATAACACCAAATGAATCAAACAATACAAAACATCGGCTGCTGTTAACAATACAAAACATCGGCTGCTGTTAACAATACAAAACATCGGCTGCTGTTAATAATACAAAACATCGTATCGGCTGCTGTTAACAATACAAAACATCGGCTGCTGTTAATAATTTATAATCAACCTTTTTTAAACAATGTGTGTATGTTTAATTTTTCACTTGTTTTACCATCAAAAATTTAAAACCATATTTATAATCTATCAAAATATGTTTATGACGAAACTATCTTAAGTATAAATACGACATTATTTTTAACCCTCTCATGAATATATTGCGTTAATATTCTACAAGTGATTAAACAAGCACATGTTGATAGGACCAAAGTTATTACATCTTAATGTAATGCCTCAATTATAAATTCATCGTATTCTACTAAGTAAATACATAACATTTGACTTTTCTATATTCTACTAAGAATTTCAGTGAAGTACTGTAGTTTCTTTTATCCTGCAATACGTCAACTATTGTACAAATAACAGGTCTTCTGTTATCCCGTTTTCATGTTGATCAATCGGTAATGTGGATAAAAAAATATGCGTAAAAGTCCATTTTTGGCATCCTCCTCACGGTTCGCTCTTTAACTGTGTCGATTCCTTTGAAAAGTTAGAGACAATGAAAAAATTTAAATAACTAAAGTTTCAAGTGTTGGGTGTAAATTTCAGGATAAAAACAATATGTGTACATTTTCGGAAAATATAAAATTTATTTGTAGAGTGGGGTGCGCATATTCGCCGGGGACACAATTTCGCCGTTTTATAATTTTGAGTTGTAAATACTTCAAAAGATGGCTGAAATGGAAGAAATATGCCGGTAACTAAGATTTTTATAACAAATATGATTTTATTTTAACCTACGACAAAATTGCGGCACTTACCGCAAAGGACCGAAAAACGGATAACGATTTTCGGCCAATTTTCTGAATGAATAACACGATTTCAAAGAAGTATTTCTTAGTTAATCTTTGACTGATTGCCCTAAATTTCAGTTCTGTACACCTTTAAAATGTCTGCTATTGCCATCTATAATGAAATTGATTTGAAAAATATTGTTTAAAGCTGCAGTTATTTGGGTTCAAATAGATGTATAAAAACGGCGAATATGTGTCCCCCATTGACTAAACATCAGGAAATTTCAAACACCCTTTAATCTAACTTTTCAGATGATTATTTTCAAACAAACACCTTTTCAAGCTTAAGAATATTTTGCATTTGAAGTTATCTTCATATAGAAATAACAGTATACTTCAAAAACATATAGACCTGAACATAAACTGTGGAAAACATGGAAAGATATGGCGAAAATGAGCACCCCACTCTACTCGCTGCGAAACGGCAGAAAAGCTAGGCGAGCCTCACTTTCCGTCCCGTTTCTAAAGCTCGTACAAACACATTTCATATTTTCCAACAATGTACATTTATTCTACATATATAAGTTTGTCAAACGTTTGTACAAGGTCTACAAACAATTTCACCGGCAAACGTAATCAATCTGATTCCTATTCTGACATCATTTAAAAATTATTAAAGAATCATCCATTATAATGCAGTATCCGTAATTTATGGATAAACTAAACATCTATTTCAGGACAAAGCAGCTAAAGACACCCTCCAATATGCTGATTATAAATTTAGCCCTGAGCGACTTCACCTTCTCTCTAGTTAATGGTTTCCCGTTACTGACCATATCAGCCTTCAATACAAAGTGGATGTGGGGTGACGTAGGTAGGGATTAAATAATTAAAACATGAGTAAGAAACTGATCAACGAAACAAACACCAGGCACGTTTTAACCTTTCAAAAAGGTATAACATGACCTGAAGGTCTTTAATCTCCATTAAAAAGCGTAAAATCTAAACATATGGTGCGACACCAGCAAACATAGTCTTTATCATTACACTAAAACAAACATTTATGGATACCTTCACAAAGAACGCTCGGAACAATCTACTGATGCAGAATTACACCAAGAGATATATGACTCAAAAGGACTGAAATGTAGCATAAACGTCTGACCTCAACCTGGCTTGAGTACAGATAAGTTCAAGTAAAGGTATAAAAGAAGGAGGAAAGCAAAACAATGAATTGCCAAAAAATATACTTATCACTTATTTTTCTTTCCATTTTCTGAATGTTTGTTTTGTTTCTTATGTTTGTGATAACTTGCGACATACATACATTTTGTACTTTAAAGAACATTCTAAATCATCACGCACTTGTTCAATATTTATAGTTTAATCTAAACTGAACTAGTGTTGATCTACAAAATCTATGTATATCATCAATGTATCTATTTATTTTATTTCAGCTTGCCAGTTTTACGGTTTTATAGGTGGATTGTTCGGCCTGATGTCCATAAATACACTGGCTGCTATATCAATCGACCGCTACATCAATATAGCCTACCCTCTGACGTCTGTTAGATTCATGACTAAGAAAAATGCGTTGATGATGATCGGTATAGTTTGGATCTGGTCGCTTATTTGGGCTGTTCCGCCTATATTTGGATGGGGAGCATATATACCAGAAGGCTTCCAAACGTCTTGCACATTTGATTACCTTACTAGATCGGTAAACAATCGTTCTTACATTTTTGGTATGTACATTGGGGACTTTGCACTTCCACTTGTTATAATTATCGCTTGTTATGTATTGATAATACAAGCAATCCGCAATCATGAAAAAGAAATGATAATAATGGCAAAGAAACTGAAAGCAGATGATATTCGAAAGAACCAAGAGAAAACCAGAGCTGAAGTCAGAATAGCAAAAATTGCAATGGGTATTTTTCTTCTCTATATGCTATCATGGAGCCCTTATGCAACTATTGCTTTAATTGGCCAATTTGGACCAACGAATTGGGTAACTCCATTGCTTTCCGAACTTCCAGTTCTGTTAGCAAAAGCATGTGCTATGCACAATCCTATTGTTTATGCATTCAGTCATCCAAAATTTAGAGAGGCATTGTCTAAGCGAGTCCCTTGGCTATCGTGTTGTTTTAAATCTCCGAAGAAATCAGTGAAATCAACGACAGGATCTGTCACGCGAGCACCGAGAAAACGTCAGGCAAGTCGAGTTACAAGTGCAGATACGGCAGAACCACGTGACAGTATTAGTGAAGCGTCCAGTTGTGTAAGCAATCTTGATGATTCGGTGTTTGGTCCTTCGGTCCAAATGAACCGAACCATCTCAGAAATGGTACCAAATGGTGATTATGGCGATGTTGTACGTGAACTTGTACGTGCATTAGTAGGGGTTGCGTGTCAACAACCATTCCTTCAACCTATCTACATGTCAAATATGTCTAGTCCGACTGCAGAACATGTGGGTTCTCAAAATCAAGCTTTTAGTCCGACTGGAGAAACTATAGGTTCTCCAAATCAAGCTTTTAGGGCATCACAGAGCGATATTTCTTCATATTTAACTAACTTAATGACTGCCAGGAACCAAAGTGTAGATGTAAATACTGACCAAAGTAGGGCACCAATAGCACAAATTGACGAAGCATTTAAACTTTTGAAAGATGACAGTAAAACTGACCTTCTTGAAAGCAGTACTTTGTAATAAATTAGTCTGAAGAACTGAATTTCTACATATGAATACAAGAATTATTTAAAAGAAACTATTAGTTTATATAATATGTATTGGTGTTATAAAGTCAGTTTCATGTTTAGTGTGTAAATACTTATCACGTTTTTTTTTAGAATTATAATGATGAATATGTTGTATAAATAGTTATCAAAGGTACCATGATTATACTTTAGTACGCCAGACGCGCGTAAAACACATATAAGTTTGAACCACTGAGTGTTTGTAATATTCCACATCATTAGCAAAGGTCATAGTCAGGAAAATGGGAGAAAAAAATCTTTCATTTGAATTCTTTTCTCAAGTCAGTGATTCAATTATCATTTGTTAAGACGGGACATCAGACAGTAATTCAGTCATTTATATACACGCAAGTTTTAATATCGTACGCGTATTCCTGTTGTACAAGCAAGAGTTGTGATAAAATTCAGGATTTTATGTATGCTATCTTGATTTTCTCAGAAAAAGGGATTGAGAAGTAAATTTACAACAAAAGACATGTATCTCTTTTTCAGGAACTCCAGTTTTTATTGAACAACATTTTAGCCTGTATATCATGAACTGAATATTAGTAGGTTATTCTTTATACACGAGTTTCTATGACGTAATGAACAAAGAAAGGTTTATTACTCTCAAGAAACTTAGATTATTTACATTAAACAAATCTTTCATCGGAAAAAAAATCATCTCATCACGATCTTAAACGGACGCCATCAAGTCTTGGTTAACCTTTCTAATATAATTGTGCTTCAGATGAATACAGTTATATACGTTATCTATCATGGACACATTTCACGTTCAACGTTTTATGGATATTACAAATTTCACAAATGCAACTCCAATATTTCTATTGTAATATTTAGTATATACTGTTGCATTGGGAAATGCGTTTGAACTGACCAGAGTCTAGATATTTGTAAATGAATTCCATAAAAACACTAGGATATTTTCGACTTGAGCAAAGCACATAACTACTTAGAATTATATGTAGACAGATTTTTCCTATCATCTTAGTTAAACATTACATCATACACACAAATTACAAACTACTGTGTTTGAAAATATATATACTAGTACTCATCATAGCTACCATGTGTATTAATTGGAGCCATTAGTCGTTTGAATACTATTTATATTCTTTTTTTCAATCAGCCAAGAAGTTTATGGAAAAGCTGGTTGATTAAAAAAAACATTGGATTTTACTTCAAAGTAGTGTTGTTATGGGTAGGATTGCCTGGTTTTGACAAGAAGGGACATAACAATGGATACGATTCAGTACTTTTCTATATGAAGCCATGCAACACAAACTAATCATTTGCAAAAAAGAAAGCGTAATAAATAAGTGTAAGTTCTAAGCATTTTATCTGCTTACATTTGAGGAGAGAACCTAAAGATACCAAAGGAACATTCAATATCATAAGTCGAAAATAACAACAGAAAACTAGAGACTGGGCAAACACATACCCCTCTTAATACCGGTGTAAGATGTCAGGTGCTCCGGAAGAATAAGAATATACTGCTCCACATGTGGCACACGTCTGGATGCTAAGATAAAATCAAATATTCATTATTCTATTTAATCATTCTTATCTATATTTTCCTCTTATAGTTGATATGTTTTCCCTCGGTTATAGTTTGTAATCGGTATACTACTGTTGGCTTTATTTCATAAACATATTTGTTTTATACAGAAATGTCATACAATGTGAAAAAAACAGTTGTTGAAACCTCGAAATCCAAATATTTGATGTGACAACTTCATCCTTATAACATATTTCAATGCAACAGTATATTCTAAATATTAACGTATTTGCTGTTGTAAATACATAGATAGAAACAGCTGTGTGTAAAATGCATATTTAGTTTTACTTGTTTAATATTATAACTTTATCTCTAATATGAGGCATTTATTTCAGTACTAGTAAAATAACAAAAATACCGTACTCTAAGGAAAATTCAAAACAGAATGTCTCCTTTCAAATAGCTCAAACACATAAGATCATTTAAAGACTCGGATAGGTCACATTCTGTTGAAGCTTCGGGTTTTTTTTTAGACTTCTCTACTCTGTATACGATAGAATCACGTAATCTTATCATACACACAAATTACAAACTACTGTGTTTGAAAATATATATGTAAACCTCAGATCTGTGTACGACCTCAAATCTGTGTCCGTTTTTCAAATCTATGCCCTATCGTGACGTCAATCGCTAATCTATGTCCGTAAAAAATGATTCGTCCTCAAATCTGTGTCCGATTTTCAATCGCGACGTCAATCGCAAATCTGTGTCCGTTATAAAAAGATAAGATCTCAAATCTGTGTAATGTTTTAATTTTTTTCCAATTTGTTTCGCCATGCGCCAATGTATGCCCGTCTAATAAGTTCAGCCTTATAGGTTTTTTATTAAGTAATTTTCAATAATATTAAGTTGGTATGTGTTCTCCATGTATGTGCAAGAGCTGAAGTATAGTAAACGTTTAAGAAAATCCGGCGAAATTATTTAGCTGGTATTTATAATATTGTTTAAAGTACGGTCTTAATATATATGCGTTTTGTTTTATTAAGGTTTTTTTTTCATGTGTGTGGTTAAAATCTTTACATGCGTGTGTTATTATTGTATGCCGTCTTTAAGAATGAAACCACAAAACCATATTTATTTTACTAAAAAAACCAGTAAAGAATGAATATTTGTTTGCAACTTCAACTTACTTCGTTTTGTCTTTGAATTTGTTCATATCGCTGTTTCATTGACATTTGTACCACTTTTATCTATGTTTTTCCTTGAATACTAGTATCAAAAAATCATTCTAAATTGCTAAAACTAAAACGTTCTTTATATTTTTAATTGAAATATTTGTGAATCACAAAAGAACATATTTCAATTGTTTGGTATTCAAATGTAAAACTTGTAATAATGTCTTTAATAACGAAAATAATTCCCCGAGAAGAATCATTCTTTATGTTTTGGCATATTCCTTCTCTCCAGAAACCAGATGTAAACACTGCAGTCACGGATTGATTTGTTTTGAGTTGTAAATATTCCACAATAGTAGGAGTAAAGATACCGGTATCCTGATAATTGTCAGAAAACATTTCAAGAGGATAAATCTCTAGTTGACATTTTTGAAAATATTCCATCAGTCCGCTATTCATAACAGATTTTCCTTCAGTTTTAAAGACAAAACATAAAGCAATTTTAAACCATGTGTATTAATAGATAAAATGTTAACCTTGCTTTTGTCATATAAACCACTTGTACAATGTTTGTTCGGTGTGAGTTAATGCTCCGTGTTGAAGGCCGTACTTACACCTGTAATTGTTAGCTTTTCATTGTTTACTTGATGACGTTTTGTTATGTTTTATGTCGATGAAAGAACATAGATTTGAGCCAAAAATGGTCATAGATTTGAGTAAATAAAAGACATAGATGTGAGACAATACAGGACATAGATTTGAGACAAGAAAGGACATAGATTTGGAACGTCTATGACGCAATATTAAAAAGGACATAGATTTGCGGAAAGGACATAGATTTGAGGCCGGACATAGATTTGAGGCTTACAATCATAGCTACCATGTGTACTAAATTGAGCCATTAGTCGTTTGAATACTATTTATATTCTTTTTTTCAATCAGCCAAGAAGTTTATGGAAAAGCTGGTTGATTAAAAAAAACATTGGATTTTACTTCAAAGTAGTGTTGTTATGGGTAGGATTGCCTGGTTTTGTCATCGAGCATACAGGTTCATTATTGTGATATCTCATTCACAATAAAAATAGGGAAAAAAATCAAAACGAGTCGGCAAAAGACAGACAAGACAATGACAAAAGAATGTAAAAAAAAAAAGAGTCCAGAAAAATCTGAAACAGAAATCTTAAATTTGTGCAAAACTGTTTTGTCGGGCATAAGAAATACAAGACTTTTCTTTAGTGGTAGTTGGTAATTTAATAAACGAAAAATGGTGATCTGGATTACGGTGTCTATACAGGTATTCGATAATGGCAAACACAATTAAACTGGCTTCGGTAAATATTAAAGAGATAAATCGCCTTTACCATCAAAAACACAATTAAAATGTATAACTAACATTCAAAAGACCGTATACCTCAGTAGAGGGTGTTATTAGTTATCTTGGTGTAATCAGGGTGTACAGAATTTAACACCGTTGCTGAAAATTCATACACCCTGAGGCACAGCCGAATGGGTGTATGAATTTTCAACAACGGTGTAAAATTCCGTACTTCCCTGATTACACCAAGATAACGAATTTATTTCTTATGAACAATTCTATTACTCATTTTTAAACCAGGATGTAATAATTGAAAAATGGTAATGAAACATTTCCAGTTTAACAATTTTTCAATGGCGAACTTTCTGTGCATTGTCAACTACATTTTTTTCTTTATTTTAGGGGAAATTCCGAAATTTTTTGTGTTCTTTTGAATTGTTGGGGGGGGGGGGGGAATTAAAAATATTTTTTAAAATAATTTTTTTCCCAAATTTTTTTTTTTTTATTTGGCAATTTTTTTTAATTTTTTAATTTTTTTTTGGCAAATATTAAAATTTTTGCCAAGATTTTATTTTTAAATTTTTTTTTGGCAAAATTTTATTTATATCCGGGTGAACAAGGGTGGGGTGTTATTTACACCGGGGTAATTAACCAATCATATTGCAGTATTTCTGCTGCAGAAGAAATAATAGTATACATTTGTACTGTTTCCTTTTTAAAGCTTTCAAAAACCAAAAATTCCAACGGTTTTTAGAGAAAGTATTTACTTCGTTTTAAGAGAAGATAGTGCAAATTTGACAGGTTTTGAAAAAAGTTAGTTCTAAATAAAAGCCTTAAACGACAAAACAAATGTATCTTAAAGAAAAATAACAGCTTTACCACGACTTCATTTTAAGGTACTGGTATTTATCCAAAGTATGCCTTTAATAATCTTTCAGTGTTCTTTCTTCTGCTTACATGTTAATGTGTTTAAAATCCGAAGTATATCACTGTGACATTGTGTTTTTAGTGAAAAATCGAAGACGTGTTGCTTACTCTTTATCCCTCGTCTCAGTTTACATATTTATAATATTTAATATCTATTTTTCAGAAAATATATATATGTGACCTCTACTGAATCACAATGTGTTAATACCTAAACGTTAGCACGACATCACATGTAACACAAAACAATAGATTAAGTAAAATCAGTAAATATTTTTATTCTTAACATAGGTATATAGCAAGGTTAAGCTGATTATTTTTACAAAATGTTTGCCTCCGCCTTTATCATCCTCTTATAAGCTACAAATTAAACTAAATTGCATACGTGCATACACTATATAATTTCAGCCTGGAGTTTGTAACATTGTCATTTCTTCCTGTTGGAACTAATAATGTCGGGTAAGTAAAATAATATTTTATATATATATGAAATTGTTATTGGTCTTCAAAA